>NC_029780.3:62183268-62183860 GCF_000817695.3 Arachis duranensis | reverse complement strand
GTTTGTTAGAGTCCATGCATTAAAGATTTCTCAGTTTGGTGTCTTGCATGTTTTCTTTGCATCAAAAATTTTTTCAAAAATATGTTCTTGATGTTCATCATGATCTTCAAAGTGTTCTTGGTGTTCATCTTGACATTCATAGTGTTCTTGCATGCATTAAGTGTTTTGATCCAAAATTTTCATGTTTTGGGTCATGTTTGTGTTTTCCTCTCTCATAATTAAAAATTCAAAAAATCAAAAAATATATTTTCCTTATTTTTCTCATAATTTTCGAAAATTTGAGTTGACTTAGTAAAAAATTTTCAAAATTAGTTGTTTCTTACAAGTCAAGTCAAATTTTCAATTTTAAAAATCTTATCTTTTCAAAATCTTTTTCAAAAATTATATCTTTTTCATTTTTTTTCTATTTTTCGAAAATTTTAAAAAATCTTTTTTAAATTATTTTCAAAATATTTTTCTTATCTTTATATCTAATTCTCGAAAACTCACTAACAATTAATGTGATTGATTTAAAAATTTAAAGTTTGTTACTTTCTTGTTAAGAAAGGTTCAATCTTTAAGTTCTAGAATCTTATCTTGTAGTTTCTTGTTA
>NC_029780.3:62181615-62183160 GCF_000817695.3 Arachis duranensis | reverse complement strand
TTATCTTTTTCAAAATTTGATTTCAAAATATCTTATCTAACCTCTTATCTTCTTATCTTTTCAAATTTGATTTTAATATCTTTTTCAACTAACTCTTTGATCTTTTGTTTGTTTCTTATCTTTTTCAAAACCACCTAACTACTTTTCCCTCTCTAATTTTCGAAAATATCTCATCTCTTTTTCAAAAATTCTTTTTTTTTAAATTTTAATTTTAACCTTATCTTATTTCTAATTTTCGAAAATTACTAACCCTTTTTTTTAAATTATTTTCGAATTTTCTATCTGTTCTCTCTTATTCTATTTAATTATTTAATTACTAACACTTCTCTTCACCTCTATTCACCTAAATATCCGAACCCACTCTTCTTCATTCTTCTCCCCTTTCTTTTTCTACAAACATAAAGGAATCTCTATACTGTGACATAGAGGATTCCTCTTCTTTTCTTGTTTTCTTCTCTTTCATATGAGCAGGAACAAGGAAAAAGGCACTCTTGTTGAAATTGATCCAGAACCTGAAAGGACTCTGAAGAGAAAATTAAGAGAAGCTAAGTTACAACAATCTAAGGGTAACCTTTCAGAAACATTAGAACAAGAGAAGGAGATGGCAGCCGAAAATAATAATAATGCAAGGAGAATGCTTGGTGACTTCACAAAGCCAACATCCAAATTTCATGGAAGAAGCATCTCCATTCCTGCCATTGGAGCCAATAATTTTGAGCTGAAACCTCAGCTAGTTGCCTTAATGCAACAAAACTGCAAGTTTTATGGACTTCCATCTGAAGATCCTTACCAGTTTTTAACTGTGTTCTTGTAGATTTGTGAGACTGTAAAGACGAATGGAGTTGATCCTGAAGTCTACAGACTCATGCTTTTCCCTTTTGCTGTAAGAGACAGAGATAGAATATGGTTGGATTCACAACCTAAGGATAGCCTGGACTCTTGGGATAAGCTGGTCACGGCCTTCTTGGATAAATTCTTTCCTCCTCAAAAGCTGAGCAAGCTGAGAGTGGATGTTCAAACCTTCAAACAAAAAGATGGTGAATCCCTCTATGAAGCTTGGGAAAAATACAAGCAGCTGACCAAAAGGTGTCCATCTGACATGTTTTCAGAATGGACCATATTAGATATATTCAATTATGGTCTATCTGAATTTTCGAAAATGTCATTGGACCATTCTGCAGGTGGATCTATTCACCTAAAGAAAACGCCTGAAGAGACTCAAGAACTCATTGACATGGTTGCAAACAACCAGTTCATGTATACCTCTGAGAGGAATTCCGTGAATAATGGGATACCTCAGAAGAAAGGAGTTCTTGAAATTGATGCTCTGAATGCCATTTTGGCTCAGAACAAAGTGTTGACTCAACAGGTCAACATGATCTCTCAAAATCTGAATAGATGGCAACATGCATCAAATAGTACTAAAGAGGCAGCTTCTGAAGAAGCTTATGATCTTGAGAATCCTGCAATGGCAGAGGTTAATTACATGGGTGAACCTTATGAAAACACCTATAATTCATCATGGAGAAATCATCCAAATTTCTC
>NC_029780.3:62180753-62181399 GCF_000817695.3 Arachis duranensis | reverse complement strand
GAAATAAGATCCTCCATTAGAAATTTGGAGGCACAAGTAGGCCAGCTGAGTAAGAAAGTCATTGAAGCTCCTTCCAGTATTCTCCCAAGCAATACAGAAGAGAATCCAAAAGGAGAGTGAAAGGCCATTGATGTAATCAATATGGCCGAATGCACAAGGGAGGAGGAGGACGAAAATCCTAGTGAGGAAGACCTCCTGGGACGTCCTTCAAGCAAGAAGGAGTTTCTTATTAAGTATCTAAAGGAATCTGAGGCTCATACAGAGACCATAGAGATTCCATTAAATCTCCTTCTGCCATTCATGAGCTCTGAAGACTAAATGTGAATTTAACATAAAACTAATGAAAACATCCCTAAAAGTAGTTCAAACTCACTAAAAACTATCTAAAAACAATGCCAAAAAGCGTATAAATTATCCGCTCATCAGCTATCATGAAGCTGAATGCCAAGTTGTTTGGTAATGAGACTTGGGAAAGTGAACCTCCCTTGCTCATTAGTGAACTGGATACCTAGATTCAGCAAATTCTACCTCAAAAGAAACAAGATCCTGGCAAATTCTTAATATCTTGTACCATAGGCACCATGACCTTTGAAAAAGCTCTATGTGATCTGGGGTCAGGGATAAATCTTATGCCACTCTCTGTAAT
>NC_029780.3:62177717-62180541 GCF_000817695.3 Arachis duranensis | reverse complement strand
TGCATCATCCTTGGAAGTCCTTTCCTAGCCACAGCAGGAGCTGTGATAGATGTCAACAGAGGTGAACTAGTCCTTCAATTGAATGGGGACTACCTTGTATTTAAGGCACATGGCCATCCCTCTGTGACAAAAGAGAGTAAGCATGAAGAGTTTCTCTCAGTTCAGAGTCAAGAAGAGCCCCCACAGTCAAACTCTAAGTTTGGTGTCGGGAGGCCACAACCAAACTCTAAGTTTGGTGTTGAACCCCCACACTCAAACTCTAAGTTTGGTGTTGGGAGGTTCCAACATGGCTCTGAGTCTAAGTTTGGTGTTGGGACTATACAACATTGACCTGATCACCTTTGTGGCTCCATGAGAGTCACTGTCAAGCTATTGACATTAAAGAAGCGCTTGTTGGGAGGCAACCCAATTTTATTTATCTAAATTTTATTTTATTGTTATTTTGTGTTTTATTAGTTACATGATCATGAGGAGTCACGAAAAAAATATAAAAATTAAAAACAGGATCAAAAACAGCAAAAGAAAAAAATCACACCCTGGAGGAAGCACAGACTGGCATTCAACGCCAGTAAGAAGCATCTGGCTGGCGTTCAACGCCAGAACAGAACATGAAACTGGCGCTGAATGCCAGAAACAAGCAACATTTTGGCATTGAACGCTAGGAATGTGCCTAGAGGAAAAGCTGGCGCTGAACGCCAGTAACAAGCACGAAACTGGCGTTCAACGCCAGAAACATGTCACATGTGGGCGTTGAACGCCCAGAATGTGCACCACTCGGTGTTTAAACGCCAGAATGGTGTGCAAAGGCATTTTACATGCCTATTTGGTGCAGGGATGGAATTCCTTGACACCTCAGGATCTGTGGACCCCACAGGATCACCTCAGGATCTGTGGACCTCACAGGATCCCCACCTACTATATTCCCACCTTACCTCCTAATCCTATTTTACTCTTCCCCATGTCACACTTCCCAAAAACCCTTCACCAATCACCTCAATCTCTCTTCCCAATCACCTATTCACCACTCACATCCATCCACTCCTCCCCATAAACCCCACCTACCTTCAAAATTCAAAAACATTTCCCACCCTCTCCCCTTTCCTTATATATACCCTTCCATTCTACTTCATTTTCACACAACAAAACCCCCTCTTCTATACCTTGGCCGAAACCCATCTCTCCCTCTCCTCCATATTCTCTTCTTCTTCTTCTTCTTCTACTCTTTCTTCTCTTGCTCGAGGATGAGCAGTATTTTAAGTTTGGTGTGGTCAAAGCACAATCTTTTTTGTTTTTCACTACCATCAATGGCACCTAAGGCCGGAGAATCCTCTAGAAAAGGAAAAGGGAAGACAAAAGCTTCCACCTCCGAGTCATGGGAGATGGAAAGATTCATCTCCAAAAGCCATCAAGACCACTTCTATGATGTTGTGGCAAAGAAGAAGGTGATCCCTGAGGTCCCTTTCAAGCTCAAGAAAAATGAGTATCCGAAGATCCGACATAAAATCCAAAGAAGAGGTTGGGAAGTCCTAACCAACCCCATGCAACAAGTCGGAATCTTAATGGTTCAAGAGTTCTATGCCAATGCATGGATCACTAGGAACCATGATCAAAGTATGAACCCGAGTCCAAAGAACTATCTCACAATGGTTCGGGGGAAATACTTAGATTTTAGTCAGGAGAATGTGAGGTTGGCGTTCCACTTGCCCATGATGCAAGGAGATGAACGCCACTACACTAAAATGGTCAACTTTAATCAAAGGTTGGACCAAGTCCAAATGGACATATGTGTGGAAGGAGCTCAATGAAAAAGAGACTCCAAAGGCAAGAAAAGACTGGACCTCAAGCCTGTAGCTAGAGGATGGTTGGAATTCATTCAACGCTCCATCATTCCCAATAGCAACCGATCTGAAGTTACTGTGGATCAGGCCATCATGATTCATAGCATCATGATTGGAGAAGATGCCTCAAGGGATGCACTTTCCTCCCAACAACTATTGGGAACAACTCAATATTTCCTTAGAAGATTTAAGCCACAATGTGGAACAATTAAGGGTGGAACATCATGAGCACTCCATCATTCTCCATGAAATAAGAGAAGACCAAAGAGCAATGAGGGAGGAGCCACAAAGGCAAGGAAGGGACATAGAAGAGCTTAAGGACATTGTTGGTCCTTCAAGAAGAAGACGCAACTAAGGTGGATTCACTCCTTGTTCTTAATTCTTTCTGCTTTTCGGCTTTTATGTTGTGTTTATCTATGTTTTGTGTCTTTATTTCATGATCATTAGTATGTAGTAACCATGTCTTAAAGATATGAATAAAATCCATTAATCCTTCACCTCTCTTAAATGAAAAATGTTTTAGTTCAAAAGAACAAGAAGTACATGAATTTCGAAATTATCCTTGAATTTAATTTAATTTTATTGATGTGGTGACAATACTTTTTGTTTTCTGAATGAATGATTGAACAGTGCATATGTCTTTTGATATTGTTGTTTATGAATGTTAAAACTGTTGGCTCTTGAAAGAATGATGAACAAAGAGAAATGTTATTGATAATATGAAAAATCATAAAATTGATTCTTGAAGCAAGAAAAAGCAGTGAAAAAAAAAGAAAAAGCTTGCGAAAAGAAAAAATTTTGGCGAAAAAAAATAGAAAGAAAAAGAAAAAGCAAGCAGAAAAAGGGAATAGCCCTTAAAACCAAAAGGCAAGGGTAAAAAGGATCCAAGGCTTTGAGCATCAATGGATAGGAGGGCCCAAGGAAATAAAATCCAGGCCTAAGCGGCTAAATCAAGCTGTCCCTAACCATGTGCTTGTGTCATGAAG
>NC_029780.3:62176356-62177561 GCF_000817695.3 Arachis duranensis | reverse complement strand
TTTATAGTATATTCTCTTCTTTTTATCCTAATTGATTTTCAGTTGCTTGGGGACAAGCAACAATATAAGTTTGGTGTTGTGATGAGCAGATAATTTATACGCTTTTTGGCATTATTTTTAGGTAGTTTTTAGTAAGTTCAAGCTACTTTTAGGGATGTTTTCGTTAGTTTTTATGTTAAATTCACATTTCTGAACTTTACTATGAGTTTGTGTGTTTTTCTGTGATTCCAGGTAATTTCTAGCTGAAATTGAGGGACTTGAGCAAAACTCTGAAAAAGGCTGACAAAAGGACTGCTGATGCTGTTGGAATCTGACCTCCCTGCACTCGAAATGGATTTTCTGGAGCTACAGAACTCCAATTGGATCGCTCTTAACAGCGTTGGAAAGTAGACATCCAGAGCTTTTCAGAAATATATAATAGTTCATACTTTATTCGGAAATTGACGACGTAACTTGGCGTTGAACGCCAAGTACATGCTGCTGTCTGGAGTTAAACGCCAGAAAAACGTCATGATCCGGAGTTGAACGCCCAAAACACGTTATAACTTGGAGTTCAACTCCAATAAATGCCTCACCTCGTGGATAGATCAAGCTCAGCCCAAACATACACCAAGTGGGCCCCGAAAGTGGATTTATGCATCAATTACTTACTCATGTAAACCCTAGTAGCTAGTTTATTATAAATAGGACTTTTTACTAGTGTATTAGACATCTCTGGACGCCTAATCCTTAGACCATGGGGGCTGGCCATTCGGCCATGCCTGAACCTTTCACTTATGTATTTTCAACAGTGGAGTTTCTGCACACCATAGATTAAGGGTGTGGAGCTCTGCTGTACCTCAAGTTTCAATACAATTATTATTACTTTATATTCAATTCTCTCTTATTCTTATTCCAAGATATACGTTGCACAACACTTGATGAATGTGATGATCCGTGACACTCATCATCATTCTCACTTATGAACGTACGTGACTGACAACCACTTCCGTTCTAGTCTAGGCCGGGCGCATATCTCTTAGATTCTCCAACAGAATCTTCGTGGTATAAGCTAGATAGATGGCGGCATTCATGGGGATCCGGAAAATCTAACCTTGTCTGTGGTATTCCGAGTAGGATCCCGGGAATCCAGAAAGTCTAACCTTGTCTGTGGTATTCCGAGTAGGATTCCGGTATTGAATGACTGTGACGAGCTTCAAACTCCT
>NC_029780.3:62175643-62176226 GCF_000817695.3 Arachis duranensis | reverse complement strand
AACCATTTTCACTGAGAGGATGGGATGTAGCCATTGTCAAGGGTGATGCCTCTAGACGATTAGCCGTGCAGTGACAGCGCATAGGACCATTTTCCCGAGAGGATTAAAAGTAGCCATTGATGATGGTGATGCCCTACATACAGCTTGCCATGGACAGGAGTAGGAAGGATTGGATGAATGTAATAAAAAAGTAGAGATCCGAGACGAGCACAGCATCTCCATACGTGATGAGCGGATAATTTGTATGCTTTTTGGCATTGTTTTTAGTATGTTTTTAGTATAATCTAGTTAGTTTTTAGTATATTTTTATTAGTTTTTAGCTAAAATTCACTTTTCTGAACTTTACTATGAGTTTGTGTGTTTTTCTGTGATTTCAGGTATTTTCTGGCTGAAATTGAGGGTCCTGAGCAAAAATCTGATTCCGAGACCAAAAAGGACTGCAGATGCTGTTGGATTCTGACCTCCCTGCACTCGAAGTGGATTTTCCGGAGCTACAGAAGCCCAATTGGCGCGCTCTCAACGGCGTTGGAAAGTAGACATCCTGGGCTTTCCAGCAATATATAATAGTCCATACTTTGCCCAA
>NC_029780.3:62172709-62174460 GCF_000817695.3 Arachis duranensis | reverse complement strand
GGGGATTGTTGAGTTTGGACAACTGACGGCTTACTTGTTGCTTAGATTAGGATTTTTTTTATTTTTGTTGGTTTAGAGTCTTTTAGTTGAGTCTAGTTTCATATTTTAAGTTTGGTGTCAATTGCATGCTTTTGTTTTTCTTTTAATTTTCGATTTTTGCATGTTCTTAGTCCCTTTTTGATTTATAAAAATTCTAAGTTTGGTGTCCTCTTTGTGTTTTTCTCCTAAAAATTTTCGAAAAAAATTAGTGTTTGATTTTCTAAAATTTTAAGTTTGGTGTCATTTTGTGTTTTTCTCTTTCCTCTTTTTAAAAATCAAATCTTTTTCATAAAAACTTTTCAATCATATCTTTTTAATTGCTGTTTTCAAAATCTTTTTAATTAACTAATTGATTCAGTTCTCAATTTGCTTTGATCTTATTTTTTTTATTTTATTTTATTTTTGAAACTTTATTTTATTTTCTTTTTGATTTTCGAATTTTTACTTTAATTTTATTTTGTTCTATTTTATTTTTTTCATTTAATTAAAAAAAAAAACAAACAAAATTTATCTCTTTGCAATCATTATCATTTCCCTTTTGTCCATTATGGACTTAAGTGGGATTAATCAGTCCAAAAGGACTCTGGGGTCATATGCTAACCCCATTACAGCTGCATATGGGAGTAGCATCTGTACACCTCCCATCAAAGCAAGCAGCTTTGAACTAAATCCTCAACTCATATCATAGTGCAGCAAAATTGCCAGTATTCCGGTCTTCCACAGGAAGAACCTACTGAGTTTCTGGCACAGTTTTTACAAATTGCTGACACAGTACATGATAAAGAGGTAGATCAGGATGTCTACAGACTATTACTGTTTCCATTTGCTGTAAAAGATCAAGCTAAAAGGTGGTTGAATAACCAACCTATAGCAAGCATAAAAACGTGGAAACAGTTGACAGACAAATTCCTGAATCATTTTTACCCTCCAAAAAGGATGACACAGTTAAGACTGAACATCCAAGGCTTTAAACAAGAGGATAATGAATCCCTTTATAATGCCTGGGAGAGGTATAGAGGTATGCTAAGGAAATGTCCCTCTGAAATGTTTTCAGAGTGGGTACAGTTAGACATTTTCTACTATGGGCTTACAGAAAAAGCTCAGATGTCTTTAGACCACTCAGCTGGTGGATCTATACACATGAGGAAGACAATCGAAGAAGCTCAAGAGCTTATAGACACTGTTGCTAGAAACCAATATTTGTATTCTAGCAATGAGTTCTCTCCAAAAGAGGAAGTCATGGCAGTAGTCACTGGCCCTAGTCCTCAAGAACAGATAATTGAGCTTAATCAACAATTGCTCCTGATGACAGAACAGTTAGCAGACTTTAAAGAGATGCTCCATGAAACTAAAGTTGCTAACAAGAGCATAGAACTGCAGTTGAATCAAGCAAAACAACAATAAATATCTAAACAGATAATAGAGGAATGTCAAGCAGTTCAATTGAGGAGTGGGAAGACCCTGAATAACACTACTCAAAAGAGTAAAAAGCCAAACAAGGAACAATTGACAGAGGACAACCAAACCACTATTAAAAATCCCTCTGAGGACAGTAAGAGCCCAGAGAGGGATGTCACTGGCGTTCAGACGCCAGAAAGGGAAGGAAAGCTGGCGTTAAACGCCCATTCCTTGCCCAGTTCTGGCGTTCAAACGCTAGAAAAGGGGGAAAAGTTGGCGTTAAACACCCATTTTCCACCCAATCCTGGCGTTCA
>NC_029780.3:62165394-62165627 GCF_000817695.3 Arachis duranensis | reverse complement strand
TCTGGACTTTACTATGAGTTTGTGTGCTTTTCTGTGATTTCAGGTATTTTCTAGCTGAAATTGAGGGTCCTGAGCAAAAATCTGATTCCGAGACCAAAAAGGACTGCAGATGCTGTTGGATTCTGACCTCCCTGCACTCGAAGTAGACTTTCTGGAGCTACAGAAGCCCAATTGGCGCGCTCTCAACGGCGTTGGAAAGTAGACATCCTGGGCTTTCCAGCAATATATAATAA
>NC_029780.3:62147683-62165068 GCF_000817695.3 Arachis duranensis | reverse complement strand
TTTCACTGAGAGGATGGGAGGTAGCCACTGACAACGGTGAAACCCTACACACAGCTTGCCATGGAAGGAGACTGGCGTGTTTGAAGAAGAAGACAGTAGGAAAGCAGAGATTCAGAAGATAGAGCATCTCCAAACCTCAACCTATTCTCCATTACTGCAAAACAAGTAATCATTTCATGTTCTTTCGCTTTTCACAATCAATCCTGATAGTTTCTGATATCCTGACTAAGATTTACAAGATAACCATAGCTTGCTTCAAGCCGACAATCTCTGTGGGATCGACCCTTGCTCACGCAAGGTATTACTTGGACGACCCAGTACACTTGCTGGTTAGTTGTGCGGGATTGCAAAAGTGTTATTGCAATTTCGTGCACCAATACGCCTATCTGAAATTCCCACTATTGATTTACATAAGTATTTCTATCTTAGTTTATTTATCTTTATTTTCTATTTATTCCATTAATCAAATTTAAACCAATAATCCAATTATACTTGAATCCGCCTGACTGAGATTTGCAAGGTGACCATAGCTTGCTTCATACCAACAATCTCTGTGGGATCGACCCTTACTCACGTAAGGTATTACTTGGATGACCCAGTACACTTGCTGGTTAAGTTGAACGGAGTTGTGAGATTCTCTAATAGTGCCTGGAACTCTTGTATCACAATTTCGTCCACCACCCACCTTGACCCTAACCCCATTACAACCTAGGAAAGACCTCATGATACATGTGCGCACGCATGTAACAATTTTTGATTGTTAGAGGAAGAACAAACTTGGGAAAAGCATGAAATAAGGGGGAATTGAGTGATTAACCCGATACACCGAGCGGATAGAGTGCAAACACTTCCGGTGAGGGTTCGAAGCTCAAATCCTTGTTCCCAGCTCTCACGAGCGTTCTTCATGAAAGTTGCGTATATTTCACTTTGATGATTAAAAATTGGTAAGTTTTGTGCATTGCCTACCATCTTGCCCTATGTTCTTGAATGTATCTTAGGTAGATCGATTTGCTCTCAACCAAGTGGATATTAGCACCCATCTTAGTTGCACTCATGTAAGTAGGTTGCATATCATGAATCTCTTGCCTTTGTGATGCTTTGGTCTTTTACTTTTCTCTCAGCATGAGGGCATGCTACAATCTAAGTGTGGGGAGGTTGATAAACCCCATTTTTAGGGTTTATCTTGTACTGATTTCGAGGGTTTTATCAATGATCCTACGCACTTATTCATATAAAAATACATGATTTTGTGTTCCTTTCCCAAATTTGCCTCAAGGATGAAAACATGCTTCCTTTGCACTAAATTAGATATATTATTAATCCTCCTCTAGTACCATTCGATACCGTGACCCGTGTGTTAAGTGGTTTCAGATTTTATTGTGCATGGATGACTCGGAGGAGAGAATGGGAGCATGCATAAAGGAAAGGAGCATGGAAGCTTGAGCTTTGGAAACTTCAGCAGCGGCGGGCATGCGCACATGGTGTGTCCGCGCAGATTTGAGCCACCGAGAGCCAAAGCCAGGAGCTAAGATACGAGCCGGTGCGTTTAGCGGCTGGACTATGATCCTCATGGACGCGCCCGCGTGCTTTACGCCTGCGCGCGGATTGCGATCACCCCAGGGGCGCGTGAGCGTGCTGTGCGCGCACGCGCCGATGGTCACACATGATTTTTTAAGAAAGCACGTGACCAGAGCGTGGAGGCAGTTAGAGACCCTGTTTTGGGGAAGAGCTTTGGCAGGAAAAGCTTAAGAAGGCCAAAGATTGAAGGGTTAAGGGACTTTTGACTCATTTTACATGTTCTTACATATTTTCCTAGAGTTGGTTACATTTTGCGTAGAGAGAGAACCTCCAACCTCTCTCTAGGATTTCATTCTCCACATTCTCCACTACAATTCTCCTTTGATTTTCTTGGTGAGATCCATTGTAATACACTTTTATTTTTATGCAATTAGTAGATCTACTCTTCTCCTATTCTCAATTTGTGTTCTTTGATCCTCTCACTTTGGATCTAGCTTTGCCTTTGTTACTTGGATTTGAAACTAGTGAATTGAGGTACTTTCATATCCTTTACTTGTAATTGTTCAATTGTAGATAATTGTTCTGTGATTTGGAAGATCCTCATCAGTTCTTGGCTGAATTTTTGCAAATTTGTGACACTGTTAAGACCAATGGAGTTGATCCCGAGGTCTACAGACTTATGCTTTTCCCTTTTGCTGTAAGAGAAAGAGCTAGTATATGGTTAAACTCACAACCTAGAGACAGCCTGAACTCTTGGGAAAAGCTGGTCAATGCCTTCTTAACTAAATTTTTTCCACCTCAAAAGATGAATAAGCTTAGAGTGGAAGTTCAAATCTTCAAACAGAAGGAAGGTGAATCCCTCTATGAAACTTGGGAAAGATACAAGCAATTGATCAGAAGGTGCCCTTCTGACATGCTTTCAGAATGGAGCATCATAGGTATCTTCTATGATGGTTTGTTTGAGTTATCCAAGATGTCATTAGACTATTCTACAGACAGATCTATTCATCTGAAGAAAATGCCTGCAGAAGCCCAGGAACTCATTGAAATGGTTGCAAATTACCAGTTCATGTACACTTCTGAAAGAAATCCTGTGAACAATGGGACAACTAAGAAGAAATGAGTTCTTGAGATTGATACTCTGAATGCCATATCGGCTCAAAATAAAATATTGACTCAGCAAGTCAATATAATTTCTCAGAATCTGACTAGATTGCAAGCTGCATCTGGAAGTGCTAAAGAAGCCTCCTCTGAAAGAGAATCTTATGACCCTGAGAATCCTGCAATGGACGAGGTGAATTACATGGGAGAACCCTATGGAAACACCTACAATTCTTCATGGAGGAATCACCCAAATTTCTCATGGAAGGATCAACAGAAGCCTCAACAAGTCTTCAATAACAATAATGGTGGGAGAAACAGGTTTGGCAATAGCAAGCCTTTTCCATCATCTCAGCAACAGACAGGGAACTCTGAGTAGAATCGTTCTGGCTTAGCAACCATGGTCTCTGATCTATCTAAGACCACACTAAGTTTTATGAATGAAACAAGATCCTCCATTAGAAATTTGGAGGCACAAGTGGGTCAGCTGAGTAAAAGACTTACTGAAACTCCTCCTAACAGTCTCCCAAGCAATACAGAATAGAATCCAAAGAGAGAGTGCAAGGCCATAACCATGACCAATATGGCCGAACCTGGGGAGAGTGAGGAGGCAGTGATTCCCAATGAGGAAGACCTCATGGGACGTCCACTGACCACTAGGGAGTTCCCACCTGAGGAACCAAGGAAATCTGAGGCTCATACAGAGACCATAGAGATCCTATTAAACCTCCTTCTGCCATTCATGAGCTCTGATGAGTATACTTCCTCTGAAGAGGATAAAGATATTACTGAAGAGCAAGTTGCTAAGTACCTTAGAGCAATCATGAAGCTGAATGCCAAGTTATTTGGAAATGAGACTTGGGAGGATGAATCTCCATTGTTCATTAGTGAACTGAACACCTTGGCTCAGGTGAAGATACCTCAAAAGAAACCGGATCCCGGAAGGTTCTTAATACCTTGCAAGATAGGCACCATGACCTTTGAGAAGGCTCTGTGTGAACTGGGGTTAGGTATAAACCTCATGCCACTCTCTGTAATGGAGAAACTGGGAATCTTTGAGGTACAAGCTACAAGAATCTCACTAGAGATGGCAAACAAATCAAAGAAACAGGCTTATGGACTTGTAGAGGATGTCTTGGTAAAGGTTGAAGGCCTTTACATCCCTGCTAACTTCATAATCCTAGACACTGGGAAGGATGAGGATGAATCCATCATCCTTGGCAGACCCTTCCTAGCCACAGCAAAAGCTGTGATTGATGTTGACAGAGGAGAGTTGGTCCTTCAAATGGATGAGGATTACCTTGTGTTTAAGGATCAAGGATCTCCTTCTGCACAAATGGAGAAGAAGCATGAAAAGCTTCTCTCAACACAGAGTCAAACAGAACCCCCACATTCAAACTCTAAGTTTGGTGTTGGGAGGCCCCAACCATGCTCTAAATATCTCTGAAGTTCCATGAGAGCTCACTGTCAAGCTATTGACATTAAAGAAGTGCTTATTAGGAGGCAACCCAATTTTTATTTATCTATGTTAAATTTCCATTTTCCATTTTTATTTTATATTTTCTTTAGGTTGATGATCATGTGGAGTCACAAAAATAACTGCAAAAATCAAAGCAAATTCAAAAATAGCATTAAAAACAACACACCCTGGAGGAGGAGCTTACTGGCATTTAAACGCCAGTAAGGGTAGCAGAATGGGTGTTAAACGCCCAGTCTAGCACTATTTTGGGCGTTTAACACCAGAAAAGGGCACCAGACTGGCGTTTAACGCCAGAAAAGGGCACCAAGTTGGCGTTAAACGCCAGAAAGGGAAGAAAAGCTGGCGTTAAACGCCAGAAATGGGCAGCAACCTGGCGTTTAACGCTAGGATTAGCACTCAGAGGGCGTTTACACGCCAGAAAGGTATAGGGATGAGAAATTCTTGACACCTCAGGATCTGTGGACCCCACAAGATCCCCACCTACCTCAACTCACTCTCTCTCTTCTTCACACATTCCAATAACACTCTTCCCCAATACCCTTCACCAATCACCTCCACCTACTCTTCCCTAAAACCCCACCTACCCCACCATTTCCAATTCAAAAAACTTTCCCGCCCAAACCCAACCCTAATACACGAAACCTACCCCTCTCTCCACTTTTATATAAACCCCTCACCCCTTCTTCATTTTCACACATCATAAACACTTCTTTCCCCCCCATTGGCCAAACTACTCATCACTTTCCATCTCCTCCATTTCTTCTTCTTCTTCGTCCTTCTTTCTTCTTTTGCTCGAGGACGAGCAAACCTTTTAAGTTTGGTGTGGAAAAAGCATTGCTTTTTGTGTTTACATAACCATTTATGGCACCTAAGGCCGGAGAAACCTCTAAAAAGAGAAAAGAGAAGGCAAAAGCTTCCACCTCTGAGTCATGGGAGATGGAGAGATTCATCTCAAAGGTCCATCAAGACCACTTCTATGAAATTGTGGACAAGAAGAAAGTGATCCCTGAGGTTCCTTTCATGCTCAAGAAGAATGAGTATCCAGAGATCCGACATGAGATTCGAAGAAGAGGTTAGGAAGTTCTCACCAACCCCATTCAACAAGTTGGAATCTTAATGGTTCAAGAGTTCTATGCTAATGCATGGATCACCAAGAACCATGATCAAAGTGTGAACCCAAACCCAAAGAATTGGCTTACAATGGTTCGGGGAAAATACTTAGATTTCTGTCCGGAAAATGTAAGGTTGGCATTCAACTTGCCAATGATGGAAAGAGATGCACGCCCATACACTAGAAGGGTCAATTTTGATCAAAGGTTGGACCAAGTTCTCATGGACATATGTGTGAAAGGAGCTCAGTGGAAAAGAGACTCCAAAGGCAAGTCAGTTCAATTGAGAAGGCATGACCTTAAACCCGTGGCTAGAGGATGGTTGGAGTTCATCCAACGCTCCATCATTCCTACTAGCAACCGGTCTGAAGTGACTGTGGATCAGGCTATTATGATCCATAGTATCATGATTGGAGAGGAAGTGAAAGTTCATGAGATCATACCTCTAGAACTATATAAGGTTGCTGACAAGACCTCCACTTTGGCAAGGTTAGCCTTCCCTCATCTCATCTGTCATATATGCAATTTAGCTGGAATTGTCATAGAGGAAGACATCCTCATTGAAGAGGACAAGCCCATCACTAAAAAGAGGATGGAGCAAATAAGAGAGCTCGCTCATGGACCTTCACAAGAGCATGAGGAAGTCCCTCATCAAGAAATCCCTAAAATGCCTCAAGGGATGCAATTTCTTCCGAACAACTATTGGGAGCAACTCAATACCTCTTTGGGAGATTTGAGTTCCAATATGAAGCAACTAAGGATGGAGCACCAAGAGCACTCCATTATTCTCCATGAAATTAGAGAGGATCAAATAGCCATGAAGAAAGAGCAACAAAGGCAAGGAAGAGACATTGAGGAGCTCAAGCACTCCATAGGATCTTCAAGAAGGAGAACTAGCCGCCATCACTAAGGTGGACCCGTTCTTTAATTTCCTTGTTCTTATTTTTCTTTTTTCGATTTTTATGCTTTATGTGTTATCTATGTTTGTGTCTTCATTATATGATCATTAGTGTCTAGTGTCTATGCCTTAAAGCTATGAATAATTTCATGAATCCTTCACCTTTCTTAAATGAAAAATGTTCCTAATTACAAAAGAACAAGAAGTACATGAATTTCAAATTTTATCTTGAAATTGGTTTAATTATTTTGATGTAGTGGCAATACTTTTTGTTTTCTGAATGAATGCTTGAACAGTGCATATTTTTTATAGTGAAGTTTATGAATGTTAAAATTGTTGGCTCTTGAAAGAATGATGAACAAAGAGAAATATTATTGATAATCTGAAAAATCATGAAATTAATTCTTGATGCAAGAAAAAGCAGTGAAAAAGAAAAAGTAGCGAAAAAAAAGAAGAGAAAGAGAAAGAAAAAGAAAAAAACAAGCAGAAAAATCTAATAGCCCTTATGAGTGGTTAAATTCGTGATCCAAAGTAAAAGAGTGTGCTTAAGAACTTTGGACACCTCTAATTGTGGACTTTAGTAAAGCTAAGTCACAATCTGAAAAGGTTCACCTAGTTATGTGTCTATGGCATTTATGTATCCGGTGGTAATACTGGAAAACAAAGTGCTTAGGGTCACGGCGAAGACTCATAAAGTAGCTGTGTTCAAGAATCAACGTACTGAACTAGGAGAATCAATAACACTATCCAAAATTCTGAGTTCCTATAGATCCCAAAACTGTTCAGAAGCAAAAAGCTACTAGCCGCGCTCATCTAATTAGGACTAAATTTCATTGATATTTTGAGATTCCTTGTATATTCTCTTCTTTTTATCCTATTTTGTTTTCAATTGCTTGGAGACAAGCAACAATTTAAGTTTGGTGTTGTGATGAGCGGATATTTTATACGCTTTTTGGCATTGTTTTTTAGGTAGTTTTTAAGGAATATAATTATTTGTTTTTATGATAAAATCACATTTCTGGACTTTACTATGAGTTTGTATATTTTTCTGTGATTTCAGGTATTCTCTGGCTGAAATTGAGGGACCTAAGCAAAAATCTGATTCAGAGGCTGAAAAAGGACTGAAGGTGCTGTTGGATTCTGACCTCCCTGAACTCGCAGTAAATTTTCTAGAGCTACAGAAGCCCAATTGATGCGCTATTAATTGCATTGGAAAGTAGACATCTTGGGCTTTCCAGCAATGTTTAATAGTCCATACTTTTCTCGAGATTTGATTGCCCAAATTTGCGTCAAAACGCCGGTCAGAGACCCTTTTTCTGGTGTTAAACGCCAGAACTGGCATAAAAGCTGGATTTAAACGCCCAAACTGGCACCAGAGCTGGCGTTTAACTCCAAGAAAAGCCTATGCACGTGAAAGCTTCAATGCTCAGCTCAAACACACACCAAGTGGGCTACAAAAGTGGATTTTTGCATCATTTACTTATTTCTGTAAACCCTAGGTTACTAGTTCACTATAAATAGGACCTTTTACTATTGTATTTTCATCTTTTGATCATCTTTGATCTTGGGATCAGATCTTTGAACCCTTTTTTGATTGTTTCATGTTATTTGGGAGGTATGGCCATTCGGCCATGTCTAGACCTTGTTCTTATGTATTTTTCAACGGTGGAGTTTCTACACATCATAGATTAAGGTGTGGAGCTCTGATGTTCCTCATGAATTAATGCAAAGTACTATTGTTCTTCTATTCAATTCACACTTATTCTTGTTCTAAGATATTCACTCGTACTTCAACCTGATGGATGTGATGATCCGCGACACTCATCATTATCCTCCCTTATGAACGCATGCCTGACAACCACTTCTGTTCTATCTGCGAGAGCTTGAGTGTGTATCTCTTGGCCACCTGGTTCACGATGCACGGGTGCCTCTCCTGACAATAGAGCTTCCATTCCATGCAATCAGAGTCTTCGTGGTATAAGCTAGAATCAAATGGGCAGCATTCTTGAGATCCGAAAAGTCTAAACCTTGTCTGTGGTATTTCGAGTAGGATCTGGGATGGGATGACTGTGACGAGCTTCAAACTCACGATTGTGGGGCACAGTGACAGTGCACAAAAGGATCAATGGATCTTATTCCGACACGATCGAGAACCGACAGCTGATTAGCCATGCGAAAAATTGTAGAGGACCATTTTTACTGAGAGGATGGATGGTAGCCATTGACAATGGTGATCCACCTATATACAGCTTGCCATGGAAAGGAGTATGAATGATTGGATGAAGCCAATAGGAAAGCAGAGGCTCAGAGGGAACAAAGCATTTTCATATGCTTATCTGAAATTCCCACAAATGAATTGCATAAGTATCTCTATCCTGTTTTATGTTTTACTTCTCTTTTAATTATCAAAACTTCATAACCATTTGAATCCGCCTGACTGAGATTTACAAGATGACCATAGCTTGCTTCAAGCCGACAATCTCTATGGGATCAACCCTTACTCACGTAATGTATTACTTGGATGACCCAGTGCACTTGCTGGTCAGCTGCACGGATTTGTGTATTATGATTCCTTGTACAAAGTCTAATGATAATAAAAATATTCCTACTTTCCCATCAGGCTCTGATACCAGATGGCCCAAAGTGGATCAAGGAGGGAAAGGGGAAGACGGCACAAAAGAAAATGAAGTTATGTATTTATGATGCAGATGCAGAGACAAGGAAGTAAATATGAAGTTAGATGCGGCGGTAGTCCGCACGCATATGCAAGTTAGTATGAAGTTAGATGTGGCGGTAGTCCGCACACATATGCAGATGCAACAACAGATGCAATGAATACAGGGAGAATTAATTCCCTTTTTCTGGAGTCCCACATGGAGAATTTCTTGTGGCAAAAGGGATTTGGTGTTCCAAAGGTGTCATTTTTGTGCACCCAGTATTGTGGAGTGCGTCCTGGGTTGACAGCTTTTTTAAAGTTGATTTCATCCTCAAGCCAATGTCGTAATTACTGTCAGTTGACCGAGTTTAACCGGTCCAGTCTAAAGGCAAATTTGATTGATTCATATCGGTTTTAGCTGGTTCATATTAGTTTTGCTTGATTTTTTCTTAAACAATCCTGACAGTAAATTAGACTGGATAAAAATTTTGTTTATCAGTTTTTTTATTGAATCTGTTGATCCGATCTGAATTCAAACAACAACAACAACAAAGCCTTGTCCCACTAGGTGGGGTCGGCTATATGAATCAATCGACATCATTAAGTTCTGTCATGTATCGTGTCTACAGCGAGACTGTTTACACGTAGATCTCGTTTGACTACCTCATGGATGATCTTCTTAGGTCTTCCTCTGCCTTTCACCCCTTGTCCATCCTCCATCTCATCCACTCTTCTGACTGGGTGTTCTGTCGGTCTTCTTCTCACATCTCAAAACCACCTGAGACGCGATTCTACCATCTTTTTCACAACGGGTGCTACTCCAACTCTCTCCCTTATATCTTCGTTTCTTATTTTATCCAATTGCATATGACCGCTTATCCATCTCAACATCTTCATCTCTGTCACACTTAGCTTATATTCGTGCTCCCCTTTGGCCGTCCAACACTCTATACCATAAAGCATAGCCAGTTTTATAGCAGTGCGATAGAATTTACCTTTAAGTTTTAAAGGAACTTTTTTGTCACATATAAAACCAGATGCTGTAACATCCCGTTACCCTAAGCCTTACCTCTAGCCATAAGGCAAAGAATAACAAAATGCCATGATAGTTCTATAGCTTATAATATATAATATATGTCCAAAAATATATATAACTAGAAGCCCGATGAAGGCATAAAGCTCAAAATTGCATAAAGCGGAAATATAAAACATGAAGCGTTCACACACGATAACTAAATGCTTAAGCACGAACAGGACAAGACATAATACATATAAACCTTGTAAATAGCTCCAGGATACACAAGGCAATAATCAAGTTAACAAGATATACATATATAAGTATGAAATACGAAAAAGAGAACTAGTCACAGCCTGCGGAGTTTAGGCTGGCTAGTCAAACTGAACACAACATAGTTTTTGAAGTTTAAAACAACTTATACAACTTATCTCTCAAATCAAGCCTCTAAGGCCATAAAGTCTAAAACAGAAAGGTAAGAGAAAGTACTATAGCAAAATAATCAAAAATACCAAAAAGATAACAAAAGATCCTCCGCTTTGTCACCATCCCACAACTCACCGAGGTGGGTTACGACCTGAATCTGAAAAATAACAACAAAGTATAGAATGAGAACTGGAGGTTTTCAGTATGGTAACAGTGCCCAATAATGTAAGATGTAAGGTTTCGGGACGCCGAAGGCAATCCTAGAACTTCACATAAAACAGATATTCAAGATTAACGAAATAATTAACTTAAACCGAAAAGAATAAACAAGGGTATCTAAACTTAGGAGATTTCTAGCTAAAACTAGTCACCGCTATCCCACAGCCTTCACCAACCTACACTTCGTGCAATCCCATCGCCACCACCTACCCAACCTCCTCAGCACCAGACAATCACAGATAATGCAAGCAAGTAAAACACAGGTAGTATTCATATATAACATGTAATTCAAGAAGCAAGTAGGCATATTATACAATTAGGCAAACACAAGTAACATTCAGAGTGACTGAAAAATATTTAAATCTTGATTAAACTTACAAATTCGAATGCAAATTCACTAGAAAAAGATAGGAAAGATGCTCACATATCACAACACCAAACTTGAATTGTTGCTTGTCCTCAAGCAACCAAAACAAACATAGGCTTAGGATGTGAATTTGCATGAGAAGTGAGTGTCAATTAAGCTCCTGTGTCTTCTTAAAGTGGGGTTTATACACTATGATCCTGAATAGTTTTGGCATCTCACTATCCTTTGAATCAGAGAAATGTCACTGTCATTTTGAATTAGAGTCTGGATAATATTATGAATTCTCTAGACTTTATACTTTGGTTTAATCCTTGAACACAGAAAATTTTCTTTCATTTCGTTTTTTCTTGGTGCTTTGCACCTTGAGCCTAGCCGTGACTTTAAATGTTTTGTCTCAAGCTTTACTTGACACAAAAACACCACAAGCACTTAACTAGGGAACTCTCTTTTAGCTCTGATTTTTCTTTCAGTTTCTCCCAGACAGTGGTACTTAAAGCCTTTGGCATACTCTGTTAAATGCACTTGATCTCGACTTTTAGTGCTATGTGTCAAGGATTACTTGACACATTTATACTATAAGCATATGATTAGGAAAACAACTCTTTGAGCTTTTAATCATATTTAACCTTCCTAGTCATTGATGCTCAGAGCTTTGGACCCGACTTTTCTTTATTCTTTAGTTTACTTTAGAGAATTCATAATAGATCTCTAAATTCTTGTTCCTTATCCATCAACATCCTTTAATTCAAAATCAAACATGCACTGTTCATATCATGCATTCAGAATCACAGATAACACCACCACATTTAAGTAAATAAGACTACTCTTTAATATAAACTTAATTTCTCATGCAATACATCACTTCTTTTTTTTCTTTTTTTTCTTTGGATTCAAGCTCAGTGAGTGATACATGAGACAAATTTTTAGAATTGAAAGCAAATGATAGAACTAAAAATAGCGAAATTAAACCAGAACCTAGGAATTGAAATAACCAAAGATCATGTAGACATTAAAATAAAATAGCAGAAAACAGGAACATAACATAATAATAGCAGAATAAAATAGGAAGTGAAAAAGGTACTAAACCACCTCAGTCTCCATGGTGGGGATCTCTCTCCTCTGGTTGTGGTCTATATGGTCCTCTCAGGCGGCCAAAGTCTTGTCTCAGGTGGGAAAGCTCCTAGCGCTGAGAGTCTTGGGCAGCCCTCATCTGATCAAGGGTGGAGGTGAGATACTCCCAACAGTTGTCTTGTGTTACCCTTATCTGCTCCATGGATGCATTGAAATGTTGCCAGCGGCTATCCTGTGTGAGTCTCATCTACTCAATAGAGGACATAAGTTGCTGCTAGTATTCTTGAGGTGGGAAGTAATGCCCCTGAGGTAATGGAGGTTGGTCCTATTGAGCTTCCTCCTCAACTTGATCTTCTCTGGGGACCCTATGATGTTTCCTAAGATTCTTCATGGTATTCTTAGTAATTGGCCTTTCAATAGAAATGGGAAAGTCATTATCCACCTTTACCTTTGTTGCTTCACACAGGCGGTAAATCAGATGCGGAAAACCAAGCCTAGCCTTCTTAAAAAGATTGTAGGCAATGTTATATATCTATTGTAAAATAATGTCCTCTACCTCCACCACTTCTCCTTTCATGATATAGTGAATCATGACAGTCCAGTCCACAATGCATTCGGACCGGTTGCTAGTTAGCATGATAGACCTTCGGATGAAGTCTAACCATCCCCTAGCCATAGGAAGAAGATCAGTGCTCTTCAGTTGGTTCGACTTCCCCTTTACACCTATTTTCCACTGAGAACCTGGAATGTATATTTCTTTAAGTACTTGGTCCAGTTGCTGATCTCTATGCATCCTCTCACTATAATAAGCGGATGTATGATCAGGAGGTGGCTGATGAAGGGCACGTTGGATGTTTCTTTCACTAAAATCAATAACCTTTCTTCTCACATAGCTTTGATAGTTCTTTTTATTGACCCCATCAACATCCTTGTAAGTGACCTAGAGATTGCCATAAAATTTTTGGACCATCAATTGTCCAACCTCAGTATGCGGGTTGCAAAGAAATTGCTACCCTCTCCTCTGAATTTGAAATTGAATTTCTGGATATTCATCCGGTTACAGTGCGAATTTCACTTTCGAAATTACAGCATTTTTGTAAGTATTCTCATAAAAGTGTTCCTCATGGAGCTTGGAGCGGAACATCTGTGCATTATAAGAACTGGTGGTTGGCTCTTTGCCTTTCCTCTTCCTTGAAGACTCAATAGTTTTTGGTGCCATTAGAGTGAACAGAAAAAAATACAAGCGAAGCGATAACATCAAACTTAAAACTTTTGCTTGTCCTCGAGAAAATTAAAAAATTACAAAGAGGAAGACAGGGAGGAGAAAGGAATCTGAGAGCCACGAAGTCAAAAATTAAATCTAAAATTTTCTTTTCTTTTTCTTTTTTTCGAAACTGAATAAATAAATAATAGAAGAAAAGAAATGGAGCATGCAGAGAGCGGGTAAGGAAATTAGGGGGGATCACGGTTCAGGGTAGGGGTTAGGGGTTAATGTGTTGAATTAGAATAGGGATGGACTGGGTTAGCTCGAAGAGAGGGTGGGGTTTATAAAAGTGAATTGTTGTGTATGTCTTGAAGTGGGAGGGGTCGAGGTTATAGTGTGTTTATAGACGAGGGAATGGAAGTGTTGTTGTGTGAATTGAATGGAATGGATGGGCTTTACATAAGTGAGGAGGGGGACGTTGGGTAGATAAGGAAGATGGGAATGGTTCACGGATATGTGTGGGAGAATATGTTAGGAAGGGATGAAGGTTGGGGAAGGAACGTTGGGTTGGGGGGGTCAAAGATATGGGAAAGGGAATCTATAGGGTTGTGGAGACCAAATCAGTGGGATTTGGTGCAGAACTCATATGATTTGGTTTGGAAATAGGGTAACAATTTGAAGCTGGCACCTAACTTGGAGGGAGTGGCACCTAACTTCATGTGGGTCTCCTCTCTGACGTCTAACTCCCTAGCAATGACGCCAAAAACTTGGTGCAGAATTTATAACCGACAAACTAACCGGCAAGTGCACCGAGTTGTACCAAGTAGTACCTCAAGTGAATGAAGGTCGATCCCACGAGGATTGATGGACTAAGCAACAATGATTGCGCGATTTACTTAGTTAGACAAATAGAAAATGGTGTTTTGAGAGTTCAATTGCATCAAACAATAAATTCAGAAAATCAGAAAGCAAGCAGTAAACGGATTGTGAAATATATGAGTAAAACAGTTAAGGTTTCAGAGATATTTATTTTCCGGATTAACTTTTCTTACCAACTATTTTAATCATGCAAGATTTAATTCATGGCAAACTTTATGTGACTAAACCCTAATTCCTTAGACCTTTTTAGTGTTCTCTAACCTTCATTAACCGCCAATTCCTTGGTCACTTGATTCCAATTAGAGGGTTAAGTTCAAGACTAGTTTATGTGCCACAGAAACCCTAATTATCCAAATATAAGAGGATTATATGTCACGTATCCTGTTAAGTCCAGATAATTAGTGATTTAGGAGAATTTGTTTTCAAGCTGTTGTTCATGTAAATTGCTTTTCCAATGTTTACAAGAACTCAATTAGAATAAGGGTCATACTTTAGTTCCACCCAGATTCATAAGATGAAGAACGAAAATAATTCTTGAAATTGAAATTAAAACATTAATTAAAATAGAAGAGTAATAGTATCAATCCATACACTAAACAGAGCTCCTAACCTTAATAGTGGAGGTTTAGTTGCTCATGGTTCAGAGAGAAAACTAGGATTAAGTAAAACTGTAAACTGAGGAATGAGGTAAGAGAGAAGAGAGAAAAGCCTGAAGGGTTGATTCTTTTCCCTTTTATATCTAATCCTAATTAATGTAAAATATATTTTCTAAAACTAAATAATATCTTTTTCTATTTATAAATAAATTAAAGTTTTAAATCAAAATTAAATAATATCTTCGTTGAAGCCTTGATGAGCGTGGGGACCATTGCAAATCATTGAGCTAGCTCCTAACTTGGAAAATCCCAAGTTAGGTGCCACTATGGCAGCATGGCTCGGAGGCGTCATTTTTGTCTTGGCGCCTAACTTGGAGAATCCCAAGTTAGGCACCACCAATGTAGCACACAACTCGCGTAGATCCTTCTTCTAGCGCTTAATTTGGGAAAAGCCAAGTTGGGTGCTAGTATGGCTAAGCATGCTGGAGAAGAAGTGTATACTATTATACATCGTTGGAAAGGTCTGAAAGTTAACTTACCAATGCCGCTAAAATCATGTCAATTGGACTTTTGTAACTCAAGTTATTTCTATTGGAGTGCAAAAAGGTCATGGTTGACAACATCATTCCCTTTCTTCTCTTCTTCTACAAAAACTCTATCAATTCCATCCGAATGCTACCTAAAATAAATAGAATTGCACACAAATCAAAGTAGAATTCAGAGTGACAAAAGTATTTAAATCTTGATTAAACTTACAAATTCGCAAATTCACTAGAAAAGATAGGAAAGATGCTGACGCATCAACATGCAAACCAAATAGTACCATTCTGTATCTGTGAGATCCTCCGGAGACAGTGCTACTGAAGGCCTTTTGGTTTGAAGGCTGGCTTCTACAACATTGAGGGACTTGTAAAACTCTCTAGGCTGCTCACTCTGATGCAACCCTATCTGATCAGAATTGAGTTTCACTCCCTGACTTGTCTTCTTTGTCTTAATGTCTACATTGTAATATCCTTCCCCCCAACTCAACACCTTGCTAAATGGGCACCATGAATAGAAAGAAATTGATTTTGAATAGTAGTATTATTGAATTGTGGTGTTGTCTAAGAAGCTATTGTATTGAGTTGTTCATATTACAAGTCATGATATGTCTCGTCATATAAAGTCCATTAAGGTATTTTCACAAACAACACATATTCAAGAAACAGAAAATAAAAAAAATCACAAAACAGAACTAAAACTCAAGAAAACAGTTAGTTAGAAGTTAGTACCCGAGTTGGGTAGATGAACTAGACCAGAATATTGCATAGCTCCACTGGATGCTTCTCACAGACAAAGCAAGCTGTTCTTTGAAGTTCTCCGGAAACATTTCTTTTTCTTTGGGTTCAAGAAAACATTAATCAGCATTTTGGTGAGGGTTAAAATAGAGAAATTTGCGAAGGGTTAAAACAGAGAAACAAAAAGGGATTAAACCCATACCTTCTTGTGTTATGGTAAGGGTTGAGCGCCAATTGAGGGAAGAACGATGATTGAGGGAGAGGCAGCAACGATTGAGTCAGCGTCGACAGAGGTAAGGTTTGAGCGAGAGAGAGCGAGTGCCAATGGAGGCCTTGCGAGCGAGAGTGAGTGCCGATAGAGGCACACCGATGGAGGGTGCGCCGACAGAAGCAGCACCGATTGAAGTTTCCAAGAGTTGCGAAAGAGGGATGAAGGGTTGCAAGAGAAGGATAGAGGGTTGCAAGTTGAGAGTGTGCTACGAGCTGAAAGATGAAGATGGATTCTCAGTCATGAAAAGGGATATGTGATGAGTCCATATTTGATGACATATTTTGACTCAATTTGGATGGATTCTAACACATAAACTCACACTTAAGCACCCAATAGCATACTTTTGTGTTTTGTCCCTAATTTGATCCTAAATGTGAAAACATGCGATTTTATGCTTGAAATGAGCAATTTAATTCCACTTTTATTCCATTTGATGCCATGACATGTTTGTTGAGTAATCTCAGGTCATAGAGGTAAGAATGGATAGCCAAAAGTGGAAGAAAGCATGTACAAGGGAGAAAACATGAAGAAAACAAGGAAAAGCACACACAGCAAAGTGTGCGTGTGCACAAGCATCTGTGTGTGCGCACAAGAAGGAATTTCCATGTGTGTGTGTGTGTGCACAACCACCTGTGCGTATGCACAGGTCTCCATTCAGTAAAGTGTGCGTATGCACACATCTGTGCGTACGCATAAATCTGTGCATACGCACAGGACCCTGCACGTGATTTCATTAATGAAACATGTGCTGCATGATTTCTGGGGGATTTTGGCCCATTTTAGAAGGCTTAAAGGCTGAATTTGGATGCTATATGAAGGGATATCAACACATATGAAGGCATTAGGTTTTAGTTTTAGTTTTCATTAGTTAGGAAGCTTCCATAGTTAATTTAGGAGTAGGTGATGCCTGGTGGACGAAATTGTGATCCATATTCTTTTGTACTTGTATGAAATCATTATTGTGGCACCAGTTGAATTCACAACTCCGTTCAACTAACCAGCAAGTGTACTGGGTCGTCCAAGTAATAAAGCAAGCTATGGTCACCTTGTAAGTCTCAGTTAGGCAGATAAAATTATGGATTTTCTAAAATAAATAATAAACAGAAAATAAAAAGGGATAGAATACTTATGCAGACTCATTGGTGGGAATTTCAGATAAGCGAATGGAGATACTGCATGGCTCAAGAACTCCTGCTTTCCCACTTCTTCAACTCAATCCTTCTTACTCCTTTCCATGGCAAGCTGTATGTAGGGCATCACCATCATCGGTGGCTACTTTCAATCCTCTCGGGAAAATG
>NC_029780.3:62146572-62147455 GCF_000817695.3 Arachis duranensis | reverse complement strand
GCGTTCATAAGTGAGAATGATAATGAGGGTAATCTGACTCATCACATTCATCATGTTCTTGGGTACGAATGAATATCTTGGAATAAGAATAAGAGAGATTTGAATAAAAGAGAATAGAATTGCATTAATACTTGAGGAACAGCAGAGCTCCACACCCTTAATCTATGGTGTGCAGAAACTCCACCGTTGAAAATACACAAGTAAAAGGTTCAGGCATGGCCGAATGGCCAGCCCCCCTGATCTGAGAACTAATCGTCCCAAGATATGATCCTAAGATCTAAAGTGATCAAAAGATGTCTAATACAATAGTTAAATGTCCTATATATACTAGACTAGCTACTAGGGTTTACATGAGTAAGTAATTGATGTATAAATCCACTTCCGGGGCCCACTTGGTGTATGTTTGGGCTGAGCTTGATCAATCCACGAGCTGAGACTTCTCTTGGAGTTGAACTCCGAGTTATGACGTGTTTTGGGCGTTCAACTCCGGATCATGACGTTTTTCTGGCGTTTAACTCCAGACAGCAGCATGAACTTGGCGTTTAACGCCAAGTTACGTCGTCAAATTCCGAATAAAGTATGGACTATTATATATTGCTGGAAAGCTCTGGATGTCTACTTTCCAATGCCGTTGAGAGCGCGCCAATTGGAGTTCTGTAACTCCAGAAAATCTATTTCGAGTGCAGGGAGGTCAGATTCCAACAGCATCAGCAGTCCTTTTGTCAGCCTTTTTCAGAGTGGCCAGAATTTACCTGAAATCACAGAAAAATACACAAACTCATAGTAAAGTCCAAAAATATGATTTTTGCCTAAAAACTAACTGAAACATGCTAAAATCTACATGAAATTACCCCCAAAAAGCGTATAAAATATCCGCTCATCA
>NC_029780.3:62144655-62146542 GCF_000817695.3 Arachis duranensis | reverse complement strand
TTTTGTTTTCTGAATGAATGCTTGAACAGTGCATATGTCTTTTGATATTGTTGTTTATGAGTGTTAAAATTGTTGGCTCTTGAAAGAATGATGAACAAAGAGAAATGTTATTGACAATCTGAAAAATCATGAAAATTGATTCATGAAGCAAGAAAAAGCAGTGTTATTGACTTTCCTAGTTAAGCATGTTTGATTCTTGAACACAGCTACTTATGAGTCTTGGCCGTGGCCCTAAGCATTTTGTTTTCCAGTATTACCACCGGATACATAAATGCCACAGACACATGACTGGGTGAACCTTTTTCAGATTGTGACTCAGCTTTGCTAGAGTCCCCAGTTAGAGGTGTCCAGAGCTCTTAAGCACACTCTTTTACTTTGGATCACGACTTTAACCACTCAGTCTCAAGCTTTTTACTTGGACCTTCATGACACAAGCACATGGTTAGGGACAGCTTGATTTAGCCGCTTAGGCCTGGATTTTATTTCCTTGGGCCCTCCTATCCATTGATGCTCAAAGCCTTGGATCCTTTTTTACCCTTGCCTTTTGGTTTTAAGGGCTAGTGGCTTTTTCTGCTTGCTTTTTCTTTTTTTTCTTTCTATTTTTTTCGCCATTTTTTTTCGCACAAGCTTTTGCTTTTCACTGCTTTTTCTTGCTTCAAGAATCAATTTCATGATTTTTTTCAGATTATCAATAACATTTCTCTTCATTCATCATTCTTTCAAGAGCCAACAATTTTAACACTCATAAACAACAATATCAAAAGACATATGCACTGTTCAAGCATTCATTCAGAAAACAAAAAAGTATTGTCACCACATCAATATAATTACAGAAAGAAATAAAGAACAAGGAATGAATCCACCTGAGTGAGGGTGGTGCTTTCTTGAAGGTCCAATGGTGCTTTTTGAGCTCCTCTATTTCTCTTCCTTGCTTCTGTTGAATGATTCCTAGTAATTTTGGTGTTTCTACCCTTAGTTGCTTCCAATATTTGTGTGGAGGACAACTTATCCCCTGAGGTATCTCAGGGATCTCTTGATTTGCAGCCACATGTTCTACCACTGAGCTATGACGGCTTTATATGAGTCTTTCCATCTCCCAAGACTCAGAGGTGGAAGCTTTTGTCTTCCCTTTGAGGTTTCTCTAGCCTTAGGTGCCATTAATGGTAATGGAAAAGCAAAAAAGCTATGCTTTTACCACACCAAACTTAAAATATTGCTCGCTCTCGAGCAAGAGAAGAAAGAAGAGAGGAAGAAGAAGAAGAAGAAAATGGAGGTGAGTGAGGGGAGATGGATTCGGCTATATGGGTGGGATTGGGTGGAAAAGAGAAGTTGAATTTTATGAAGGTAGGTGGGGTTTATGGGGAAGAGTGGGATGATGTGAGTGGTGAATGGGGTAATTGGGAAGAGGAATTGAGGTGATTGGTGAAGGTTTTTGGGAAGTGTGATATGGGGAAGAGTGAAATGAGATTAGGATTAGGAGAGTGTGATTAGGATTAAAGGGTAAGGTGGGAAGATGGTAGGTAGGTGGGGATCCTGTGGGGTCCACAGATCCTGAGGTGATCCTGTGGGGTCCACAGATCCTGAGGTGTCAAGAAATTCCATTCCTGCACCAAATAGGCATGTAAAATACCTTCGTGCATCATTCTGGCGTTTAAACGCCCATTGGTGCACTTTCTAGGCGTTCAACGCCCATGTAAAGCATGTTTCTGGCGTTGAACGCCAGTTTCATGCTTGTTACTGGCGTTCAGCGCCAGTTTTTCCTCTCTGGGCACATTCCTAGCGTTCAGCGCCAGGATGTTGCTTGTTTCTGGTGTTCAGCGCCAGAATGGTGCTCTATTCTGGCGTTGAACGCCGGCCAGATGCACCTTACTGGCGTTGAACGCCAGC
>NC_029780.3:62144094-62144453 GCF_000817695.3 Arachis duranensis | reverse complement strand
ATAAAATTGGGTTGCCTCCCAACAAGCGCTTCTTTAATGTCAATAGCTTGACAGTGACTCTCATGGAGCCACAAGGTGATCAGGTCAATGTTATATAATTGCCAACACCAAACTTAGAGTTTGGATATGGGGTCTTAACATCAAACTTAGAGTTTGGTTGTGGCCTCACAACACCAAACTTAGAGTTTGACTGTGTGGGTTCTTCTTGACTCTGAACTGAGAGAAGCTCTTCATGCTTACTCTCTTTTGTCACAGAGGGATGGCCATGAGCCTTAAACACAAGATAGTCCCCATTCAATTGAAGGACTAATTCACCTCTGTTGACATCTATCACAGCTCCTGCTGTGGCTAGGAAAGGT
>NC_029780.3:62143116-62144020 GCF_000817695.3 Arachis duranensis | reverse complement strand
ATGTAAAGGCCTTCAACCTTTACTAGCATGTCCTCTACTATTCCATAAGCTTGTCTCAATGACTTTTCTGCCAATTGTAATGAGAACAAGGCAGGTTGTACCTCAATGATCCCTAGCTTCTCCATTATAGAGAGTGGCATAAGATTTATCCCTGACCCCAGATCACATAAAGCTTTTTCAAAGCTCATGGTGCCTATGGTACAAGGTATTAGGAACTTGCCAGGATCTTGTTTCTTTTGAGGTAGAGTTTTCTGAATCCAAGTATCTAGTTCACTAATGAGCAAGGGAGGTTCACTTTCCCAAGTCTCATTACCAAATAACTTGGCATTCAGCTTCATGATAGCTCCTAAGTATTGAGCAATTTGCTCTCCAGTCACATCTTCATCCTCTTCAGAGGAAGAATAGTCTTCAGAGCTCATGAATGGCAGAAGGAGATTTAATGGAATCTCTATAGTCTCTATATGAGCCTTAGATTCCTTTGGATCCTTAATAGGAGACTCCTTCTTGCTTGAGGGACGTCCCAGGAGGTCTTCCTCACTAGGATTTTCGTCCTCCTCTTCCCTTGTGCATTCGGCCATATTGACTAAATCAATGGCCTTGCACTCTCCTTTTGAATTCTCTTCTGTATTGCTTGGGAGAATACTGGAAGGAGTTTCAATAACTTTCTTACTCAGCTGGCCCACTTGTGCTTCCAAATTTCTGATGGAGGATCTTGTTTCATTCATGAAACTGAAAGTGGCCTTTGACAGATCAGAGACTATATTGGCTAAATTAGAGGTGTTTTGTTCAGAATTCTCTGTCTGTTGCTGAGAAGATGATGGACATGGCTTGCTATTGCTCAGCCTATTGCGTCCACCATTGTTAAAGCCTTGTTGAGGCTTTTGTTGATCCTTCCAGGAGAAAT
>NC_029780.3:62140446-62142257 GCF_000817695.3 Arachis duranensis | reverse complement strand
CTGCTCATATGAAAGAGAAGAAAACAAGAAAAGAAAGAGGAATCCTCTATGTCACAGTATAGAGATTCCTTTATGTTAGTAGAAGAAGAAGGAGGTAGAAGAATGAAGAAGGATGGATTCGGATTTTTTGGATGAAGAGAAGTGAAGAGAAGTGAAGAGAAGTGTTAGTAATTAAATAATTAAATAGAAGGAGAAAAGAGAGGGGAAATTTTGAAAATAATTTTTGAAAAAGGAGTTAGTAATTTTCAAAAATTAAAGATGCATTTAAAATTAAAACTTGAAACAATTAGTTAATTAAAAAGAATTTTTGAAAAAGAGGGATGTATTTTCGAAAATTAGAGATGGATAGGAAGTTAGTTGGTTTTGAAAAAGATAAGAAACAAACAAAAAGTTAGTTAGTTGATTGAAAAAGATTTTGAAATTAAAATTTAAAAAGATAAGAAGATAGGAGGTTAGATAAGATATTTTGAAATCAAATTTTGAAAAAGATAAAATAAAAAGATAAGATAAAAAGATAAGATTTTTAAGAAAAAGATATTTTGAAAAAGATTTAATTTTTAAAATTACTTAACTAACAAGAAACTACAAGATAAGATTCTAGAACTTAAAGATTCAACCTTTCTTAACAAGAAAGTAACAAATTTCAAATTTTTGAATCAATCACATTAATTGTTAGCTAATTTTTGAAACTTTGATTTAAAGATAAGAAAAAGATTTTGAAAATAATTTTAAAAAAATTTTTGAATTTTTCGAAAAATTAAAAAAATGAAAAAGATATAATTTTTGAAAAAGATTTTGAAAAGATAAGATTTTTAAAATTTGAAATTTTGACTTGACTTGTAAGAAACAACTTAATTTTAAAAATTTTTGATCAAGTCAACCCAAAATTTCGAAAATTTGGAGGATAATAAGGAAAAGATATTTTTTAATTTTTGAATTTTTAATCATGAGAGAGAAAAACAACAAAAATACTCAATGCATGAAATTTTTAGATTAAAACAATGAATGCATGCAAGAATGCTATGAATGTCAAGATGAACACCAAGAACAATTTGAAGATCATGATGAACATCAAGAACATAATTTTGAAAAATTTTTTGATGCAAATAAAACATGCAAGACACCAAACTTAAAAATTTTTAATGCTTGGAAAATATGAATGTAAAGATGCACATGAAAAACAAGAAAAGATACAAAACAAGAAAACATCAAGATCAAACAAGAAGACTTATCAAGAACAACTTGAAGATCATGAAGAACACTATGAATGCATGAGTTTTTCGAAAAAATGCAAGAAAAATTTTAAAAGCATGCAATTGACACCAAACTTAAAAATTAACACAAGACTCAAACAAGAAACACAAAATATTTTTGATTTTTATGATTTTCTAATTTTTTTGTATTTTTATTTTATTTTTTTCGAAAAACATAATTAGAAAAACGAAAAAGAAAAGAAAAATTTTGAAAAAGATTTTTGAAAAGAAAATTACCTAATCTGAGCAACAAGATGAACTGTCAGTTGTCCATACTCGAACAATCCCCAGCAACGGCGCCAAAAACTTAGTGGACGAAATTGTGATCCATATTCTTTTGTACTTGTATGAAATCATTATTGTGGCACCAGTTGAATTCACAACTCCGTTCAACTAACCAGCAAGTGTACTGGGTCGTCCAAGTAATAAACCTTACGTGACTAAGGGTCGATCCCACAGAGATTGTTGGTATGAAGCAAGCTATGGTCACCTTGTAAGTCTCAGTTAGGCAGATAAAATTATGGATTTTCTAAAATAAATAATAAACAGAAAATAAAA
>NC_029780.3:62136664-62140001 GCF_000817695.3 Arachis duranensis | reverse complement strand
CATTAATACTTGAGGTACAGTAGAGCTCCACACCCTTAATTTATGGTGTGCAGAAACTCCACCGTTGAAAATACATAAGCAAAGGGTTCAGGCATGGCCGAATGGCCAGCCCCCTGATCTGAGAACTAATCGTCCCAAGATATGATCCTAAGATCTAAAGTGATCAAAAGATGTCTAATACAATAGTTAAATGTCCTATATATACTAGACTAGCTACTAGGGTTTACATGAGTAAGTAATTGATGTATAAATCCACTTCCGGGGCCCACTTGGTGTATGTTTGGGCTGAGCTTGATCAATCCACGAGCTGAGGCTTCTCTTGGAGTTGAACTCCGAGTTATGACGTGTTTTGGGCGTTCAACTCCGGATCATGACGTTTTTCTGGCGTTTAACTCCAGACAGCAGCATGAACTTGGCGTTCAACACCAAGTTACGTCATCAAATTCCGAATAAAGTATGGACTATTATATATTGCTGGAAAGCTCTGGATGTCTACTTTCCAACGCCGTTGAGAGCGCGCCAATTGGAGTTCTGTAACTCCAGAAAATCTATTTCGAGTGAAGGGAGGTCAGATTCCAACAGCATCAGCAGTCCTTTTGTCAAGTCCCTCAATTTCAGCCAGAATTTACCTGAAATTACAGAAAAACACACAAACTCATAGTAAAGTCCAGAAATGTGAATTTAACATAAAAACTAATGAAAACATCCCTAAAAGTAGCTCAAACTTACTAAAAACTACCTAAAAACAATGCCAAAAAGCGTATAAATTATCCGCTCATCAATGCCAGGGCATCTTGGCCAGTTTCACTGACCTTTTCTTTACTATTTTAGGGTAGTTTCATGCATTTTCTTAGTAGATAAGCAAGTTTTGGGTAAAAATACACTTACATCTTGATTTAAGCAAATATTGTGAATTTTACATGATTTCATGAGAATTATGCATGAATTGAAAGATAAAATGGACGATGCATGATCTCATGACTTGGAACAGAGCATTGATGCACCCTTTTTGTTTGATTTCAGGACAAAGGAAGCAAAGAAGAGCCATTTTAGCCGCCATGTTAGTCTCACTAACGTGACCACTAACGTGGAATGAGAGCAAGCTTGCAGCGTTAGTGGAAAAGTTATCATCAATAACGCCTTCGAAAGCCATCATAACCCACGTTAGTTGCCACGTTAGTTAATTAGCGTGGAAACTAACGTGGAAGGAAAGGAAAGCTCCAACGTTAGTGGTAAAAGTAAACACCACTAACGTTCCAAAGGGCCATACATAGCTACGTTACGAGTCACGTTATTCCAATTAACGTGAACTCTAACGTGGAATAAGAAGAGATAGGCCAACGTTAGTGACACTTACCTTTGTCACTAATGCTGGGGAAGGCCAAGATTGCCTACGTTAGTGGTCACGTTAAGACCACTAACATGAATGGTAACGTGGAGCAATGAATGATGGGCCAACGTTAGTGACACTCACCTTTGTCACTGGTGGACGAAATTGTGATTCGTACTCTTTGTACTTGTATGAAATTTAATTCGAGATAATAGCTCTTTACTATGTGTGGTCATAACTCCGTTCAACTAACCAGCAAGTGTACTGGGTCGTCCAAGTAATAAACCTTACGTGAGTAAAGGTCGATTCCACAGAGAATGTTGGTTTGAAGCAAGCTATGGTCAACTTGTAAATCTCAGTCAGGCGGATAGTAATTGATTATGGATTTTTGAAAATTAATAAATAATAAACATAAAATAAAGATAAAGTTATTTGATTCTTTTGCGTCTGTCACTAACGCCCAGCCTTCAGGAGTTTGAAGCTCGTCACAGTCATTCAATTCCAGAATCCTACTCGGAATACCACAGACAAGGTTAGACCTTCCGGATTCCCATGAATGTCGCCATCAATTCTAGCTTATACCACGAAGATTCTGATTAAGGAATCCAAGAGATATGCGCCCGGTCTAAGGTAGAATGAATGTGGTTGTCAGACACGCGCGTTCATAGGTGAGAATGATGATGAGTGTCACGGATCATCAAATTCATCAAGTTGAAGTGCAACGAATATCTTAGAATAGGAATAATTCGAATTGGATAGAAAATAATAGTAATTGCATTGAAACCTGAGGTACAGCAGAGCTCCACACCCTTAATCTATGGTGTGTAGAAACTCCACCGTTGAAAATACATAAGTGAAAGGTTCAGGCATGGCCAAATGGCCAGCCCCCCCAAAATGTGATCAATAGTCTCCTCAGATGAAGAATAAAATAAAACTGAGACCAAAGATGTCTAATACAATAGTAAATTGTCCTATTTATACTAGACTAGCTACTAGAGTTTACATGAGTAAGTAATTGATGCATAAATCCACTTCCCGGGCCCACTTGGTGTGTGTTTGGGCTGAGCTTGATCTATCCACGAGCTGAGGCTTCTTTTGGAGTTGAACGCCAAGTTGTAACGTGTTTTGGGCGTTCAACTCCAGGTCGTGACGTGTTTCTGGCGTTTTACTCCAGACAACAACATGGAACTGGCGTTGAGCGCCAGTTTACGTAGTCAATTCCCGAATAAAGTATGGACTATTATATATTGCTGGAAAGCTCTGGATGTCTACTTTCCAAAGCCGTTAAGAGCGCGCCATTTGGATTTCTTTAGATCAAGAAAATCCATTTCGAGTGAAGGGAGGTCAGATTCCAACAGCATCAGCAGTCCTTTGTCAGCCTCCTATCAGAGTTTTGCTCAAGTCCCTCAATTTCAGCCAGAAATTACCTGAAATCAAAGAAAAACACACAAACTCATAGTAAAGTCCAAAAATGTGAATTTAACATAAAAACTAATGAAAACATCCCTAAAAGTAGCTTGAACTTACTAAAAACTACCTAAAAACAATGCCAAAAAGCGTATAAATTATCCGCTCATCACAACACCAAACTTAAATTGTTGCTTGTCCCCAAGCAACTGAAAATCAAATAGGATAAAAAGAAGAGAATATACTATAAATTCTAAAATATCATTGAATATTAATTCTAATTAGATGAGCGGGACTTGTAGCTTTTTGCTTCTGAACAGTTTTGGCATCTCACTTTGTCCTTTGAAGTTCAGAATGATTGGCTTCTCTAGGAACTTAGAATTTCAGATGGTGTTATTGATTCTCCTAGTTAAGTATGTTGATTCTTGAACACGGCTTCTTATGAGTCTTGGTCGTGGCCCTAAGCACTTTGTTTTCCAGTATTACCACCGGATACATAAATGCCACAGATACATGACTGGGTGAACCTTTTCAAATTGTGACTCAGCTTTGCTAAAATCCCCAGTTAGAGGTGTCCAGAGCTCTTAAGCACACTCTTTT
>NC_029780.3:62136095-62136544 GCF_000817695.3 Arachis duranensis | reverse complement strand
TTTAGCCGCTTAGGCCTGGATTTTATTTCCTTGAGCCCTCCTATCCATTGATGCTCAAAGCCTTGGATCCTTTTTACCCTTGCCTTTTGGTTTTAAGGGCTATTGGCTTTTTCTGCTTGCTATTTCTTTTTCTTTCTATTTTTTTTGCCATTTTTTTTTCGCAAGATTTTTTTTCAATGCTTTTTCTTGCTTCAAGAGTCAATTTCATGATTTTTCAGATTATCAATAACATTTCTCTTTGTTCATCATTCTTTCAAGAGCCAACAGTTTTAACATTCATAAACAACAAGATCAAAAATATGCACTGTTCAAGCATTCATTCAGAAAATAAAAAGTATTGTCACCACATCAATATAATTAAACTAAAATCAAGGATAAATTCAGAATTCATGTACTTCTTTGTTCTTTTGAATTAAAAACATTTTTCATTTAAGAGAGGTGAAGGATTA
>NC_029780.3:62135829-62136047 GCF_000817695.3 Arachis duranensis | reverse complement strand
AATTATTCATAACTTTAAGACATAGTTACTAAACACTAATGATCATGAAGTAGAGACACAAAACATAGATAAACATATAATATAAAAACCGAAAACAGCAGAAGAGTAAGAACAAGGAATAAATCCACCTTAGTGGTGTCTTCTTCTTGAAGGACCAACAATGTCCTTAAGCTCTTCTATGTTCCTTCCTTGCCTTTGTTGCTCCTCCCTCATTGCTC
>NC_029780.3:62134889-62135571 GCF_000817695.3 Arachis duranensis | reverse complement strand
GCATCCTCTTCTTGGTGATGGGCTTATCCTCTTCAATGAGGATGTCTCCTTCTATGATAACTCCAGCTGAGTAACATAGATGGCAAATAAGATGAGGAAAAGCTAGCCTTGCCATGGTGGAGGACTTTTCGGCTATTTTGTAGAATTCATGGGAGATGACTTCATGAACTTCTACTTCCTCTCCAATCATGATGCTAGGAATCATGATGGCCCGATCCACAGTAACTTCAGATCGGTTGCTAGTGGGGATGATGGAGCGTTGAATGAACTCTAACCACCCTCTAGCCACAGGCTTGAGGTCCAGTCTTCTTAGTTGAACCGGCTTGCCTTTGGAGTCTCTTTTCAATTGAGCTCCTTCCACACATATGTCTATAAGGACTTGGTCCAACCTTTGATTAAAGTTGACCCTTCTAGTGTAGGGGCGTTCATCTCCTTGCATCATGGGCAAGTGGAATGCCAACCTCACATTTTCCGGACTAAAATCTAAGTATTTCCCCCGAACCATTGTGAGATAATTCTTTGGTCTCGGATTTACACTTTGATCATGGTTCCTAGTGATCCATGCATTGGCATAGAACTCTTGAACCATTAAGATTCCGACTTGTTGCATGGGGTTGGTTAGGACTTCCCAACCTCTTCTTCGGATTTCATGTCAGATCTCCGGATACTCATTTTTCTTGAG
>NC_029780.3:62134252-62134690 GCF_000817695.3 Arachis duranensis | reverse complement strand
TTGATGGTAATGGAAAAACAAAAAGAATATGCTTTGACCACACCAAACTTAAAATATTGCTCGCCCTCGAGCAAGAGAAGAAAGAAGAGAAGAAGAAGAAGAAGAAAATATGGAGGAGACTGAGGGAAGGTGTTTCGGTCAAGGTGTAGAAGAGGGGGTTTGTATTGTGTGAAAATGAAGTAGAATGGAAGGGTATATATAGGGAGGGGAGTGGGTGTAGTTTCGGTCATTTAGGGTGGGTTTGGGTGGGAAAGATTTTTGAATTTTGAAGGTGGGTGGGGTTTATGTGGAAGAGTGGATGGATGTGAGTGGTGAAGGGGGTAATTGGGAAGAGAGGTTTGAGGTGATTGGTGAAGGATTTTTGGGGAAGTGTGTTTATTGGAAAGAGAGAATGAATGTTGAGAAGAGGGGAGAATATGTTAGGTGGGGATCCTGTGG
>NC_029780.3:62132905-62134111 GCF_000817695.3 Arachis duranensis | reverse complement strand
CACCATTCTGGCGTTTAAACGCCGAAGTGATGCACACTCTGGGCGTTCAACGCCCATGTGTAGCATGTTTTTGGCGTTGAACGCCAATTCCATGCTTGTTACCGGCGTTCAGCGCAGCTTTCCTCAAGGCATATTCCTGGCGTTCAAACGCTAGGATGTTGCTTGTTTCTGGCGTTCAGCGCCACAAACATGCTCTGTTCTGGCGTTGAACGCCAGCCAGATGCACCTTACTGGCGTTTAAACGCCAGTAAGTCCTTCCTCCAGGGTGTGATTTTTCTTCTGCTATTTTTGATTCTGTTTTTAGTTTTAGTATTTTTTTTGTGACTCCACATGATCATGAACCTAATAAAACACAAAATAACAATAAAATAAAATTAAAATTAGATATATAAAAATTGGATTACCTCCCAACAAGCGCTTCTTTAGTGTCATTAGCTTGACAGTGGGCTCTCATGGAGCCTCACAAATATTCAGAGCATGATGAGGGCCTCCCAACACCAAACTTAGATTTTGAATGAGGGGGCTTCTCAACACCAAACTTAGAGTTTGGTTGTGGCCTCCCAACATCAAACTTAGAGTTTGACTGTGGGGGCTCTTTTTGACTCTGTACTGAGAGAAGCTTTTCATGCTTCCTCTCCATGGTTGCAGAGGAAGGTCCTTGAGCTTTAAACACAAGGTAGTCCCCATTCAATTAAAGGACTAATTCTCCTCTGCTAACATCAATCACAGCTTCTGTTGTGGCTAGGAAGGGTCTTCCAAGGATGATGCATTCATTTTCTTCTTTCCTAGTGTCTAAGATTATGAAATCAGCAGGGATGTAAAGGCCTTCAACCTTTACTAACACGTCCTCTACTAATCCATAAGCTTGTCTTACTGACTTGTCTGCCAATTGAAGTGAGAATAAGGCAGGCAGTACCTCAATGATCCCTAGTTTCTCCATTACAGAGAGTGGCATAAGATTTATGCCTGACCCCAGGTCACACAGAGCCTTGTTAAAGGTCATGGTGCCTATGGTACAGGGTATTAAGAATTTACCAGGATCTTGTCTCCTTTGAGGTAGAGTTTTCTGAATCCATGTATCTAGTTCACTAATGAGCAAGGGGGATTCACCTTCCCAAGTCTCATTACTAAACAACTTGGCATTCAGCTTCATGATAGCTCCTAGATATTAAGCAACTTGCTCTCCAGTTACATCTTCATCCTCTT
>NC_029780.3:62132307-62132764 GCF_000817695.3 Arachis duranensis | reverse complement strand
AAAACTCCTTCTTGTTTGAGAGACGTCCCAGGAGGTCTTTCTCACTAGGATTTTCGTCCTTCTCCTCCCTTGTGCATTCGGCCATATTGATTACATCAATGGCCTTGTACTCTCCTTTTGGATTCTCTTCTGTATTGCTTGGGAGAATACTGGGAGGAGTTTCAATGACTTTCTTACTCAGCTAGCCCACTTGTGCCTCCAAATTTCTGATGGAGGACCTTGTTTCACTCATGAAACTTAAGGTGGCCTTAGACAGATCAAAGACTATATTTGCTAAGTTAGAGGGGCTCTGTTCAGAATTCTCTGTCTGTTGCTGAGAAGCTGATGGAAAAGGCTTGCCATTGCTAAACCTGTTTCTTCCACCATTATTGTTGTTGAAACCATGTTGTGGTCTCTGTTGATCCTTCCATGAGAGGTTTGGATGATTTCTCCATGAAGGATTGTAGGTGTTTCCATA
>NC_029780.3:62131541-62132213 GCF_000817695.3 Arachis duranensis | reverse complement strand
TTGCCTCTTTAGTACTGTTGGATGCATTTTGCCATCCATTCAGACTTTGAGAGATCATGTTGACTTGCTGAGTCAACACTTTGTTCTGAGCCAATATGGCATTCAGAGTATCAATTTCAAGAACTTCCTTCCTCTGAGGCGTCCCACTATTCACGGAATTCCTCTCAGAAGTGTACATGAATTGGTTATTTGCAACCATGTCAATAAGTTCTTGAGCCTCTTCAGGCATTTTCTTTAAGTGAATAGATCCACCTGTAGAATGGTCTAATGACATCTTAGAAAATTCAGATAGATCATAATAGAATATATCTAATATGGTCCATTCTGAAAACATGTCAGAAGGACACTTTTTGGTCATCTGCTTGTATCTTTTCCAAGCTTCATAGAGGGATTCACCATCTTTTTGCTTGAAAGTCTGAACATCCACTCTAAGCTTGCTCAGCTTTTGAGAAGGAAAGAATTTATCCAAGAAGGCCGTGACCAACTTATCCCAGGAGTCCAGGCTATCTTTAGGTTGTGAGTACAACCATGTTCTAGCTCTGTCTCTTACAGCAAAAGGGAAAAGCATGAGCCTGTAGACTTTAGGATCTACTCCATTCGTCTTAACAGTCTCACAAATCTGCAAGAACTCAGTTAAAAACTGATAAGGATCTTCAGATGGAAGTCCATGAA
>NC_029780.3:62131179-62131468 GCF_000817695.3 Arachis duranensis | reverse complement strand
GGTTTCAGCTCAAAATTATTGGCTCCAATGGCAGGAATGGAGATGATTCTTCCATCAAACTTGGACGTTGGTTTAGTGAAGTCACCAAGCATTCTCCTTGCATTATTGTTGTTGGGTTTGGCTGCCATTTCATTCTCTTGTTCAAAAATTTCAGAAAGGTTGCCTCTAGATTGTTGTAGTTTAGCTTCTCTTAGTTTTCTCTTGAGATTCCTTTCAGGTTCTGGATCAGCTTCAACAAGAGTGTCTTTTTCCTTGTTCCTGCTCATATAGGGAAGAAGAGAACAAGAAA
>NC_029780.3:62128980-62130977 GCF_000817695.3 Arachis duranensis | reverse complement strand
ATAGAGAATTTCGAAAATAATTTTGAAAAAGTGGTTAGTGATTTTTGAAAATTAAAGCAAGATATAATTAAAATTTAAAATTTAAAACAATTAAAAAGAATTTTTGAAAAAGAGAGAGGTATTTTCGAAAACTAGAGAGGGATAGGTAGTTAGTTGGTTTTGAAAAAGATAAGAAACAAACAAAAAGTCAAATAGTTAGTTTAAAAAGATATTAAAAGCAAATTTAAAAAGATAAGAAGACAAGATAAGATTAGATATTTTGAAATCAAAATTGAAAAAGATAAAATTTTGAAAAAGATAAGATAAAAAGATAAGATAGATAAGATATGGTTAAAAAAGATTTAATTTTAAAATTAAAATTAATTACTTAACTAACAAGAAACTTAAAAGGATAGGATTCTAGATTTTAAAGATTGAACCTTTCTTAACAAGAAAGTAACAAACTTCAAATTTTTGAATCAAAACATTAATTATTGATTATATTTTTTCAAATTTTTGAACCAATCACATTAATTATTAGCTAATTTTCGAAAATTTGATAAAAAGATAAGAAAAAGATTTTGAAAATATTTTGGAAAATAATTTTTGAAATTTTCGGAAAATAATAAAAAAATGAAAAAGATATGATTTTTGAAAAAGATTTTAAAAAGATAAGATTTTTAAATTTGAAAATTTGACTTGACCTGTAAGAAACAACTAATTTTAAAAATTTTTGACCAAGTCAACCCAAAATTTCAAAAATTTGGAGGGAAATAAGGAAAAGATATTTTTTTATTTTTGAATTTTTAAAGATGAGAGAGAAAAAAAATAAAAACGTCATTTTTGTGTTTTTCTCTTTTCTTTATGGATCAAAACGAAGAATGCATGCAAGAACACTATGAATGTCAAGATGAACACCAAGAACACTTTGAAGATCATGATGAACATCAAGAACATAATTTTGAAAAATTTTTGATGCAAAGAAAACATGCAAGACACCAAACTTAGAAATCTTTAATGCATGGATTCTAACAAACGAAAAATGCATATTGAAAAACAACAAAAGATGCAAAACAAGAAAACATCAAGATCAAACAAGAAGACTTACCAAGAACAAATTGAAGATCATGAAGAACACCATGAACGCATGAATTTTCGAAAAATGCATAATAATTTTTTTTAAAACATGCAATTGACACCAAACTTAAAAGTTGACTCAAGACTCAAACAAGAAACACAAAATATTTTTGGTTTTTATGATTTTATGATTTTTTTTTTGTATTTTTATTATTTATTTTCGAAAAAATTCATTAGAAAAACGAAAATAAAGAAAAATTTTTTTTTTGAAAATTTTTTTGAAAACTTTTTTAAAAGAAAATTACCTGATCTGAGCAATAAGGCGAACCGTTAGTTGTCCATACTTGAACAATCCCCGGCAACGGCGCCAAAAACATGGTGGACAAAATTGTGATTCGTACTCTTTGTACTTGTATGAAATTTAATTCGAGATAATAGCTCTTTACTATGTGTGGTCACAACTCCGTTCAACTAACCAAAAAGTGTACTGGGTCGTCCAAGTAATACCAGCAAGTGTATTGGGTCGTCCAAGTAATAAACCTTACGTGAGTAAGGGTCGATCCCACAGAGATTGTTGGTATGAAGCAAGCTATGGTCATCTTGTAAATCTTAGTCAGGCGGATTTAAATAAATTATAGAATTTGGAAAATCAAATAATAGTAATTAAACATAAAATAAGGATAAAGTTACTCTTGTATTTCCATGATAGGAATTTCAGATAGGTGTATGGAGATGCTGTGCTCCTCCTGAATCTCTGCTTTCCTACTGCTTCATCCAATCCTTCTTACTCTTTTCCATGGCAAGCTGTATGTAGGGCATTACCGTTGTCAATGGCTACATCCCATCCTCTCAGTGAAAAAGGTCCAAATGCTCTGTCACAGCACGGCTAATCATCTGTCGGTTCTCAATCAGGTTGGAATAGAATCCCTTGATTCTTTTGC
>NC_029780.3:62110003-62128861 GCF_000817695.3 Arachis duranensis | reverse complement strand
TCCACCGTTGAAAATACATAAGTGAAAGGTTCAGGCATGGCCGAATGGCCAGCCCCCCCAAAACGTTATCAATAGTCTCCTCAGATGAAGAATAAAATAAAACTGAGACCAAAGATGTCTAATACAATAGTAAATTATCCTATTTATACTAGACTAGCTACTAGGGTTTACATGAGTAAGTAATTGATGCATAAATCCACTTCCCGGGCCCACTTGGTGTGTGTTTGGGTTGAGCTTGATCTATCCACGAGCTGAGACTTCTTTTGGAGTTGAACGCCAAGTTGTAACGTGTTTTGGGCGTTCAACTCCGGGTCGTGACGCGTTTCTGGCGTTTTACTCCAGACAGCAACATAGAACTGGTGTTGAGCGCCAGTTTACGTCGTCAATTCCCGAATAAAGTATGAACTATTATATATTACTGGAAAGCTCTGGATGTCTACTTTCCAACACCGTTGAGAGCGCACCATTTGGAGTTCTGTAGCTCAAGAAAATCTATTTCGAGTGCAGGGAGGTCAGATTCCAACAGCATCAGCAGTCCTTTGTCAGCCTCCTATCAGAGTTTTGCTCAAGTCCCTCAATTTCAGCCAGAAATTACCTGAAATCACAGAAAATCACACAAACTCATAGTAAAGTCCAGAAATGTGAATTTAACATAAAAACTAATGAAAACATCCCTAAAAGTAGCTTGAACTTACTAAAAACTACCTAAAAACAATGCCAAAAAGCGTATAAATTATCCGCTCATCAGGTTTTTTATTTGGGGAAGAGTTAAGGAGGTGATTGGTGAAGGGTATTTGGGGAAGAATGTTGTAGAAAGGTGTGAAGAGGAGAGAGAGTGAGTTGAGGTTGGTGGGGATCCTTTGGGGTCCACAGATCCTGAGGGGTCAAGGAATTCTTCATCCCTGCTCCAATTTGGCGTTCACAATGCCTTAGAGTGTAATTCTGGAGTTTAAATGCCAATTTGCTGCCCTATTCTAGCATTTAAACGCCAATTTGTTGCCCTGTTTTGGTGTTTAAACGCCAGTCTAGTGCCCTATTCTAGCGTTTAAACGCCCAGAAAGGTGCCAGATTGGGCGTTTAAACGCCCATTTTGATACCCTTACTGGCGTTTAAATGCCAGTAAGTCCTTCTTCCAGGGTGTGCTGATTTTAATGCTGTTTTTGATATTTTATTTATTTTTGTAATTGTCTTTGTGACTCACATGATCATCAACCTAAAAAGAAAATAAAATAATATAGATAAAATTAAAATAAAATTGGGTTGCCTCCCAATAAGCGCTTCTTTAATGTCAATAGCTTGACAGTGAGCTCTCATGGAGTTTCACAAATGATCAGAGTATGGTTGAGATCTCTCAACACCAAACTCAGAGTTTGGCTGTGGCCTCCCAACACCAAACTTAGAGTTTGAATGTGGGGGCTCTGTTTGACTCTGTATTGGGAGAAGCTCTTCATGCTTACTCTCTATGGTTGCAGATGGAGAACCTTGAGTCTTTATTACAAGGCATTCTTCATTCACATGAAGGATTAATTCTCCTCTGTCAACATCAATTATAGCTCTTGTTGTGGCAAGGAAGGGTCTTCCAAGGATGATGGATTCATCCTCATCCCTCCTAGTGTCTAGGATTATGAAATCAGCAGGGATGTAAAGGCCTTTGACCTTTACTAACACGTCCTCTACCTGTCCATAAGCCTTTTTCATAGAATTGTCTGCCATCTCTAATGAGAATTTGGCAGCCTGTACCTCAAAGATTCCCAGTTTCTCCATTACAGAGAGTGGCATTAAATTTATGTTTGACGCAAGTCACACAGAGCCTTCTCAAAGGTCATGGTGCCTATGGTATAGGGAATTAGGAATTTACCAGGATCCGATTTCTTTTGAGGTAAAGTGTGCTAAACCCAGGTATTCAGTTCATTAATGAGCAATGGAGGCTCATCCTCTCAAGTCTCATTACCAAATAATTTGGAATTCAGCTTCATGATTGCTCCTAAATACTGGGCAACTTGCCCTTCAACAATATCTTCATCTTCTTAAGAAGATGAATAGTCATAAGAGCTCATAAATGGTAAAAGGAGGTCCAAGGGAATCTCTATGGTCTCTATATGAGCCTCAGATTCCTTTGGTTCCTTATTAGGGGATTTTGTACTGACCATTGGACGTCCCCTGAGATCTTCCTCGTTGGGATTCACGTCTTCCTCCTCCTTTAAGTTTCAGCCATGTTGATTACATTAATGGCCTTGCACTCTCCTTTGGGATTCTCTTCTGTATTGCTTGGGAGAGTGCTAGGAGGAGTTTCAGTAACCCTTTTACTCAGCTGGCCCACTTGTGCCTCCAAATTTCTAATGGAAGATCTTGTTTTAGTCATGAAACTAAGAGTGCCCTTAGATAGATCAGAGACTATGTTTGCTAAGCTAGAAGGATTCTGCTCACATGCTTTGTCTGCTGTTGAGATGATAATGAGAAAGGTTTGCTAGTGCTAAACCTATTTCTTCCACCATTTTTATTATTGAAGCCTTGCTTCTGTTGATCCTTCCATGAAAAATTTGGATGATTTCTCCATGAAGGATTATAGGTTCTGCCAAAGGCTTCACCCATGTAATTCACCTATGCCATTACAGGGTTCTCAGGATCATAAGCCTCTTTTTCAGAAGATGCTTCTTTAGTATTGTTGGATACATTTTGCAATCCATTCAGATTCTGAAATATCATATTGACTCGTTAGGTCAATATTTTGTTCTGAGCCAGTATGGTATTCGGAACATCAATTTCAAGAACTCCTCTCTTTTGAGGTGTCCCATTACTCACAGGATTCCCCTCAGAGGTATACATGAACTGGTTATTTGCAACCATTTCAATAAGTTCTTGAGATTCTGTAGGCGTTTTCTTTAGGTGAATGGATCCACTTGCAGAGTGGTCCAGTGACATCTTGGAAAATTCAGACAGACCATCATAGAATAGATCTAATGTGGTCCATTCTGAAAGCATGTCAGAAGGACACTTTTTGGTCAGCTACTTGTATCTTTCCCAAGCTTCATAGAGGGATTCACCTTCTTTCTATCTGAAGGTTTGAACATCCACTCTAAGCTTGCTCAGCTTTTGAGGAGGAAAGAACTTGGCTAAGAAAGCCCTGACCAGCTTATCCCAAGAGTTCAGGCTATCTCTAGGTTGTGAGTCCAACCATGTTCTAGCTTTGTCTCTTACAGCAAAAGGGAAAAGCATAAGCTTGTAGACTTCAGGATCAACTCCATTGGTCTTAACAATATCACAGATCTGCAAGAACTCAGTTAAGAACTAATAAGGGTCTTCTGATGGAAGTCAATGAAACTTGCAGTTCTGTTGCAGTAGAGAAACTAATTAAGGCTTTAGCTCAAAATTGTTTGCTCCTATGGTAGGGATTGAGATGCTTCTTCCATAAAAGTTGGAAGCTGGTGTAGTAAAATCACCAAGCATCTTCCTTGCATTGTTGTTTGGTTCGGCCATAATTGTTTCTTTTGCTGCTTCCTTTTCGAAAATTTCAGTGAGGTCCTCTTCAGAGTTTTGTGCTTTAGCTGCTCTTAGCTTCCTCTTTAGAGTCCTTTCAGGTTCAGGATCAGCTTCAACAAGTATGCCTTTATCTTTGTTCCTGCTCATATGAAAGAGAAGAAAACAAAGAAAATATGGAATCATCTATGTCACAGTATAGAGATTCCCTGAGGTGTCAGTGGAAAATAAAAATAGAAGAAGGAGGTAGGTAAAATTTCGAACACACAAAGAGAGATGGAGTTCAAATTGACAATGGAGGAGGAATGTTAGTGTTTAAATAGAAAAAGATGAGAAAAGGGGGGGAATTTTTGAAAAATTTATTAACTGAAAAAAATGAAAATTTAAAATAATTTTGAAAAATTGGTTGTGGTTTTTGAAAATTGAAGTAAAAAAAATATGGTTAGGTGATTTTGAAAAAGATAAGAAATAAATTTGAAAAAGATAAGAAGTTAGAGCAAGCTTTTGAAATCAAGGATTTTTAAAAAGAAGATATGATTTAAAAAAGATATTTTTGAAAAACAAATTAAAAAGATTTGATTTTTAAAATTAATGACTTCATTAACAAGAAACTAAAAGATATGATTCTAAATTTCAAATATGGAATCTTTCTTAACAAGAAAGTAACAAACTTGAAATTTTTGAATCAAGATTTTTGAAAATATGAGGAAAAGATTTGATTTTTGAAAAAGATATGTTTGAAAAGATAAGATTTTGAAAAAGATATGATTGAAAATATTTGATTTGAAAAAAGATTTGATTTTGAAAAAAATATGAAGATTTGAAAAAGATTTGATTTGAAAATAAAATTCCTCTCCTTGTGTCATCCTGGCATTAAACGCCCAGGAGTTGCATGTTTTGGGCGTTTAACGCCCAATTGTTACATGGTTTGGGCGTTTAAACGCCCAGTCGGGTACCCTGGCTGGCGTTTAAACGCCAGTTTTCCTTCTTCACTGGGCGTTATGAACGCCCAGCTTTTTCTCTATAATTCCTCTGCTTTATGTTCTTGGATCTTCATTTTTCTAAATCCTTTATTCAAGAAGATATGTTTTCAATTTTGAAAAACAACAAAATGAGTCAAAACATATAATTCTTGGATCAAAACACAAGATATATGCAAGAACATTATGAACTTCAAGATGAACACGAAGAACAATCTTGAAGATCAAGATAAACATCAAGAACTCAGTTTTCTTAATGAAAGAAAACATGGAGGACACTAAACTTAGAACTTTCTCATGTTTGGGCCATATGAATGCAAGAATGCATATGTAGAACATCGTGCAGTGCAAATCAATAAATCATGAAGATCAAACAAGGCAATTCATCAATAACAACTTGAAGATCATCAAGAACACAATGCATGTGTTTCAAAAATTGCAAGACAATTAAAATCATGCAATTGACACCAAACTTAAAATTTGGCCCTAGATTCAAACAAGAACCATGAAATATTTTTGGGTTTTTATGATTTTATGAAATTTTTTTGTATTTTTCGAAAATTATATTTGGAAAAACAAAAAAAAGAAGAAAATGTTTTTGAAAGATTTTTGGAAAACTTTTTGAAAATAAAATAAGGATTAAAACAAAAAGAAAATTACCTAATCAGAGCAACAAGATGAACCATCAGTTGTCTAAACTCGAACAATCGCCAGCAACGGCGCCAAAAACTTGGTGCACGAAATTGTGATCATCAAAAATGGCACTAAAGACTTGGATCTCTCAAACGTGAATCACACTTTGTCACAACTTCGCACAACTAACCAGCAAGTGCACTGGGTCGTCCAAGTAATACCTTACATGAGTAAGGGTCGATCCCACGAAGATTGTCGGCTTGAAGCAAGCTATGGCCACCTTGTAAATCTCAGTCAGGCGGATTCAAATGGTTTATGGAGTTTTGATAAATAAAAAATAAATAAAACATAAAGTAAAGATAGAGATACTTATGTAATTCATTGGTGAGAATTTCAGATAAGTGTATAGAGATGCTTCATCCCTCTTGAATCTCTGTTTTCCTAATGCCTTCATCCAATCCTTCATACTCCTTTCTATGGCAAGCTGTATGTTGGGTTTCACCGGCGTCAATGGCTACCTTCCGTCCTCTCAGTGAAAATGGTCCAAATGCGCTGTCACCGCACGGCTAATCATCTGTCGGTTCTCGATCACGTTGGAATAGGATCCAGTGATTCTTTTGCATTTGTCACTATGTCCAACACTCGCGAGGTTGAAGCTTGTCACAGTCATCCCTTCTTAGATCCTACTTGGAATACCACAGACAAGGTTTAGACTTTCCAGATCTCAAGAATGGCCGCCAATAATTCTAGCTTATACCATGAAGACTCCGATCTTTCGGAATGGAGGCTAAGAGATACACGCTCGATCTAAGGTAGAACGGAAGTGGTTGTCAGGCACGCATTCATAGGTTGAGAATAGTGATGAGTGTCACGGATCATCACATTCATCATGTTGAAGTGCAGCGAATATCTTAGAATAAGAATAAGCATGAATTGAATAGAAAGCAGTAGTAATTGCATTAATGCTCGAGGAACAGCAGAGCTCCACACCCTTAATCTATGGTGTGTAGAAACTCCACCGTTGAAAATACATAAGTGAAAATAGGGTAGGTGGTGCACGAAATTGTAAATCACACTTTTCACAATTCGTACCACTAACGAGCAAGTGCACTGGGTCGTCCAAGTAGTACCTTACGTGAGTAAGGGTCGATCCCACAGAGATTGTTGGCTTGAAGCAAGCTATGGTTATCTTGTAATTCTTAGTCAGGATATCAATTATAATTATCAGTTGATTTTCAAATGAACAAGAGATCATGGATTAAATAATACTTATTATGCAGTAATGGAGAATATATTGGAGTTTTGGAGATGCTTTGTCTTCTGAATCTCTGCTTTCCCCCTGTCTTCTTCTTTACGCACACAAGGTTCCTCCTATGGCAAGCTGTGTGTTGGTGGATCACCGTTGTCAATGGCTACCATCCGTCCTCTCAGTGAAAATGGTCCAGGTGCGCTGTTACCGCACGGCTAATCATTTGTCGGTTCTCACTCATGCTGGAATAGGATCCATTAATCCTTTTGCGTCTGTTACTACGCCCAACCCTTGTGTGTTTGAAGCTCGTCACAGTCATTCAATCTCTGAATCCTACTCGGAATACCACAGACAAGGTTTAGACTTTTTGGATTCTCAAGAATGCTGCCAATGGATTCTAGCTTATACTACGAAGACTTTGATTAAGGAATCCAAGAGATACTCATTCAATCTAATGTAGAAGGGAGGTGGTTGTCAGGCACACGTTCATAGATTGAGAATGGTGATGAGTGTCACGGATCATCACATTCATCATATTAAAGTGTGAATGAATATCTTAGATGGAAACAAGCGTGTTTGAATAGAAAACAAAAATAATTGCATTAATCCATCGAGACACAGTAGAGCTCCTCACCCCCCAACAATGGAGTTTAGAGACTCATGCCGTCAAAGAGTACAAAGTTTAGATCTAAAATGTTATGAGGTACCAAATAAAATCTCTAAAAGTTGTTTAAATACTCAACTAGTAACCTAGGTTTACAGAAAATGAGTAAACTAAGATAGATAGTGCAGAAATCCACTTCTGGGGCCCACTTGGTGTGTGCCGGGGCTGAGACTTGAGCTTTTCACGTGCCTGGGCTATTTTTGGAGTTAAACAACAGGTTGTAACCTGTTTTGGGCGTTTAACTCCAACTGGTAACCTTTTTCTGGCGTTTAACGCCAGAATAGAACATGGAACTGGCGTTAAAAGCCAGTTTACGTCATTTATCTTCAAGCAAAGTATGGACTATTATATATTTCTCAAAAGTCCTGGATGTCTACTTTCCAACCAATTGAGAGCACGCCAATTGGACTTTTGTAGCTCCAAAAAATCCATTTCGAGTGCAGGGAGGTCAGAATCCAACAGCATCAGCAGTCCTTTTTCAGCCTAAATCAGATTTTTGCTCAGCTCCCTCAATTTCAGCCAGAAAATACCTAAAATCATAAAAAAACACACAAACTCATAGTAAAGTCCAGAAATACGAATTTTTCCTAAAAACTAATGAAAATATACTAAAAACTAACTAAATCATACTAAAAACTACATGAAATTACCCCCAAAAAGCGTATAAAATATCCGCTCATCAGTAGGCATGGCCGAATGGCCAGCCTCCCAAAACATGAACAATGGTCCCAAGATTCTGAGATTCCCCAGATTAAAATACAATAGTAAAAGGTCCTATTTATAATGAAACTAGCTACTAGGGTTTATAGAAATAGGTAAATGATGCATAAATCCACTTCCGGGCCCACTTGGTGTGTGCTTCGGCTGAGCATTGAGCATCACACATGTAGAGGCTTCTCTTGGAGTTAAACACCAGTTTTGGTGCCAGTTTGGGCGTTTAACTCCAACTTTTATGCCAGTTTCGGCGTTTTGACGCCAGAAAAAAGCAGAGAGGTGGCGTTTTGACGCCAGTTTACGTCATCAAAACTCGTGCAAGGTATGGACTATTATATTTTGTTGGAAAGCCCTAGATGTCTACTTTCCAACGCAATTGAGAGCGTGCCATTTGGAGTTCAGTACATTGATTCTTGAACACAGCTACTTTATGAGTCTTGGCAGTGACCCTAAGCACTTTGTTTTCCAGTATTCCCACCGGATACATAAATGCCACAGACACATAACTGGGTGAACCTTTTCAGATTGTGACTTAGCTTTGCTAAAGTCCCCAGTTAGAGGTGTCCAGAGTTCTTAAGCACACTCTTTTGCTTTGGATCACGACTTTAACCACTCAGTCTCAAGTTTTTCACTTGGACTTGCATGCCACAAGCACATGGTTAAGGACAGCTTGATTTAGCCGCTTAGGCCTGAATTTTATTTCCTTGGGCCCTCCTATCCATTAATGCTCAAAGCCTTGGATCCTTTTTACCCTTGCCTTTTGGTTTAAAGGGCTATTGGCTTTTTCTGCTTGCTTTTCTTTTTCTTTCTCTCTTTTTTTGCCATTTTTTTTCACTAGCTTTTTTTTTCACTACTTTTTCTTGCTTCAAGAATCAATTTCATGATTTTTCAGATTATCAATAACATTTCTCTTTGTTCATAGTCATGGAGTTATTCATAGTTTTAAGACATAGACACTAGACACTAATGATCATGTAGTGAAGACACAAACATAGATAGAGCATAAAGCTAAAAAACAGAAAATAAATAGACAAGGAGATTAAGAAATGCGTCCACCTTAGTGAGGGCGGCGTCTTCCTCCTCTTGAAGAACCAATGGTGCTCTTGAGCTCCTCTATGTCTCTTCCTTGCCTTTGTTGCTCCTCCCTCATAGCTCTTTGATCTTCTCTAATCTCATGGAGAATGATGGAGTGCTCTTGGTGTTCCACCCTTAATTGGTCCATGTTGTAACTCAAGCTTTCCAAAGAGGTGTTGAGTTGCTCCCAATAATTGTGTGGAGGAAATTACATCCCTTGAGGCATCTCAGGGATTTTTTGATGAAGGACGTCCTCATGCTTTTGTTGAGTGCCATGAATGGGCTCTCTAGTTTGCTCCATTTTCTTCTTAGTGATGGGCTTGTCCTCTTCAATGAGGATGTCTCCCTCTATGGCAATCCCAGCTGAATAGCAAAGGTGACATATGAGGTGAAGAAAGGCTAATCTTGCCAAAGGTGAGGACTTGTCAGCTACCTTGTAGAGTTCTAGAGGTATGATTTCATGAACTTCAACTTCCTCTCCAATCATGATACTATGGATCATGATGGCCCGATCCACAGTTACCTCAGATCGGTTGCTAGTGGGAATGATAGAGTGTTGGATGAACTCCAACCATCCTCTAGCCATAGGCTTAAGATCCGGTCTTCTCAATTGAACCGGGTTGCCTCTTGAGTCTCTTTTCCATTGAGCTCCTTCTACACATCTGTCCATGAGGACTTGGTCCAACCTTTGATCAAAATTGACCCTTCTAGTGTAGGGGTGTGCGTTTTCTTCCATTATTGGCAAGTTGAACGCTAGCCTCACGTTTTCTGGACTAAAATCTAAGTATTTCCCCCGAACCATTGTAAGCCAATTCTTTGGGTTTGGGTTCATATTTTGATCAGGGTTCCTAGTGATCCATGCATTTGCATAGAACTCTTGAACCATTAAGTTTCTGACTTGTTGAATGGGGTTGGCAAGAACTTCCCAACCTCTTGTTCGGATTTCTTGTCGGATCTCTAGATATTCACCCTTTTTGAGCCTAAAAAGGACCTCAGGGATCACCTTCTTCTTGGCCACAACTTCATAGAAGTGGTCTTGATGAACCTTTGAGATGAATCTCTCCATCTCCCATGACTCAGAGGTGGAGGCAGTTGCCTTCCCTTTCCTCTTTCTAGAGGTTTCTCTGGCCTTAGGTGCCATAAATGGTTATGAAAAAACAAAAAGCAATGCTTTTACCACACCAAACTTAAAATATTTGCTCGTCCTAGAGCAAAACAAGAAAGAAAGATGTAGAAGAAGAAGTAAATGGAGGAGATAGAGGGTGTATAGGGTTCGGCCAAGAGGAGAATAAGGTGTTTGTGATGTGTGAAAAAGAAGGGGTGAATGGGGGTATTTATAGGGAGAGTGGCCGAATGGTTTGGGAGGGGAATGTTTTTGAATTTTGAAGGTGGGTGGGGTTTTTTATTTGGGGAAGAGTTAAGGAGGTGATTGGTGAAGGGTATTTGGGGAAGAGTGTTATAGAAAGGTGTGAAGAGGAGAGAGAGTGAGTTGAGGTTTGTGGAAATTCTGTGGGGTCCACAGATCCTGAGGGTCAAGGAATTCTTCATCCCTGCTCCAATTGGGCGTTCACAATGCCTTAGAGTGCAATTCTGGCATTTAAACGCTAGTTTGCTGCCCTGTCTAGCGTTTAAACACCACCTTTCCTTCCTGTTCTGGTGTCCAAACGCCAGTTTGTTGCCCTATTTTGGTGTTTAAACGCCAGTCTGGTGCCCTATTCTGGCGTTTAAACGCCCAGAAAGGTGCCAGATTGGGCATTTAAACGCCCATTTTGCTACTCTTACTGGCGTTTAAACGCGAGTAAGTCCTTCCTCCAGGGTGTGCTATTTTCAATGCTGTTTTTGATTTTTTTATTTATTTTTGTAATTGTCTTTGTGACTCACATGATCATCAACCTAAAAAGAAAACAAAATAATATAGATAATATTAAAATAAAATTGGGTTGCCTCCCAATAAGCGCTTCTTTAATGTCAATAGCTTGACAGTGAGCTCTCATGGAGTCTCACAGATGATCAGAGTATAGTTGAGATCTCTCAACACTAAACTTAGAGTTTGGCTGTGGCCTTCCAACACCAAACTTAGAGTTTGAATGTGGGGGCTCTGTTTGACTCTGTATTGGGAGAAGCTCTTTAAGCTTACTCTCCATGGTTGCAGATGGAGAACCTTGAGTCTTTACTATAAGGCATTCTTCATTCACATGAAGGATCAATTCTCCTCTGTCAACATCAATTACAGCTCTTGGTGTGGCTAGGAAGGGTCTTCCAAGGATGATGGATTCATCCTCATCCCTCTTAGTGTCTAGAATTATGAATCAGTAGGGATGTAAAGGCCTTTGACCTTTACTAGCACGTCCTCTACCTGTCCATAAGCCTTTTTCATAAAGTTGTCTGCCATCTCTAATGAGAATTTGGCAGCTTGTACCTCAAAGATTCCCAGTTTCTCCATTACAGAGAGTGGCATTAAATTTATGCCTGACCCCAAGTCACACAGAGCCTTCTCAAAGGTCATGGTGCCTATGGTACAGAGAATTAGGAATTTACCAGGATCCTGTTTCTTTTAAGGTAAAGTGTGCTGAACCCAGGTATTCATTCATTAATAAGCAATGGAGGCTCATCCTCCCAAGTCTCATTACCAAATAGCTTGGCATTCAACTTCATGATTGCTCCTAAATACTGGACAACTTGCCTTTCAACAATGTCTTCATCTTCTTCAGAAGATGAATAGTCATTAGAGCTCATGAATGGTAAAAGGAGGTCCAAGGAAATCTTTATGGTCTCTATATGAGCTTCAGATTCCTTTGGTTCCTCATTAGGGGATTCCGTACTGACCATTGGACGTCCCCTGAGGTCTTCCTCATTAGGATTCACGTCCTCCTCCTCCTTTAAGGTTTTGGCCATGTTGATTACATCAATGGCCTTGAATTCTCCTTTGGGATTCTCTTCTGTATTGCTTGGGAGAGTGCTAGGAGGAGTTTCAGTAACCCTTTTACTCAGCTGGCTCACTTGTGCCTCCAAATTTATAATGGAGGATCTTATTTCAGTCATGAAACTAAGAGTGGCCTTAGATAGATCAGAGACTATGTTTGCTAAGCTAGAATGATTCTGCTTAGAATGCTCTATCTGTTGCTGAGATGATGATGGGAAAGGTTTGCTATTGCTAAACCTGTTTCTTCCACCATTGTTATTATTGAAGCCTTGCTTTTGTTGATCCTTCCTTGAAAAATTTGGAGGATTTTTCCACGAAGGATTATAGGTGCTGCCAAAGGCTTCACCCATGTAATTTACCTCTGCCATTGCAGGGTTCTTAGGATCATAAGCTTCTTCTTCAAAATATGATTCTTTAGTACTGTTGGATGAATTTTGTAATCCATTCAGACTCTGAGATATCATATTGACTTGTTGGGTCAATATTTTGTTCTGAGCCAGTATGGCATTCAAAGCATCAATTTCAAGAACTCCTATCTTTTGAGGCATTTCATTACTCACAGGATTCTTCTCAGAGGTATACATGAATTGGTTATTTGCAACAATTTCAATAAGTTCCAGAGCTTCTGCAGGCATTTTCTTTAGGTGAATGGATCCACCTGCAGAGTGGTCCAGTGACATCTTGGAAAATTCAGACAGACCATCATAGAATATATCGAATGTGGTCCATTCTAAAAGCATGTCAGAAGGACACTTTTTGGTCAGCTGCTTGTATCTTTCCCAAGCTTCATAGAGGGATTCACCTTCTTCCTGTCTGAAGGTTTGAACATCCACTCTAAGCTTGCTCAGCTTTTAAGGAGGAAAGAACTTGGATAAGAAAGCCGTGACCAGCTTATCCCAAGAGTCCAGGCTATCTCTAGGTTGTGAGTCCAACCATGTTCTAGCTCTGTCTCTTACAGCAAAAGGGAAAACCATAAGCTTGTAGACTTCAGGATCAACTCCATTGGTCTTAACAGTATCACAAATCTGCAAGAACTCAGTTAAGAACTGATAAGGGTCTTCTGATGGAAGTCCATGAAACTTGCAGTTCTGTTGCAGTAGAGAAACTAATTGAGGCTTTAGCTCAAGATTGTTTGCTCCTATGGCAGGGATTGAGATGCTTCCTCCATAAAAGTTGGAAGTTGGTGTAGTAAAATCACCAAGCATCTTCCTTGCATTGTTGTTTGGTTCAGCCATAATTGTTTCTTTTGCTGCTTCCTTTTCGAAAATTTCAGTGAGGTCCTCATTATAGTTTTGTGCTTTATCTGCAATTAGCTTCCTCTTTAGAGTCCTTTCAGGTTCAGGATCAGCTTCAACAAGTATGCCTTTATCTTTGTTCCTGCTCATATGAAAGTGTTTAAATAGAAAAATATGAGAGAAGGGGGGTGAGGAAATTTTTGAAAAATTTATTAACTGAAAAAAATGAAAATTTAAAATAATTTTGAAAAATTGGTTGTGGTTTTCGAAAATTGAAGTAAAAAAAACATGGTTAGGTGATTTTGAAAAAGATAAGAAATAAATTTGAAAAAGATAAGAAGTTAGAACAAGATTTTGAAATTAAGGATTTTTAAAAAGAAGATATAATTTAAAAAAAAGATATTTTTGAAAAACAAATTAAAAGATTTGATTTTTAAAATTAATGACTTGATTAACAAGAAACTAAAAGATATGATTCTAAATTTCAAATATGGAATCTCTCTTAACAAGAAAGTAACAAACTTGAAATTTTTGAATCAAGATTTTTGAAAATATGAGGAAAAGATTTGATTTTTGAAAAAGATATGTTTGAAAAGATATGATTTTGAAAAAGATATTATTGAAAAAATTTGAAGATTTAAAAAAGATTTGATTTGAAAATAAAATTCCTCTCCTTGTGTCATCCTGGCGTTAAACGCCTAGGAGTTGCATGTTTGGGGCGTTTAACGCCCAATTGCTGCATGGTTTGGGCGTTTAAATGCCCAGTCGGGTACCCTGGCTAGCGTTTAAATGCCAATTTTCCTTCTTCACTGGGCGTTTTAAACGCCCAACTTTTTCTTTTTAATTCCTCTGCTTTATGTTCTTGGATATTCATTTTGCTAAATCCTTTATTCAAGAAGATATGTTTTCAATTTTGAAAAACAACAAAATGAGTCAAAACATATAATTCTTGGATTAAAACACAAGATATATGCAATAACATTATGAACGTCAAGATGAACACCAAGAACAATCTTGAAGATCATGATGAACATCAAGAACTCAATTTTCTTTATGAAAGAAAACATGGAGGACACCAAACTTAGAACTTTCACATGTTTGGGCCATATGAATGCAAGAATGCATATGTAGAACATCATGCAGTGCAAATCAATAAATCATGAAGATCAAACAAGGCAATTCATCAAGAACAACTTGAAGATCATCAAGAACATAATGCATGGGTTTCGAAAATTACAAGACAATTAAAATCATGCAATTGACACCAAACTTAAAATTTGGCCCTAGATTCAAACAAGAACCATGAAATATTTCTGGATTTTTATGATTTTATGAATTTTTTTTGTATTTTTCAAAAATTATATTTGGAAAAACGAAAAAAAGAAGAAAATTTTTTTGAAAGATTTTTGGAAAACTTTTTGAAAATAAAATAAGGACTAAAACAAAAAGAAAATTACCTAATCTGAGCAACAAGATGAACCGTCAGTTGTCCAAACTCGAACAATCCCCGACAACGGCGCCAAAAACCTGGTGCACGAAATTATGATCATCAACAATGGCGCCAAAGACTTGGAGCTCTCAAACGTGAATCACACTTTGTCACAACTTCACACAACTAACCAACAAGTGCACTAGGTCGTCCAAGTAATACCTTACGTGAGTAAGGATCGATCCCACAGAGATTGTCGGCTTGAAGCAAGCTATGGCCACCTTGTAAATCTCAATCAGGCGGATTCAAATGGTTTATGGAGTTTTGATAATTAAAAGATAAATAAAACATAAAGTAAAGATAGAGATACTTATGTAATTCATTGGTGAGAATTTCAGATAAGTGTATAGAGATGCTTCATCCCTCTTGAATCTCTGCTTTCCTACTGCCTTCATCCAATCCTTCATATTCCTTTCTATGGCAAGCTGTATGTTGGGTTTCACCGGCATCAATGGCTACCTCTCGTCCTCTTAGTGAAAATGGTCCAAAAGTGCTGTCACCACACGGCTAATCATCTGTCGGTTCTCGATCATGTTGGAATAAGATCCAGTGATCTTTTTGCATTTGTCACTATGCCCAACACTCGCGAGTTTGAAGCTCGTCATAGTCATCCCTTCCCAGATCCTACTCGGAATACCACAGACAAGGTTTAGACTTTCCAGATCTTAAGAATGGCCGCCAATAATTCTAGCTTATACCACGAAGACTTCGATCATTCGAAATGGAGGCTAAGAGATACACGCTCGATCTAAGGTAGAACGGAAGTGGTTGTCAGGCACGCATTCATAGGTTGAGAATAGTGATGAGTGTCACGGATCATCACATTCATCATGTTGAAGTGCAGCGAATATCTTAGAATAAGAATAAGCATGAATTGAATAGAAAACAGTAGTAATTGCATTAATGCTCGAGGAACAGCAGAGCTCCACACCCTTAATCTATGGTGTGTAGAAACTCCACCGTTGAAAATACATAAGTGAAAATAGGGTAGGCATGGCCGAATGGCCAGCCTCCCAAAATGTGAACAATGGTCCTAAGATTCCAAGATTTCCCAGATTAAAATACAATAGTAAAAGGTTCTATTTATAATGAAACTAGCTACTAGGGTTTACAGAAATACGTAAATGATGTAGAAATCTACTTCCGATCCCACTTGGTGTGTGCTTGGGCTGAGCATTGAGCTTCACACATGTAGAGGCTTCTCTTGGAGTTAAACACCAGCTTTGGTGCCAGTTTGGGCGTTTAACTCTAACTTTTATGCCAGTTCCGGCGTTTTGACGCCAAAAAAGGGCAGAGAGCTAGCAATTTGACACCATTTTACATCGTCAAAACTCATGCAAGGTATGGAGTATTATATATTTTTGGAAAGCCCTGGATGTCTATTTTCCAACGCAATTGAGAGAGCACCATTTGGAGTTCTATAGCTCCAGAAAATCCACTTCGAATGCAGGAAGGTCAGAATCCAACAGCATCTGCAGCCCTTTGTCAGCCTTTGAATCAGATTTTTGCTCAGGTCCCTCAATTTCAGCTAGAAAATACCTGAAATCACAGAAAAACATACAAACTCATAGTGAAGTCCAGAAATGTGAATTTTGCATAAAAACTAATAAAAATATCCCAAAAAGTAGCTAGATCCTACTAAAAACTACCTAAAAAATAATGCCAAAAAGCGTATAAATTATCCGCTCATCAGGACGCGTATGCATCGAGGGGCTAAAATGCAAGGGACTCACAAGTGTATAGCACGCGTACACGTGGGTGCCCGAGCGCTACGTTGTCTTTAAGAACGCTACGCTCTCTTGGAAGCAAATTCTGATTCAATTAAGCTTCATTCCAATCCTAATTTAACTGCAAGCAAGCAAGCCTATTCATATCACTCAATCAAGGTCACAAGAATCATCTAGATTTAATTTTCATTTGATTGTAATTTGCTTTTAATTTTATTTCAATTTGTAATTTAGGAAAGCCTATATAAAGGCATCAGTTTAAATTCATCAGAGGGGGCTGAGTAGTAGAGTAAGTGCACATGTAGTAGTAGGAGTAGGAGTAGGGTAAAAGGCTCTGGTAGAGAGCTTAGCTTTGAATTTCTTTTTTTTTTCTGCACTTTTACATTTGAGTTATATTGAATTTAGTTCAGCTTTATGCAATTTAAATTTCTACACTTCTCTGCTATAATTTTCCTTTCTGCAATTTTACATTTCCATTCATTGTTCATCAGTTTGATTTATTTTCTTACAATTTAGTTTCTCTGCACTTGTTCTTTGAGCTATGATCTACTGAACCCCGATTTATTAGGGGGAGGAGCTCTATTGTGATTCTAATGGATTAATGAATATATTCTTCTTCTCAATTTATCTGGATAGCTAAGAAATAACTTCTGTTTTGACTGAGATCCATTCACTCCAAAAGGGGGTTTGAATCTGTAAATTTTCATGTGAGCCTCAGAAGGAGAATCATGGAAATTAGAACTGAAGCTCTGTTTCTCACAACTCTCTTGATCAACACCATTCGGGAGGAATTGAGATCTTGAGAGTCTGTGTGGCTTATGGATGAGAGAAAATTCTTAACCTCTTCTTATGACAATTAGATCAAGGAATTGGCAAGATTGATTGTGATTAGAGAGATTGGATTGCCAAGGAATTGGGATCCAATCAATTTCAATCCACCATAGATCTATTCATATGATTGAGAAAGATGTTGAGACCCATTTGATTTATTGTGGATTATGATTTCTCCAATCCCTGATGAATCTCTATTTTTGTCATTTCTCATTTGATTACTTTGAGTTTCATTTAACTGCTTTTGATTTACTACTTTCTTTTAATTCTGTTGATCCATCTCCACTCAATTTATCACTATCATTTGATTACTTTGAGTTTCATTTAATTGCTTTTGATTTACTGCTTTCTTTTAATTCTGTTGATCCATCTCCACTCAATTCATCACTGTCAACTTAACTAAATTTATCACCTAACTAAAATTGCTTGATCCATCAATCCTCGTGGGATCAACCTCACTCTTGTGAGTTTTACTACTTGAAGCGACCCGGTATACTTGCCAGTTAGTTTGTGTGGAAATCCAATTTTTGCCCATCACAAACACATCAATGCATCGAATGGAATTAAAGTGAATTAAATTTAGCAAATTAAAGGCTTAAAAAGCATGTTTTCACTCCTAAGCACAAATTAGGAAGAATTCACAAAACTATGTTATTTAGTGAATAAATGTAGGAAAAGTCGATAAAACTCACCAAATTCAGCACAAGATAAACCATAAAATTGTGGTTTATCAATCTTCCCACACTTAAACAATAGCATGTCCTCATGCTAAACCCAAGAAAGAAAAGAAAGGGAGATCAATTATTCAATGCAAACTATCTAAATGCAATTTATCTAAATGCATGCAACTACTTGGTCAAAATAAATCAATTTCCAAGACATATATAAACATAAGGGCTAAAACATGCACAACCAAGTCAAATCCAACAACTGATTATAGTTATTGAAAAGAACTTATAACTTGAAAGATAATGAATAATAACCAATGGAAACATAGAATTGAGCAATTGAACCCTTCACTGGATGTGTATACACTCTAGTTGCTCAAGTGTTTAGGGTTATTTCACTCAATTCTCCTTTGATCATGCTTTCTGATGAGCGGATAATTTATACACTTTTTGGCATTGTTTTTAGTATGCTTTTAGTATATTTTAGTTAGTTTTTATTATATTTTTATTATTTTTTATTTAAAATTCACTTTTATGGACTTTACTATGAGTTTGTGTGTTTTTCTGTGATTTCAGGTATTTTCTGGCTGAAATTCAGGGACTTGAGCAAAAATCTGATTCAGAGGCTGAAAAGGGCTGTAGATGCTGTTGGATTCTGACCTCCCTGCATTCGAAGTGAATTTTCTGGAGCTACAGAAGCCCAATTGGCGCGCTCTCAATTGCGTTGGAAAGTAGACATCCAGGGCTTTCCAGCAATATATAATAGTCCATACTTTGCCCAAGATTTAATGGCCGAAACAGGCGTTCCAATTCAGCTTCAGAATTCCCGGCGTTAAACGCCGGAACTGGCACAAAAGTGGGAGTTAAACGCCCAAACTGGCACAAAAGCTGGTGTTTAACTCCAAGAAAAGTCTCTACACATGGAAGCTTCAATGCTCAGCCCAAGCACACACCAAGTGGGCTCGGAAGTGGATTTTTATGTCATTTACTCATTTCTGTAAACCCTAGGCTACTAGTTCTCTATAAATAGGACCTTTTGCTATTGTATTTGGGAATCTTTCAATCTTCGGATCATCTTTTGATCATGTTTTTATGATTGAACCCTCTTTGGGAGGCTGGCCATTCGGCCATGCCTAGACCTTGTTCTTATGTATTTTCAACGGTAGAGTTTCTACACACCATAGATTAAGGTGT
>NC_029780.3:62107950-62109637 GCF_000817695.3 Arachis duranensis | reverse complement strand
TTCTTCTATTCAATTCAGCTTATTCTTGTTCTAAGATATCACTTGTTCCTCAACTTGATGAATGTGATGATCCGTGACACTCATCATCATTCTCACCTATGAATGTGTGCCAGACAACCACCTCCGTTCTACCTTAGATTGAGTGGATATCTCTTGGATTCCTTAATCAGAATCTTCGTGGTATAAGCTAGAATCCATTGGCAGCCATTCTTGAGAATCCAGAAGGTCTAAACCTTGTCTGTGGTATTCTGAGTAGGATTCAGGGATTCAATGACTGTGACGAGCTTCAAACTCGCGATTGTGGCGCGTTAGTGACAGACGCAAAAGAATCACTGGATTCTATTCCGACATGATCGAGAACCGATAGATGAATAGCCGTGCTGTGACAGAGCGTGTTGAACATTTTCACTGAGAGGATGGGACTGTAGCCATTGACAACGGTGATGCCCAACATACAGCTTGCCATGGAAAGGAGTAAGAAGGATTGGATGAAGAAAGTAGGAAAGCAGAGAGACGGAAGGGACAAAGCAACTCCATACGCTTATCTGAAATTCTCACCAATGAATTACATAAGTATCTCTTTCTTTATTTTATGTTTTATTTATATTTTAATCATTAATCCTCTATAACCATTTGAATCCGCCTGACTGAGATTTACAAGATGACCATAGCTTGCTTCATACCAACAATCTCCGTGGGATTGACCCTTACTCGCGTAAGGTTTATTACTTGGACGACCCAGTGCACTTGCTCGTTAGTTGTGCGAAGTTGTGATAAAGAGTTGAGATTGCAATTGAGCGTACCATGTTGATGGCGCCATTGATGATCACAATTTCGTGCACCAAGTTTTTGGCACCGTTGCTGGGGATTGTTCGAGTTTGGACAACTGACGGTTCATCTTGTTGCTTAGATTAGGTAATTTTATTTTATGTTTAAGCTTTTTACTTTTTGAAAATTTTTCAAAAATACAAAAAAATATTTCTATTTTGTTCTTCAGAGTTTTTAAGAATGGATTCTAGAGTTTCATGATGATTTGTTGAAGTATGACTGGTTGTGAAGCCATGTTTAATTCCTGGACCGGAGTCTTAGACTAGCATTGCAATGATTCCTGGAATTCTCATTAAGAATTTTGAACCCTTGTTTTTCTTTTCCACTCAATTTTTGAAAAAGCACAAAAAAAATTTATAAAATCTTAAAATCAAAAATATTTTTATGTTTCTTGTTTGAGTCTAGTGTCTAATTTTAAGTTTGGTGTCAATTGCATGTCTTTATTCTTCTAATTTTTGAAAATTACATGCATTATGTTCTCCATTGATCTTCAAGTTGTTCTTGATGATTTCCTTGCTCTGATCTTTAAATTCTCTTGTCTTGAGTGTTTTGTTGTTTCTCATATGCATTCTCAATTTGTTAGTGTCAATAGTATACAAACTTCTAAGTTTGGTGTCCTGCATGCATTGTTTATTTGATCTTAGTTGCATTTTGATTATTCCTCATCATTAAAAATTCAAATTTTTTTTTTAATTTGTGTCTTTTCAAGTCAATAATACAGAGAATTGAAGATTCAGAACATGCAGCAGAGGAATTACACAGAAAAACTGGGCGTTCAAAACGCCCAGTGAAGAAGGAAAACTGGCATTTAAACGCCAGCCAGGGTACCTGACTGGGCGTTTAACGCCCAAAAGGGTAG
>NC_029780.3:62107082-62107888 GCF_000817695.3 Arachis duranensis | reverse complement strand
GTTAAACGCCAGAATGGATACCATTCTGGGCGTTTAACGCTAGGATGATACAAGAGGGAAGATTTTGTTTTTAATTCAATTTTTTTTTCAAGTTTTCATTATTTTTCAAAATCAAATCTTTTTCAATCCATATGTTTTCAATCATATATTTTCAAAATCAATTTCTTTCAATTCTCAAAAATACTTGCCTACAATTAATGATTTGATTCAACATTTCAAGTATGTTGCCTTTTCTGTTAAGAAAGGTTTAATGTTTGAATCATATCCTTCAAATTTCTTGTCAGCCAAGTCATTAATTTTAAAAATCAAATCTTTTTTAAATTGTTTCTCAATCATATCTTTTCAATCATATCTTTTTAAAACCATAACTCTTCAATCATATCTTCTTAATCACATCTTTTTCCAAATAATTTTCAAACTTTTTGATTTTTAATTTCAAAATCTTTTTCAAAAATCACTTTATTTCTTTCCCAACTTTAATTTTCGGAAATCATTCTTCAATTTTTCAAAATTTCTTCAAAATCTTTTAATTTATTTTCAAAAATTCTTCCCCTCTTCTCACATCCTTCTATTTAAGGACTAACACTCTTCCACTATCAACAATTTGAACTCTATCTCTCTTGATAAGTTCGAATTCTTCTTCTTCTACCTCCTCCTTCTATTCTTCTTTTCCTCTGACATCTCAAGGAATCTCTATACTGTGACATAGAGGATTCCATATTTTTTTGTTCTCTTCTCTTTCAAATGAGCAGGAGCAAAGACAAAAGCATTCTTGTTGAGGCTGACCCTGAACCTGAAAGGACCTT
>NC_029780.3:62106255-62106871 GCF_000817695.3 Arachis duranensis | reverse complement strand
CCTTGCCATTGGAGCAAACAACTTTGAGCTTAAGCCTCAATTAGTTTCTCTAATGCAACAGAATTGCAAGTTCCATGGACTTCTATTGGAAGATCCTCATCAGTTTTTAGCTAAATTCTTGCAAATCTGTGACACTGTCAAGACCAATGGGGTTGACCCTGAGGTCTACAGACTTATGCTATTCCCTTTTGCTGTAAGAGATAGAACTAGGATATGGTTGGACTCACAACCTAAAGAAAGCCTGAACTATTGGGAAAAGCTAGTCAATGCCTTCTTGGCAAAGTTCTTTCCACCTCAAAAATTGAGTAAGCTTAGAGTAAAAGTCCAAACCTTCAGACAGAAGGAAGGTGAATCCCTCTATGAAGCTTGGGAAAGATACAAGCAATTGATCAGAAAGTGTCCTTCTGACATGCTTTCTGAATGGAGCATCATAGGTATCTTCTATGATGGTCTGTCTGAACTGTCCAAGATGTCATTGGATAGCTCTGCTGGAGGATCTCTTCATCTAAAAAAGACGCCTGCAGAAGCTCAAGAACTCATTGAAATGGTTGCAAATAACCAATTCATGTACACTTCTAAAAGAAATCCTGTGAACAATGGGACAAATCAGAAGAAA
>NC_029780.3:62102826-62106129 GCF_000817695.3 Arachis duranensis | reverse complement strand
TCAAGTGGATCAGCTGAGTAAGAAAGTTACTGAACTCCCTCCTAGTACCCTTCCAAGCAATACAGAAGAGAATCCAAAAGGAGAGTGTAAGGCCATTAACATGGCCGAATTTGGAGAGGAGGAAGAGGCAGTGATCGCCACTGAGGAAGACCTCAATGAGTTCCCTAATGAGGAACCATGGGAATCTGAGGCTCACATTGAGACCATAGAGATTCCATTGGATTTACTTCTGCCAATCATAAGCTCTGATGAGTATTCTTCCTCAGAAGAGGACGAAGATGTCACTGAAGAGCAAGTTTCTAAGTACCTTGGAGCAATCATGAAGCTAAATGACAAGTTATTTGGTAATGAGACTTGGGAGGATGAACCCCCTTTGCGCACCAAAGAACTGGATGACTTGACTAGGCAGAGACTACCTCAAAAGAGACAGGACCCTGGGAAGTTCTCAATACCTTGTACATTAGGCACCATGACCTTCGAGAAGGCTCTGTGTGACCTAGGGTCAAGCATAAACCTCATGCCTCTCTCTGTAATGGAGAAGCTAGGGATCTTTGAGGTACAAGCTGCAAGAATCTCACTAGAGATGGCAGACAATTCAAGAAAACAAGCTTATGGACTTGTAGAGGATGTTTTGGTAAAGATTGAAGACCATTACATCCCTGCTGATTTCATAGTCCTAGAGACTGGGAAGTGAATGGATGAATCCATCATCCTTGGCAGACCGTTCCTAGCCACAGCAAAGGCTGTGATTGATGTTGACAGAGGAGAATTGATCATTCAAGTGAATGAAGAATATTTTGTGCTTAAGGCTCAAGGATATCCCTCTGTAACCATGGAGAGGAAGCATGAAGAGCTTTTCTCAAAACAGAGTCAAACAGAGCCCCCACAGTCAAACTCTAAGTTTGGTGTTGGGAGGTCACAACCAAATTCTAAGTTTGGTATTTAACCCCCACATTCAAACTCTAAGTTTGGTGTTGGGAGGTTCCAACATTGCTCTGAACATCTGTGAGGCTCCATGAGAGCCCACTGTCAAGCTACTGACATTAAAGAAGCGCTTGTTGGGAGGCAACCCAATGTTATATTTATCTATTTTCCATTGTTATTTTATATTTTCTATAGGTTGATGATCATGTGAAGTCACAATAACAATTGATAAAGTGAAAAATAGAATGAAAAACAGCACACCCTGGAGGAAAAACTTGATGGCGTTTAAACGCCAGTAAGGGCAGCAAATGGGCGTTTAACGCCTAGTCTGGCACCATTCTGGGCGTTTAACGCGAGAAAGGGGCACCAGACTGGCGTTTAACGCCAGGAATGGGCAAGAAACTGGCGTTTAACGCCAGAAAAGGGCAGCAGCCCGGCGTTTAACTCCAGGATTGGCAGAAAGGGCGTTTTGCACGCCACTTGGTGCAGGGATGAGCTATCCTTGACACCTCAGGATCTGTGGACCCCACAGGATCCCCACCTACCCCACCACTCTCTCTCTTCTTCACCCATTCACCAATCACATCAATACCTCTTCTAAAAAAAAAACCCTCACCTATCAAATCCCACCATTCTCTTCACCACTCACATCCATCCTTCATAAAACCCCACAAACCCCACCATCCAAATTCAAACCACTTTTCCTCCCAAACCCACCCATAATGGCCGAACCTTACCCGTCTCTCCACCCCTATATAAACCCTTCTTCACTCCTTCATTTTCACACAACCTAAACACTACTTCTCACCCTTAGCCAAACCACAAAAGCCCCCTCCATCTCCTCTATTTCTTCTTCTTCTACACTTTTCTTTCCTCTTTTGCTTAAGGACGTGCAAACCTTCTAAGTTTGGTGTGGTAAAAGCGTTGCTTTTTGTTTTTCCATAACCATTTATGGCACCTAAGGCCGGAGAAACCTCAAAAAAAAGAGAGAGAAAAGGGAAGACAAAAAAAAATTTTCCACCTCCGAGTCATGGGAGATGGAGAGATTCATCTCAAGGGTCCATAGCTCAGTAGAAGAGCATTTGACTGCACATCAAGAAAGCATGAGGAATTCCCTCATCAAGAAATCCCTGAGATACCTCAGGGGATACATGTTCCTCCACATAATTATTGGAAGCAACTAAGGATAGGAATACCAAAATCATTAGGGATCATGCAACAGAAGCAAGGAAGAGACATAAAGGAGCTCAAAAAGCACCATTGGACCTTCAAAAGGCGCCACCCTCACTAAGGTGGACTCATTCGTTAACTTCCTTGTTCTTATCTCTCTGTTTTTCGATTTTTTATGTTATATGTTTATCTATGTTTTGTGTCTCTACTTCATGATCATTAGTAGTTAGTAACTATGTCTTAAGGCAATGAATAATTCCATAAATCCTTCACCTCTCTTAAATAAAAAATGTTTCTAATTCAAAAGAACAAAAAGTACATGAGTTTCGAAATTATCCTTGAATGTAGTTCAATTATATTGATGTGGTGACAATACTTTTTGTTTTCAGAATGAATGCTTGAACAGTGCATATTTTTGATCTTGTTGTTTAAGAATGTTAAAATTGTTGGCTCTTAAAAGAATGATGAACAAAGAGAAATGTTATTGATGATCTGAAAAATCATAAAATTGATTCTTGAAGCAAGAAAAAGCAGTGAATAGCAAAAGCTTGCGAAAAAAAAGTGGTGAAAAAAATAGAAAGAAAAAGAAAAAAGCAAGTAGAAAAAGCCAATAGCCCTTAAAACCAAAAGGCAAGGGTAAAAAGGATCCAAGGCTTTGAGCATCAATGGATAGGAGGGCCTAAGGAAATAAAATCCAGGCCTAAGCGGCTAATCAAGCTATCCCTAACCATGTGCTTGTGGCATGCAGGTCTAAGTGAAAAGCTTGAGATTGAGTGGTTAAAGTCGTGATCCAAAGCAAAAGAGTGTGCTTAAGAGCTCTGGACACCTCCAACTGGGGACTTTAGCAAAGCTGAGTCACAATCTGAAAAGGTTCACCCAGTTATGTGTCTGTGGCATTTATGTATCCGGTGGTAATACTGGAAAACAAAATGCTTAGGGCGAAGACTCATAAAAGTAGCTGTGTTCAAGAATCGACAAACTTAACTAGGAGAATAAATAACACTATCTGAAATTCTAAGTCCTAGAGATGCCAATCATTCTAAACTTCAAGGGAAAAGTGAGATGCCAATCAGAGGCAAAAAGCTACAAGTCCCACTCATCTAATTAGAATTAATATTCATTGATATTTTGGGATTTATAGTATATTCTCTTCTTTTTATCCTATTTGATTTTCAGTTGCTTGGGGACAAGCAACAATTTAAGTTTGGT
>NC_029780.3:62090531-62102655 GCF_000817695.3 Arachis duranensis | reverse complement strand
ATTGAGGGACCTGAGCAAAACTCTGATAAAAGGCTGACAAAGGACTGCTGATGCTGTTGGATTCTGACCTCCCTGAACTCGAAATGAATTTTCTGGAGATATAGAACACTAAATGGCGCAATCTCAATGGTGTTGGAAAGTAGATATCCAGAGCTTTCCAGAAATATATAATAGTCTATACTTTATTCGAGATTTGATGACGTAAACTGGTGCTCAATGCCAGTTCCATGCTGCATTCTGGAGTCAAACGCCAGAAACACGTCACGAACCAGAGTTGAATCAAAATTAGAAGTTTTAATTTGAAAATATAAAGGTGAAATTTGGTTTCAACGAATTTTTCTGAGTCAGAAAATGTATTTTCTGCGAAAGACCGAGAATCGGCAGCCGAACCGGTCAAACCGGTTCAAGCCTGTCCGGTACTATGTTTTGAGAAAAATAAGATTATGAAAATTGATTTATTGTTTTAAAAGGACAAAAATAATTTAAAATTGAAAACCAGGTACTAATCTTAAAGGTTTTGGCCCAAAGTGGGCCAAACGGGCTAAAAATGCTAACGGGTTAGACCGGGGCCAAACCGGGCCCAAGGCCCAACATATATAAGCTCATTAATAAGCATTTCAGCTCATTTGATGTAAAAATAGAGTGAGGGGCACGGTTTAGAAGAAGAGAGGAGAAGAAGCCATTATTACTGATGGTGTTTTTGTGGAAAAATGAATTTCCAACACACATATCCAACCGGCAAGTATACCGGGTCGCATCAAGTAATAATAACTCACAAGAGTGAGGTCGATCCCACAGGGATTGATGGATCAAGCAACTTTAGTGGGTGATTAGTTTAGTCAAGCTAACATTGAAGTGAATCTGGATGAAGTGTAGCCAACAGAAAGTAAATGGCAGGGAATTAAAAGTGCAGAATAATTAAATTGCTGAAACTTAAATTGCACGAAAAGTAAATTGCATCAAAAGTAAAGGGGTTGGGTGCTGGAAATTAAAGAGAGCAATAGATTAAGCAACTAGAAATTTAAATTGCAGAAAATGTAAATGTGCAGGAAATTAAATCAAGCTCAATGTGAATAAAGATGTGAAAGTGGAGAATGCAGGAAAGGAAATTGCAGAAAAGTAAATGTAGCAGAAGAGGAATGAAACAGAAAGTAAAATGCAGCTCAATTTCAATAGCTAAAGGAAGGTTGAAGATCTCAGGGGTGGAGGAGACTAGAAAACAAGTCTAGATCTCAATCCCTTCCTTGATCAAAGTAGAAAGCAAATTGAAGAAGAAAGAAAGATGAAAGCCGTAGAGAAAAACTTGGATCCAAAACTCAATTCACTGAATTATGCAGAAAATCAACAAAGAGCAATCTTAAAGGAGAGAGCTCTCAAATCCTAATGCTCCCTAGTGGAGCTAGCCTCCCTCCTTCTGAAATGAGAGTGATGCCTTTATATAGGCTTTTCAAAGTGAAAAATGAAAATGAAATTAAAACAAATTACAAAAATGAAAATCCTAATTTAATTGATCCATGTGCCTTTGAGTCATGTTGAGTGAGCTTTGCTTGCTTTGGATTTGAGGGAAATGGGTCTTGGATGGCCTTGGTTCAATTGGTGAAGATTTGAGTTCAAAGGGAATTTGAATTGAATTTTGGCCCATGGGTGTTCCCAGGAGGATGCCCTGTTCTTGTGGAGCGCAGAGCAGGGAAGTTGTGTGAGGAAGCATGTCGCGTGCCAAGTGTGGGAGAGACCTTCAGGATGCTGCCCTGCCCTTGTGGAAGGCAGGGCAATGTTGCTTTGGTGCGCCTTGCCTCCCTGCCCGTACGTCCAAGCTGTGCGCCAAGGATGTGCGTGCCATGCACCACGGAATGCTGCCCTGCCTTCCTTGTGGGCAGCGCAAGCTTTCCTTTGGGGAGTGCCAAGTTCGAATCCCATGGAGTGCATTGCTTGGCTTTTTCTTCTTGGCACCTAATTCACGCCTAAGGCTTGGCTTCCTAGAGGTCTTGTGTTCGAAACTTGGTGGAGGAAGTTGTTGCAATTTTTCCTTGAATTTTCATGAAGAAAACACGACATTGCCCTCCAAGAGGGCATTCTGCTCTCCTTGAGGGCAGACTTCCTTGGGTTCCTTGTGTCTCCCTCTTCGAGCCTTGGTGGAAGCATTTTGGTTTATTTTCGCTTGTTTTTGGCCCTTAAAGATGCCTTTCACTCATGCCTCAATTGTACGCCAAATATGGACTATTATATATCGTTGGAAAGCTCTGAATGTCAGCTTTCTAACGCAACTAGAAGCACATCAATTGGACGTCTGCAGATCAAGTTATAGCCCTTTGAAGTAGGCATGGTCATGCTGTGAGCGGCCAGATTTTAACTTAGCGAAAATTTGCTCCAACCTCACTTTGTTTCATCATGATTCTGCCCTGCCCTTGGCAAGGGCAGGGCAGTGTGCGTGCTGGCTGCTTCCAATTAAGTACAAAAGAATGCAATATTTAAGCACTAATCATCAATTTCTTGTATGAAAAAGCATAGAAAATAGGTATATGATGACTTGTCATCAAACGCGTGACTGACAACCACTTCTGTTCTACCTTAGACCGGGCGCATATCTCTTGGATTCCTTGACCAGAATCTTTGTGGTATAAGCTAGAATTGATGGCGGCATTCATGGGAATCTGGAAAGTCTATCCTTGTCTGTGGTATTCTGAGTAGGATTTAGGGTTTGAATGACTGTGACAAGCTTCAAACTCCTGAAGGCTGGGCGTTAGTGACAGACGCAAAAGAATCACGGGATTCTATTCCAACCTGATTGAGAACCGACAGATGATTAGCCGTGCTGGGACCATTTTCACTGAGAGGATGGGATGTAGCCATTGACAACGGTGATGCCCTACATACAGCTTGCCATGGAAATGAGTAAGAAGGATTGGATGAAAGCAGTAGGAAAGCAGAGATTCAACAAGGACAAGCATCTCCATACACTTGTCTGAAATTCCCACCATTGAATTACATGAGTAACTCTATCTTTATTTTCTATTTATTTTATTATTTTTATTTAAACCAATAATCTCTTAAATTAGTTAAATCCACCTGACTGGGATTTACAAGATGACCATAGCTTACTTCATACCAACAATCTCCGTGGGATCAACCCTTACTCACGTAAGGTATTACTTGGAGGACCCAGTGCACTTGCTGGTTAGTTGTGCGGAGTTGTGACTAAGTATAATTCACGTGTGAGAGCTACCAAGTCATTGGAGCTATTATTGATGATCACAATTTCGCCCAGCAATAGTCTATACTTTGTTTTGGAAATAAAGGCCCGAAACTAGTGTTTAACGCCAGCCACCAGCCTTATTCCTGGCGTCCAGCGCCCACAAGGGAGAAACTGTAGTCCAATGCCCAAAAGGGGGTCCCTAGCCAATGTTCAATGCCCCTAAAGGACACTAACACGTGGGAGACACTTAAGCTCAGCCCAAACACTCACCAAGTGGGCCACAGAAGTGGATTTTCGCACTATCAACTTAGTTTACCTTATTTCTGTAATCCTTAATCATTAGTTTAGTATATATAGGAGAAGATCAATTATAGTTAGGATCTCTCTGAGACTCTTTTCCATTCAAACCTTACATTGTATTTTCTATCAGCATGAATCACTAACCTCCTAAGGTTAAGGTTAGGAGCTCTGTTGAGTTTCATGGATCAATAATATTACTATTTTCATTCAATATGTCTAATTCTATTCTCTTATGCAACCTCGTTCTTCATCTAATGAATTGAGGGTGACCCGTGACAATCACCCTTGTTCTACATGGGTTCCGTGCGATTCCTTACCCAGATAGCATTGAATTAAAGCTAGAGATTGCATTACGAATCTGTATAGAGCATCTGAGAAACTTTGGATATGTGACATATAATTCCGTTGACTATGGGCGCGTGAAGTTTTTGTGGCATTAAGGCTAGAGTTAGAGAAGCGGCACTTTTTAATCTAGAAGATCTGCCTTGTCTGTGGCACCTTGAGTAGGATCGTGAAGGGGAGTGGACTGCTTAGAGCTTCATCTTCTGCTACAGTGAGAAACCTAGAGATGGCTTGATGAGAGGACATGAGTCTACTCAACGTGGTGGATTGCTGCAGTAGAGGAGGTTAACATGATGAGAGGACATGAGTTAATCACTTACGGCTGCCATTGAAGGAATCAAAAGGTTATTGAAGGAGACAGTAAGAAAAGTTAATCCGGAAAGACAAAGCATCTCCGAAGTCTCAACCATTCTATCACCATTGAAATCCTATCTACCCAGTAACATTCTACTTATCTATTTTATATGCTTTTCGTGACAAACCATAATTTCTATCCGCCTAACTAAGATCTGCAAGGTATCCACTGCTTGCTCAAACCACAAACCTCGTGGGATCGACCCTAACTCACCTCAGGTATTACTTGGATGACTCGGTATACTTGCCGATCTATCTGTGTGAATTATGTGGAGCCGGTTTCGTGCACCAACAGACCATTCGAACCCTCTCAACGATAGATGGAGACACCCAAGCAGAGCCTCTCTGACTTGGCTGTAATAGTCTCCAACCTATCCAAGATCTATCATAGTTTCATGGCTAAAACTAGATCTTCCATCCGGAACTTGGAGATACAAGTTGGACAGTTGAGCAAGAAGATCCCAAAGATCCCTTCAAACACTTTTCCAAGTAACACAGAGGTGAATCCAAAGAAAGAGTGCAAGACCCTCATGGCAGAGGTGGTAACCGAACCCAAAGAGGAGCCTGCTGTTGAGAAGCTCAAGGAAATCAAAGCTCATGAGGAGACTGACACAGTTACCTTGCACGCCCCTTTGCTAAGAGAAGAATCTGGAGAATACTCTTCTTCAGAAGATGATGAGGAGTCCAAGGAAGAAAAAATTGCTCGGTTCCTGGCCATCCTCAGGAAGCTGAAAGCAAACTCCTCTCATACAGAGGCGTTGGAAGAGGAAGATGGGCCTGTGGTACTGGCCAAGGAGTGTGATGCCTTGGTCCAAAAGAAGCTTCCTGAGAAGCTCTCAGATCCCAGAAGTTTCTTGATTCCCTGTACTATAGGGACCATCACCTTTGAGAAGGCACTATGTGACCTTGGCTCAAGCATCAATCTGATGCCTCTGTCTTTAATGAAGAGGCTAGGAATTCTAGAGGTGCAGCGTGCCACAATCTCATTGGAGATGGCAGATAAGACCCTAAAAAGGGCATATGGTATGGTGGAGGATGTCTTAGTAAAGGTTGAAGACCTTTACATCCCTGCTGACTTTGTGATTCTAGACACAGGGGAGTACAGAGATGAATCCATCATCCTTGGAAGGCCTTTCCTAGCCACTGCTAAGGCCTTAATTGATGTGGAAAGAGGCGAGCTAGTCTTAAGATTACATGAGGATTTTATCTTGGTTCAAGATACTCAACCCTCAGTCTCCCTCTAACAGAGTTGGTACCTTAGTACAGCACATTGTGTTTCAGCCTTCCTTTTTAGTGCAGAGCTTTACAGAGCCCCTAGACACCAATTCTAAGTTTGGTTTTGAGCAACCATCATCAAGCATAGAGAAGGAATGTACTAAGAACAAAGTACCTAAAGGCTGGAGGGACAAGAAGATCCCTACTGAAGAACTCTCACCTGTCCAGTCCTTCCACACACAGTGAGTAGAATCCTATCTCTAGAGCATGTGGAGCTCATCCATGAGAGCACAGGAAGAAAGTTCACTATTATGAGGGAAGATCTGATCCCCTACCTACCTTTGTAATGGAGCTGTCCATCAAGCTAGTGACGGTAGAGAAGTACTTGTTGGGAGGCAACCCAACCATAATTAGAGTAATAGTACTTTCTTTCTCGTCATTTGATTCTGTTTTAATTTATTCCCTTTAGTTTTTCTCTTAATTTTTTATGTTTGTTATCATGTACAACACTTAGAACAGTGACAGAAGCATGCAGAACTAAAAACAGACACCCTGGAGAAACTCCCTTGCTGGCGTTCAACGCCTGACAAGGAAGGGATTGGGCATTTAACGCCCCAAAGGGATATGAAGCTAATGTTGAACGCCAGGAAGGGAGCAACCTGGGCGTTCAACGCCCCAAAGGGAGAGGATTCTAGCGTTGAATGCAAGAAAGAGAGTGCTCTGGGTGTTCAACGCCCTACAGGGGGCAGCCAGCCCCAACATTTTACCCCCTATGGGCGTTCAACGCCCATTCCTGGCGTTGAACGCCAGGTAGGGGGTAGGGAATTCAAATTTCCTAAGCCTATCAGCTAAGTGGGTCCCACAGAATCTGTACCTACCCTACCTTCTTTTCTCTCCTACCTTCTAAACCTTGAAACCAACACCTTACTTTTCCTCTTCCCCATACACCCTCCACCAATTACATCCACATCACCTTTTCCTCTTCCCAAAACCTTTCATCACTCTCATCATTCAATTCCCACCAACCCCACCTACTTTAAATTCAAACCATTCCTACCCATTCTACCCTCCCTCATAACCAAACCCTAACCCTCCCACCCCTATAAATACCCATTCATTCCTCTCATTCTCATCACACTTAAACACTCTTTTCATCTTCCCTTATACACTCTACACACTCTTCCCCTTCCTCACGCACCCCACTTGGCGAAAATCTTCTCTCCCTTTCCCTTCTATAATTCTTCTTCCCAATACTCCCTTCTTCTCTTTTATTTATATTTACTCGAGGATAAGCAAAATCTTAAGTTTGGTATTGTAAAAGCTTTATTTTTTGACTTCTACCATTCCTAAGTATGGCACCCAAGATCACTGAAGCCTTAAGGAAGAGAAAGGGAAAGGCTCCTGCTTCTTCTTCTGAACCATAAGAATCATGGAGATTCCTCATTAGAGCCCACCAAGATCACTTCTATGATGTGGTGAGGCACAAAAGGATGATTCCTGAGGTCCCCTTTAAGCTGAAGAAGGATGAGTATCCAGAAATCCTTAAAGAAATCTGGAGAAGGGACTAGAAAATTCTAGCCCATCCTATCTCAGCTATTGGCATACTAATGGTGCAAGAATTCTATGCCAATGCTTGGGTCACAAATGGGCATGACACTAATGTCAACCTAAAAGCCAAGAACTACCACACCATGGTCCGAGAGCAACTATTGGACTTTAGTCCAGAAAGTGTGAGGATGGCGCTCCAACTGCCTCAAATGTTAGAAGACCCAAACTCTTACACTAAAAGGGTCAACTCTGATCAGAGGTTGGAGCAAGTGCTCATAGACATCTGTTTAGAGGGAGCTCAATGGAGGCTAGATGCACACGGAAATCCCTACCCTCTGATCAGAGGTTGGAGCAAGTGCTCATAGACATCTGTTTAGAGGGAGCTCAATGGAGGCTAGATGCACACGGAAATCCCTACCAACTAAGTAGGCTTGACCTCAAGCCAGTGGCAAGAGGATGGTTGGAGCTTGTGCAACGCTCAATCATCCCCACTAGTAACTGCTCTGAAGTTACTATTGACCGAGCAATAATGGTGCATTGCATCATGCTTGGAAATGAAGTGGAGGTGCACGAGGTAATCCCTCAAGAAATATACAAGGTAGCCACAAAAGCCTCCACCAAGGCAAGGCTAGGCTTCCCACACCTCATCTACCGTATTTGCAATTCGGTTGGAATTAACATTGCGGGTGATGCTCTCATTGAGAAGGATAAGTCCGTCACAAGGGCAAGGATGGAGAATGTCAGAGAGCCAGCACAAGGACTCCAACAAGAGCCTATGCAACTGCCTCAACCTGAGATCCCTGAGATGCCTCAAGGGATGTATTTTCCTCCCCGTGACTATTGGATCAACTGAACACCTCAATAGGATAACTGAGCTCAAACGTGGAGCAGCTGAGGGTAGAGCACACTGAGCACGCCACTACCCTCCATGAAATGATAGAAGACTAGAGAAGGATGATGGAGGAGCAGCAGAGGCAAGGCATGAGATAGAGGAGCTCAAACGCTCCATTGGACTCTCAAGAGGGAGCAGTAGTCGTTGTCACTAAGGTTGTTCATTCCCATTACCCCTCTCTGTCTTATTATGTTTTCAGTGTACTTTAGTTTACTGTCTGTTTCTTTTCTAAGTTCATGATCATAAGTAGTCCTTTATCATTTTCCTAGTTTTATCTTTTGTTTTATTTTCTATTATAAAATATCCATTGTATCACCACCATGCTTAAAAGAAAAAAATTTTCATTTGAAAAGAAATAGTGAGATGCATTAAGTTTACCATGAGTTACTCCACTTGTTTTGATGTGATGACCTTGCATTTATTTTTGAATGTATGACTTAATAGTGCATAATTGATATTGGAATTGAGAATATTGACTCTGAAAAGAACAAAGGTTTTAGAGAAATATTATTGACTTTCTAAAAAATAAAAGAAAACATTGATTCTTGAAGCAAGAAAAAGCAACAGAAAAAAAGAAAAAGAAAAAGAAAACAAAGAATGCTCATAAAAGAAAAATTAAAAGAGCAAGGATCCAAGATTTTGAGCATCAATGGTTAGGAAGGCAAACAAATCAGCCTAAAAAGCTCAAATGAGTTGATATCCCTAACTAAATGCTTGTGGTGTGATGGTGTCAAGTGAAAAGCTTGAGACTGAGCAGTTAAAGTCGTGATCCAAAGCAAAAAGAGCATGCTTAAGAACTATGGACACCACAGTCTGGGACTTTAAGCAAAGCTAAAGTCGAATCAAAAGGGTTCCCCCAGTTAAGTGTCTGTGGCATTTATGTATCCGGTGGTAATATGGGAAAACAAAACGTTTAGAGTCACGACTAAGCTCAAAAAGGTGCAAAGCACCAAAAGAAGCTGTGTTCAAGAATCAAGAAGAGCTAAACTAAGAATTAATAATATCATCCGGATTCTAGTTCCAAGAGATGTCAATGTTTCTAAACTTCAAAGGAAAATGAGATGCCAAAACTGTTTAGAAGTAAAGAGCTGTTAGCCCCGCTCATCATTTGGAACTGAGCTTCATTGAAAAACTCTAAAACTTATTGTATCTTCCTCTTCTTTTTAGTCCTACTTGATTTTGGTTGCTTGAGTACAAGAAACAGTTTAAGTTTGGTGTTCTGATGAGCGAATATTTTATACGCTTTTGGCATTGTTTTCTTAGTGTTTTTAGTATGTTTTGCTAAGTTTTATTGTGTTTTAGTAGATTTTATTGAAAAATTCACTTTTTGAATGCTACTTTGAGCTTTTGTGTTTTTCTTATGATTTTAGATGATTTTTGGATGAATTTGGTATGTTCTGGCAAAAGCCTGATTCAAAGACAAGGAAAGCATAGCAGATGTTGTTAGATTTTGACCTCCGTGGATTCAAAAAAGCATTTCTAGAGCTACAGAGGTCTAAATGATAGGTTCTAAATGACGGTGGAAAGTAAACTTTCATAGCTTTCCATCAATATATAATATTCTATACTTTGCTTTGGGAATAAAGACCCAAAATGGGTGTTGAACGCCCTAACTACCCCTTGTGGGGCGTTCAAACCCCAAGAGGACCAAGGCCAGCGTTGAACGCCCAAACCTAGCATTCAACGCCCCAAGGGGAGCAAGGAAGCAGCATGGACACTCTCTAGTGGGTGCTCAATGCCCAGTCCTTCAAGTTAGAAGCCTAGCTCAGCCCAAACATTCACCAAGTGGGTCCATAAGTGGATTTTCGCACCATTCTACTTAGTTTATTTCATTTTTGTAATTCTTAATTATTAATTTAGTATAAATAGAAGTATGATCTCTCTTGTTAGAGATCTTTAGACTTTTGGAACGTGTAAACCCTTTGTATAGTATGAGCAACTAAACCTTCTAGGTTAAGGTTAGGAGCTCTGCTAATTCATATGGATTAATACAATTACTTTTCTATTCCAATGAATGTGTGATTCTATTCTATGATGCATTGTCATTCTTCATCCTTATGAATCTCGATTCTACATGAGTTTCTTACGTGTTCTGACCCAAATAGTATTGAGCTATAGCTTGAGGATGCATCACAGGTTCCAACAGAATTATCTGGATTAATTGGGGTATGTGACATATAACCTCATTAGTCAGGGACAATTGAGGTTCCTGTGGCTCTAAGGGCTAGAACCATAAGAGCAGCAGTTTCTGATCCGGAAGATCTGACCTTATCTGTGGTATTTTGAGTAGGATCAACAAAGAGATTGACTTGCGCGTGCTTCACCCTCTCTCAGATTGATCTAGTATGTTCGGATGTTTGATTTGGACCTGAGGAGATTAATGACCACGACCCATGGGTTAATCACTTACAGCCTTGCCATTGAAGGAATCATTCGTCGTTGAAGTAGAGAGTATGATGTGTTAATTCAGAAGAAGAAGCATCTCCAAAGCCCTAATAACTACTAATTACTGTCTTTATCCTTTCCATTGATCGCTTCTGTTATTATTTGTCTATGTGCCTACAACAATCAAAACTACCTTTCTATTCGCCTTATTAAGATCTGCAAGATATAAACACAGCTTGCTCAATCTGACAATCCTCGTGCGATAACACCACCAGTGAGGGTTGAACCGTTGTTTCCACCCCACCCCATAAGCATTACCCTAAAAGAAATAGCAACAAAAACCATGCATGTCAACAATAATACAAACCAGCACAAATGAAGTTATAGCCTTTTTCGAAAAATTAAAAAGAAATGAAAGACTTGACAATATAGAATGGTGTAGCAAGGAAAAAATATATTGAGGAATAATTAAAGTAATTAGCCTAGTTTAGGGACATGGGTGTTAATGGGAGCACGTTTGGATGCTAAATTTTGTTCCGCTCCCCTTTGTATGTATGAATTTATTTATATATGTTCTTAATAGCAAATACGATGTTATAAAATTTGGCTAACTTACGAGATTTTAATAGTGCAACAGATTCATATTTATATACGTAATACGAAGTCTACAGTCATATAAATTGATTGAATGGTAATGTCTGACGATTGGCAGTAGTTATCCAAACATGACAAAAGTTAGGTCGTTAAAATTATATTATATACACATACAGTACTATTAACTTATTTGGGAACTATTAACAAATACATTTTTTCGTGAAAATTTTTTTCGTCGTTGAAATTAATTCTCAATAAAAAACAATTTGGTACTTTCATAATGCACAAATCAACAAATTTTCTCAAGTAAAACCTTTTTTAGGTTTTTATCTTTTTTCAATTTAGATAACTCACAGCTTAACGATTAAAAAATGACAATTTATCTTTTATCATTTCTTTTCATTAAACCCATGAGCTCCTTTATGAGAATTTTTGATAAAGGATGACGAAAAATACTTATGTGTGACGTAACCTGTATGACTTGACCTTCATTAGTCCTACGTGAATGATAACTATTTAATTGGGACTGTTTAGATTTTACATAATCATCAAAAAAATCCCAATCAAATAGTTATCAACTCACTACAAACGTTTTTTTATGACTGTATAGACGATAAATAATCTCAATCAAATAGTTATTATTTTTGTAAAACAGATACAAGTTAAATCATACAAATTAATATCACATATAAATATTTTTTATTAATTTTTTGTTGGAAATTCTCATAAAAGAGTTTATACGTCTGACAAAAAAAAAAGGATAGATAGTGAATTATCATTCTTCAATTGTTAAGGTACGGATTATGTAAATTGAAAAAGAACATAAGTCGAAAAGGAGTTTTTTTACTCAATTTTTTCCTTACAGTTTGAGCCCTGCCATATTGTATCCATTGCCACCCGTATTAAAAGGATGCAATTGTGTAAACAAGGTTAATAATGCGTGACTACCGTTGGAACTTAAAATCCTAGCTAATTAAAAGATAAGACTGAAAGCATACAAGGTTTAAAGCATGGTCCTCTAATTAATTTGTGGATACCGTAATACACAAATGGACTACAACCCAAAACTTAAAAGCAGACACTCGATCTAACGGATGTACTATTCAATCCTTATCACCATTATCAATGATCGAAATGTATAACAAAATAATATAAGATCCTATTATTAATTTTGTATGGTTATGTTAACTAAATCGGCGGATTAGTTCAACGTTACGAAAGTACTATATATAAATATATAATAATGATTGGCGATCTTCCCACACCTAATGAAGCAAAATGTTTGGAACCGGCCGTTCAAC
>NC_029780.3:62075794-62090352 GCF_000817695.3 Arachis duranensis | reverse complement strand
CCTGTTACATCTACACTTTTATAATAAAATACGGGTTTGACACAAGTATTTTTCTTAGCAACTAAACACTTATTTTTTTTTATAAATTGAAAAATAATTTACATATATAATTAATTAATAATAAACATATTTCTATACAAATATTATTAAAATCGTTTGGTATATAAATAATACTTTTAATAACAAATACTGAAATTATTTTAGTGTGGCTAATTATTTCATGTCTTATTTGATTTTCATTTATCTTCGTATTCAATTTTTATTCTACCATTTTAAATATCTTTAAAAAATAATTTATAATTCTTCTCTTTTTTATAAAATTATTATTATTATTAAAATAATAATATCACTCCCATTTTAATTCTGGTGAGACTTATTGTCACTAATTATTATGGCAGACAATTGAAACCTCCGCTATATATCAATAATGTATAAGTGATGCGCTAGTTCTGATATACCTAATTGTCTTAGAGAACCCACAAAAAACAAATTAAAAAAGAAAAAGAAAAAGTAAAACGAAAAAGATATTAACCATTGGTTGAGATAGAATCATATAAGAAATTCATTTCGAAAACTAGTTGTTGTTAGTATGTAAACTATATATAATTATATACTCACACTGAACAAAGATTTGCCGGTTGTATAAAATAAAATATAATTGCACGTCTATCTCATTTGAGTGATATTTATTTTTGGTGAATTCATTTGAGTGATATAAAAACATTGATTATATATGACTAATTAAAGCATGTAAAAATTAAATTTGAATAATTATTTGCACAAAATATGATTATTATATACAATAGAAAGCAAACTAATCTCGTTAATTAATTAAGAAAGCACACACGCATGGTTTGGTGTTGACATAAAGACCCATGATATAGACTTAATTAATTAAGTTTATAGATTTTATAATAGATATTAAGATATAAAACATATAAGACAATAATATAAAGCAGCAAAATAATCTCCACCTATTGCGGGTTGATCCTTCTTCCAAGCTACCACCTCCTTTCAACGTTTCACGTTGTCCACTCTTTCACCATCATAAAGACTCATTCTTTATCTCCATTGGTCTTTGTTGTAGAAAAGAACAATTTAAAAATATATTTTTTAACCACTATATTACGTGTAACAAAAATTAGTTACTGTTAATATAAAAAAATGAATTGTTTCGACAAGAAGGTGCCTCGACTACCAAAAGCAAAAATGGACGAACTGAAGTAAAAAAAAAAAAGAGGATACCAAAATGTTACAGTTGAAAGGTAGTCAGTAACTTTCTTTGAGCATCAAAGTTTTGTTGGGCCGATCGTGGAGAGCTCTCGACAACCGGAAAGACTTCGGGGAGGAATCAAGTGAGAGAACATAAGATGAGAAGACACCACATCCAACTCAAAACCTTAAGGTGTCAAGTTAATGGGTCTCTCATCTTATAAACTCCTCACTCTTCCATGCTTTCTTAGATGTGGGACTAACTTCAACACTCCTCACACTTGCAACACTAACAATCTCCCCCTCAAGTGTGAGCCTTCACATCAAGCATCAACTCCCCTCTAGCTCCTCCACCACCACGAGTATTCGTCCATCACACCGCCGTAAAACACCGCGGGACACGCCGTCCGGACCACCTTTTGCCGGGAAGACTTTCGATACTTCACATTGAATACCCCTTAAAACCACCAGACCGATTAACCATCGGCTCTGATACCACTTTGTTGGGCCGATCGTGGAGAGCTCTCGACAACCGGAGAGACTTCGAGGAGGAATCAAGTGAGAGAACATAAGATGAGAAGACACCACATCCAACTCAAAACCTTAAGGTGTCAAGTTAATGGGTCTCTCATCTTATAAACTCCTCACTCTTCCATGCTTTCTTAGATGTGGGACTAACTTCAACACTCCTCACACTTGCAACACTAACAAGTTTGTTATTCTACCTTCAAGTTGAGTGGAAGACATGAATGTGAAATTTTAGAAAGCAAGTTGAAGAGATATGGAACTTAAAGACCAAGAAAAATATAGGTGTCAAAATAAATATAAGAGTCAAGATTTTTCGTGGTCAAGACAAAGTTATGGCACTACAAGAAAAACAGAAATTTGCGGCAATTTTTTAACCGCCGCAAAACGACATACCAGCGCTTCTAGAGACATTGCGGGTTAGGGGGTGGAGATTTGATTTTGTAGCAGTTCTAAGAAACTACTGGCACAACCGTAGCAAATTAGATAACTGATTTTGCGACGGTTTTAAAACCGCCACTATTTGGTCAATGGATGTTAAAAAGAATTGCGGTGGTTTCAAAACCGCCACAAACCTATGTGAGGTTTTTTAGAAAAATGCAACGGTTTTGAACCGCTGCAATTTCATACATGGGTTTAAAAAAAAGACTAATTAGAATAGTTTAGTCCATTTTTTTTACTATATCCTATTCTCTTTACAAACTTTTTTTATTAAACTTGATATTTTAGTATTAAAGAACACTAAATAAACAATATTAAAGAAAACTTGCATAATAATAAAGAATCAGAAAAATCATGTATTATTTGGCTAAAGCATATAAAAAGAAATTTCCACCAGTAACAAAAACAATAATATTAAATGGGAATAATATATTAAAATTACTATGAAAAAACTCTCAAGAAGAAATAGAAGAGCAAGAAAGCAATAGAAAAACTACAGAACCTAGAAGAGTTTACATACTACAAGTGTCATTTAAAGCACATTTTCTACCATTATCAAAGGGAAGATAAAGAAAAATTACTAACAAACAATTAAGAATCTTAGAAGTTGTATACAATCTCATGTCAAGCTCTTGAAAATAATTATAATAAAGAAATATAATTTAAGTGGTTAGGTACAGAACTAGACAAGTAACTATTCTCGTCTTTAACATGCAATATAAAATTATTGTAGTTGCCAAACAAGTTTGACACAAACTCACCAGCTATATCAATCATGTCATGTTGACCACTTTTGTGTGATCTAGAATTTCACAATAAATTCTCGTTGCAAGTATAGTTTCTAAACCAACAATAATCCTTTCATACAAAAATTTGGTTGTCACAAGTAACAAACCCCTAAAAATATAGACTGAAGTATTCAAACCTCGGGTCGTTCTCTCTAGAAATTGCAATAAAGTATTATTGTTGTTGGTTATGAGATATGTTCGGAGTTTTTGGGATAATGAGCAAGAAATATAAATGGCAAAGGATTTAAACTATCAACTAACAAGCTCTTGGCAAGGTATGAGAACTAGAAGTCCTATCCTAGCTATCCTTATCAATTGGGATGAGAGTTGTTCATTGCTCCCACTTGGTTACCCTCTAACCATGGAGGAAAGTTAAGTGGATGAATCAACTTGATTCCACAAGTCATAGCCAACTCCTAAGGAAAGACTAACTTTAGTGGCATTCAAGCCAATCACCAATCTCTAATTATCAATCAACAAGAGAGTTTGATAACTCAAGTGTCTCCAATTACTCTACCTAGGCCAAGAGGGGAAAATTCTACTTTAACATCCTTTCAAGAATTTAATCAAACACTTAGAAGACATCAAAGGAAAGTAACATAAAATTGCAAAAAAAGTAAATCTACAATTACTAATAGCAAGAAATTAATAGTCAACAAATTAAATCAACAATAAAGGAACATGAATCATAAATTGCATTAAAAGAGAAATAGAAGAAACAAGAGTGCATCAACATAAAAGTAAAGAATTAAAAGGAGTAAAGTACAAAACTAGAGAGTGGAGAAGTAGAGGAGCAATAGTTGATAAAGGAAAAGTAAATCAAAGCATGAATTAGACCTAGATCTAGAGAAGAATTAAACCTAATTCTAATCCTAATTCTAGAGAGAAGAGAGAGCTTATCTCTCTAGAAACTAATTAAAAACCAAAACTAAAGTGTGTTGTGTGTGTGATGAATGGAATTGGTGCCTCTCCTTTCAATCCTTGGTCCTTTTTAGCATTTTGGCGCCAAAGTTGGTTCCAAACTGGGCCCCACAGCTTCTATGAATTCGTTGGGCATGAATTCACTTAAAAATTACGTGCCAGCATCGACGCGTACGCGTCCATGGGATTTTTGCGTGATCCGTGGTATGCGTCAAGTGCGCGCGCGCGTCCATGGACTTGTCCCAAATCTTTGGCTTTTCATGATTTCTCCACTTTGCATACTTTCTCTTCACTCTTTTGATTCATTCCTAGTCCTTTTCAATCTGAAATCACAGGCAAACACATCAAGGCATCTAGTGGATTCAAAGGAAGATTAAAATTATCAAAATTAAAGACCTAAAAAGCATGTTTTCACACTTAAGCATAATTAAAGGAGGGATCACAAAACTATGATATTTCATTAAATAAATGTGATAAAAGGTTGATAAAATGCTCTAGATGCAACACAAGATAATCCCTAAAAACGGGGTTTATCATGTCATCGACCATGACGGCTACCTTTCCTTTTACATCACCTATCAAATTCATCACTTGCAAATAAATTTTACCAATTAAAATGTCTTAAAGGTGCTTCAGTTTTGTACTATCTAATATAACATGATCTAAAATATTTATTATGTACCTCACCAAGAGCACCTTTTCCAATTACTATTAATTTCTCAAAATTATCAACTCCAATTTTACTTCTTTAAAGCAGCCTCATATACTTGGTTTCTCTCATGTCCAAATTTCTCACCATCTTCCCCATTCTTCAATTGATATTTGAACTTTCTGCACTTTTCTTTGTAGCTCTCTACGTTTGAGAAGACACCAATAATAAGCAATTAAGATCAATACTTCTTTTTTTTTCAAATTTTATTTCATAATATATTAAGTAATTAAGAATGGCGGCAAAATCACATACAAGATAGAACCATGTACCTATAACAGAGGTACTTTCACATTCAAGCAGCTCCTGAAGATTTCATCGCATAATACCACCATCACCATTCTTATTTATAAACACGATAAATAACCAGTTACCTTCTTAATTAGAACATGATGAAAATTCTCAACTATATAATTGTTTTTCTTTACATTAGGTCCAAATTGACTTCTTTAAATATATTAATAATTAGAGTAAACTAAGGGCACATAATTAGAAAAGAAAAAATATAAAAGAAAGATACAATGTGAAAGAGGAAGACAAACAAGAAACCAAAGGGTGTTCGATTAATTCAAACAAGAAGAACCCAGAGAAGAAGCACCGGCAGCGGCATTGAAAATAACAAGAAGGATTCCCCAAACAAAGCCGAATAATTTCTCCATATTAGCTTACCAACAACTCCAACAATGAAATGTGCCGGTGGCCCTTAAGCCTAGGATGTGAATCCTCAGTCTACTTTTTAGTGAACTCTAACACCAAAAAATGTTGCACCAGTAGCAAGAGACCCAATAATGCCAGGTGCTACACCCCTGTAAAAGCCTACACAATTTAAATCAATCACAAAAGGCATATATTTTCAAGTTGGACCCGTGTAGAACATAATAATAATAACAAAGCTGATTTTGATGGCTTGATAAAATTCTTGTGAATGATGGCTAAGTGTACAATATAAGCACATGTTAATTTTACATTCAAAGAAAATAAAAATGAAAAAAGATTTTTGCCAACAGCTCTCTTAAAAATAATTGACTATAAGCTTTTATTTTTTAAAACAAAAGAAGCTTCCCTATCATTTAACAAAGGGAATTTCATATTTAAAATACTGTAAAAATTAATCCACATCATGGAAATAATCAAAATAACATACCTCTATTTCCATCATCATGCCATACAAGTCGCACCATCTGTAATATGCTCTTCTGATTCTAATGTTTGTAGAAAAACAAAAATATTTTAGATAGAAGTATATATGAACAGAAACTTCTATGAAACTTTTAAATGTTAGTGTATGTTGTGTTTGTGAGCATATAAAATACAGGATATTTTATCCATGGATCATCAAAAAACCTGAACTCTAGAAAGAATAGCTTGGCTTTGTATTCGGGTTTTAATGGTATCAAGTGGATACGTCATTCCTTTCCCCAGAAGCCCCAGCAATAGCTCCCCACACAAACTTTCTCCATACTTGAACACCGATATATAAGAAAATGATTAACTAATAATTTCATAAAATAAAAAAACAAATGCTACTCTATTTGTTTTCTATTGACAACAAAGCTTTGTTTAAAGATGGATAAGAAAAGATAACAAGATCAACATATAGAAAGTGTACAATACAAATAGAAATAATGTGTGTAGCCAAAAAGAGCCCAATTTTCTTATAGGATTGTACACTTGTACTTCTCACAAGTAAAACCCTATGCTAATACCATGACTATTTACCCAGAAATTCCCGAGTCTTTATCATGTATTAGATTAAGTACATATAGAGTACATACACCCCAGTTTTATCACATCATAACTTAATCCTAACATGCAAATTTTTCTACTTATATAAATTCAACAACTAAGAAAAATTAAGAAGCTTCAAATATAAAAGATTTATCAACTACCAAAAACATTCAAATGCAACACTATCAACCTATCATCAACAAAAATAACAAAAGCTAATTTGTTGGTACTCGTAACAGAAATATTATACACATACAAAGTACCACTAAACTATAAGAAATTTACTCTCCTTGAAATTGTCATGAAAAAAGTAAAGATTAACTTTTTTTATCACTTGAGAGTCAACATGATATATCTAAAGAGAAGAGCATAAACATTTAATAATGGAGAAAATTATTCTTACAAGTATATATTGACCAATCCACCTAAATGAGTGAGTGCGATAAACTGCCCAAAGAACCGCAAAGGTGATACAAAATGGAGAAACAGCCAAAGTCAGGTATGAAATAGCTCCAAAAAAAGTTATTTTAATGTATGTCTTGGTAGCATGCTTGAACCATCTATATTGCAAAAGAAGACAGGTTTCATTAACATGTAGAGAAAGCCTAACATCATGTGATCAGATGGAATGTGTTGACAAAGTCTGATTGTCCATTAATAAGGACAAAAAAAGGGTGCAAGTGTGAGAACTTAAACATTCTAGAACAACCCAGCTGGAACTATTCGGAATTGCAAACTACTGTTGAAAATGTGAGGAAACAAGACTTAAGTACACTTAAATATGACTTTGAAAAGTAAAACTAGGTAATACACAATCCTGATCATATGGCTTTCAAATCCTATAAAATCAATGAAGCCTTAAATACTATGAATTTGCTTTTGAAGCTAACCATGACATTGTTACTCTAGCAATTACTAAGCATATCATTCTAACACATTTGACAAATAAGATGTAAACCAGTCATAAACATAATTAAGTACATAGGATGTTTAACCAATATTTCTAACATAAAATCTTATTAAAAATTTTACAATATTATGTATTAAGTCCCTTTACATTTTTGTTGTATCAGCCAACAAGGAAAAAAAATTATTTTCATTTCTACCTTTAGAAATAATGATAAAGCATATTCTTAATGTCATATAACCTGTGAAGTAAACAACTATGACCTATAAATTTTGAAAATCCATCTTCCTAAAAAACATGAGTTGAAATAATGTTAACTTGTACACAAATTTTAACATATAAAAATTGGGGCCCCATTTGACATAAATTTTTGTCAACTATAACTGAGGCCTTACCTGTTTCTTTACCTCCCTCAAAAATGAAGGTGGAAATATGTAACTTTTTCAATCTGAAATAAATGTACAAAACAAAACTGAAATATAATAACATTAAGCAAAAACATATTATTAAATTAACAAAAGAATAGAAATAAAAGTAACTTGTAACCATTTTGCAATAGATTTTAGCACAACAATAATACCTAAAATAGATATTAGACTTGTAAAACACCATTAGCATAATTAGGGACAAATTTCAAGCCATTCACCTTGTTTTAGAACATAACCGCATTTTTTGGATTTGCAATACTCCAAGGAGGAGGAGCTTCTGGCAACGGATTCGAAGGAGCATGCGCGGACGTCGGAGATTAGGTAGGATCGGTCTGAACCTGCGACAGGTGGTGCTAGCGACAGAGGTTGGAAGTGATGGTGGTAGGACTCTCGTGCAGCTGCATCCTATTTGAACCACGCACTACGTAGGAGGAAATCATGAGTAAATTTGGCAGAAGAGATAGAGCAGAGGAGCATGATGACGACTTCGAATTTGACAGAAGGAGTGGTAGGATCTGAGATTTGAAGATGAGAGAATGATTGAGGGCTAGGGTTAAGTTTGTTTGTCTTGAGAAACAAATGATAACGAGACTGAGGGACAGACCGGCAGGGGTGTATAAAATAGATTAGCAGCATTCATCAGATTTGCTGCTATGGTCGCCACAAAATTAAGAGATAGCTGTGGCTAGAACAACCACCGCTAAATAGCCGCTGCTATCTACCGCCTCTTTTGTAGTGTGGCTGAGAAAAAGGAGGAAATAAGATAGTGGACAATATGCTCCATGGCAATTCTATGGCCTATAAATAACACAAAATTAGAAGAGTTTAGGGACTTCAATCAAGAACATTAGATAATCACACAAACTTATAAAATTTCCAGTCTTGGCGACGCAACAGAAGAATATGGAGTGCAAGTGTATGTAAGTATTAGAAGTTGATTTTTTCACTTATTTTATTTTGCTTATTTTATTTATTATTGTTTGTTTGTTTGCTTTGCATTTTACTATTATTTTGCTTTAGTTAATATTTTGCACATTCATTATCTTCTTTATTGAATTATTTTCCCTTGTTATTCTACCACTAGTGATTCCGACGTAAAATTGTCTTGACACCATATTTAAGTAATTCCCGGGTCGAGCCCAATCTTTTTTCAGAGGAGTCGTATTTGCTCCCCGATACTTGAGATCTTGATACAAGCTTGATTTTGACATACTGTCGAGACAACCTGTCGAAATTACAAAAATCGAGTGAAACAAATTGATACGCTCTATGGGACCTTGGGTTAAATTTGTGTCAAGCCATGTATGCAAATACATAGTGGTAAGTTAATCATGGTGGATAGAGCTTCAACTTCAATAGATACGTCGAATAGTGATGAAAATTCTACTAGAGTTCCTAAAGTTGAGGCAGTCCCTTCTATCAATCTTTCGAGCCAACAGTCGACAAAAGTTATTCCAACGGCCATACCCGTCACATTGCCTCAATATGGACTACCCCCAAATTAATCACCACCTCCAGAGAGTCTTCCAATGGGTATATATATACAATCAATACTACTCTTACATGGCAAATTATAATGCCTATCAACACTTAATAAACAATCTTCCATTTCTTAATACCACAATCAATTCCTATAGTGTTGAATGTCATTTTGACACGGGGTGTAAGAGCCCCTATGATGTCGATAGCAAGGACCCGTACTTCAATATTTCTAGAGATGTCGAGGCAGATACCTATAGGGACATCTTCACCAAATACAGTCGAGTCTTTTGTTGTATTCAGACAACAAATAAAAAATAGCCATCATGATCTAGTAAATATGCAAACTCAATAGATGGCTACAATATTAAAACCAATGTTAGAAAACAACAACACTAGAATATAGCAAGTTGCTCGACGAGTTGATGATATTGCAGGAGCAATTAATCAACAAATAGCCCAACCTTTTGGGGGAGTCCATGTTAATAATTCTCCTATCATTTTGAATAGAGGAGGCGATCCAAATAGGGTATTACATGAGGTTAGAGTAAATAATGTTGCTCAGGCTTATGGTCAAAATATAACTCAAGTTGTTGAGAAAATCATGACTCGAGCAAGATTAAATATTGGGTAACAAACCAACCTTATTTTATATCCCCTTTTTCTGATTACATTTTACAAGTTGAACTTCCCAAGAGAGTCAAAACTTCTAAATCAGTCACTAAGTTTGCAGATGAGAGTGGAGAGTCGACAATCGAGCACATCACTCGATATTCAGTCGAAATACACAAATTGGCCAATAGTGAGTATTTAAAAATGGGATATTTTTTCTCTTCATTGACAAAGAATGCTTTTACTTGGTTTTTAAACCTACAACCTAATTCGATCTATAATTGGGTTCAGTTAGAAAGAAGTTTTCATGTTCAATTCTTTAGAGGTGAAATGAAGGTAACCTTGTCAGATCTATTCATAGTAAAGAGAAGAAAAGCCGAGTCAATCAATGTCTATCTTATACGGTTCAAGAATATGAGAAACAAATGTTTCAACCCTATTGATGAACCAAAAATAGTCAAGATGGCCATCAATAGGCATGATTTTAATATCCGAAAGAAACTAGTAAATCAACAATTTCTCGACTTGGCTCAGTTGGCCGATAAGGTTCATCAAGTTGAAAAGTTAAATAAAGAAAAAGAAGAACTAGAGTTGAACAAAAGAAAACCCTTTTTCAATAAAAAAGGTTAATTATGTTGACTGCATGAGTGAAGAAGAATCGAACAATGAGTATGCCTTTGCTGCATAATTAAAAGATGGACCTCCTTATGTATGTTGATTTCTTAATCTGGAAAAAGATAAAACTCTTTTATCAGGAAGAAAGACTTATTCTTTTGACTTAACAAAGGCTGAGTAAACCTTTGATATGTTATTAAAAGATAAGCAACTAGTACTCCCTAAAGAGAAAAGAATGCCATCAGTTTCTGAAATTAGAAATAAGATATTTTGTAAATTTCATCAAGCTTTTGGGCATTATACTTACAATTGTGTTTGTTTTAGAGATTTGATACAAAAGGCTATCGATGACCGTCGATTAAACGTAGATTCTGATCCCTTCCAAGTTACATCTAATTTTGTTGAAACGGAAGAAGTGGCATTATAGTCAATATGCTTTTTGTCAAACCTAAGAAAAAAAATGATCAATTCAAATTGGACATGTTTGATGTTGAAAGGTCCATTTACCCAAAAGTGGGAGAAGATTTGGTAGACTTCTTGTTTAGACAAATGGAGGAAGAAGGAAATGTGCCTATATGTCCATGATGTAGTGCCTTGTTCGACACTTCAGCTACTAAAGCTTTTGACTCATATAAAAAGAGTAGAGAGAGTGCCCATCAGGAAGAATTAAAACAAGCTCGATTGAAGCAAAGGGTCAAAGATCGAGAGTCTGCAGCCGCTCCTGTCAAACAAGACATGTGCACGGTGGTGACAGTTGACCAGAAACTCCAAAGGGTGTCGAGTAAAACTAGAGTTCCTCCATCTAATGTATCGAAAAACAAATGGGTTCAGAATAATGCCCCGAATTACTCTAGGAATTATAATTTTGATGTTCCTAGAGGAGGTTTTGGAAATTGGGCTGGAATCCAAGAAAGAGAAAACTTTAGACAAAGTGCAGGAAGAAGGGGAAATCGTCGAGGAAGATAATGACGGAATTTTCCAGAAAGAGCTCCCTTGATTCCAAGAGCTGTGGCACAAACACTAAATGCTTATGCCAATCCAAAGGAGCCATATCCAGAATTGACCAAAGAAAGTAAGTCACCCCAAAAGCAGGAACAAAAAAGAGATAAGATATTTTCGAGCAAAGAGTAGAATAATGAGGAGTCAAAAGAAATATCAGTTATCAAGTCGATTAATTCAATCCCAGAAGGAAAAGAAGAAGAGGAGCTGACAGAAAATTTTGACTCTAGTTTTGAGGTTGATCTAGATGTGATGTTCAATGAAACCGATTTTGGGTATGTTGCCACCATTTTGATTTTCTCTTTCAACTTTCAAGGCAATCCTGTGAGGCCTTGGAATTGTCTTGAAGGAGACTGAGATGATATAATTGGTGCACGAAATCGCAATCACACTTTTGCAATTCCGCACAACTAACCAGCAAGTGCACTGGGTCGTCCAAGTAATACCTTACATGAGTAAGGGTCGATCCCACGGAGATTGTCGGCTTGAAGCAAGCTATGATTATCTTGTAACTCTTAGTCAGGATATCAATAATTCTCAAGTTTAATTGTGAAAAGTAAAAGAACATGAGATAGATACTTGTTTTGCAGTAATGGAGAACAGGTTGAGGTTTTGGAGATGCTCTATCTTCTGAATCTCTGCTTTCCTACTGTCTTCTTCTTCATGCACGCAAGGCTCCTTCCATGGCAAGCTGTATATAGGGTTTCACCATTGTCAATGGCTACCTCCCATCCTCTCAGTGAAATTGTTCAACGCGCTCTGTCACAGCACGGCTAATCATCTGTCGGTTCTCAATCAGGTTGGAGTAGAATCCAGTGATTCTTTTGCGTCTGTCACTAACGCCCAGCCCTCAAGAGTTTGAAGCTCGTCACAGTCATTCAATCCTTGAATCCTACTCAGAATACCACAGACAAGGTTTAGACCTTCCGGATTCTCTTGAATGCCGCCATCAATTCTAGCTTATACCACGAAGATTCTGATTAAGGAATCTAATAGACATCCACTCAATCTAAGGTAGAACAGAGGTGGTTGTCACGCACACATTCATAGGTAAGAATGGTGATGAGTGTCACGGATCATCACATTCATCAAGTTGAGAAGCAAGTGATATCTTAGAATGGAAACAAGCGTGATTGAATGAAAAACAGTAGTAATTGCATTAATCCATCAAGACACAGCAGAGCTCCTCACCCCCAACCATGGGGTTTAGAGACTCATGCCGTAGAAGATACAATAAGAAACATGTAAAATGTCATGAGGTAAAGATACAATGTCAAAAGGTCCTATTAATAGTGAACTAGTAACCTAGGGTATACAGAAATGAGTAAATGACGTAAAAATCCACTTCCGGGGTCCACTTGGTGTGTGCTTGGGCTGAGCATTGAAGCTCTCATGTGTAGAAACTTTTCCTAGAGTTAAACGCCAGCTTTTGTGCCAGTTTGGGCGTTTAACTCCAATTTTTGTGCCAGTTCCGGCGTTAAACGCCAGGAATTCTGAAGCTGATTTGCAACGCCGGTTTGGGCCATAAAATCTCGAGAAAAATATGGACTATTATATATTGCTGGAAAGCCCAGGATGTCTACTTTCCAACGCAATTAAGAGCGCGCCAATTGGGTATCTGTATCTCCTGAAAATCTTCTTCGAGTACAGGGAGGTCAGAATCCAACAGCATCTGCAGTCCTTTTTCAGCCTCTGAATCAGATTTTTGCTCAGGTCCCTCAATTTCAGCCAGAAATTACCTGAAATCACAGAAAAACACACAAACTCATAGTAAAGCCCAGAAAAGTGAATTTTAAATAAAAACTAATAAAAACATACTAAAAACTAACCAAAACATACTAAAAAACATACTAAAAAAGTGCCAAAAAGTGTATAAATTATCCGCTCATCACAACACCGAACTTAAATTGTTGCTTGTCCCCAAGCAACTGAAAATCAATTAGGATAAAATGAAGAGAACATACTATAGACTCCAAAATATCAATGAAACTTAGCTCCAATTAGATGAGTGGGACTAGTAGCTTTTTGCTTCTGAACAGTTCTGGCATTTCACTTTATCCTTTGAAGATTAGAATGATTGGCATCTATAGGAACTCAGAATTCAGATAGTGTTATTGATTCTCCTAGTTAAGTGTGATGATTCTTGAACATAGTTATTTTATGAGTCTTGGCTGTGGCCCAAAGCACTCTGTCTTCCAGTATTACCACCGGATACATACATGCCACAGACACATAACTGGGCGAACCTTTGTAGATTGTGACTCAGCTTTGCTAGAGTCCCCAATTAGAGGTGTCCAGGGTTCTTAAGCACACTCTTTTTGCCTTGGATCACTTTTTTTTTGAATACACTGCTTTTTCTTGCTTCAAGAATCAATTTGATGATTTTTCAGATCCTCAATAACATTTCTCCTTTTCCATCATTCTTTCAAGAGCCAACTAGTTTAACATTCTTTAATCAACAAATTCAAAATACATATGCACTGTTCAAGCATTCATTCAGAAAACAAAAAGTATTGTCACCACATCAAACTAATTCAACTAGTTTCAAAGATGAATTCGAAATCCTGCACTTCTTGTTCTTTTGTGATTAAAGCATTTTTCATTTAAGAGAGGTGATGGATTCATAAGACATTCATAGCTTTAAGACATGAACCTTAAATTTTATTAATCATGAATTAAGAACAAGACTCAAAAATAAATATAAGATAAGACTAATAGTAATAGAAAACAAAAAAAAAATTAAATGACTCTAAAATAGACTCCTAATGATAGAGGTTATCACAGAGTTAGGACTCAACAACCTTGATTTTGAGAAGTGGATGCTCCCTCAACTTGTGGGGTATTTGACCCTTCAAGGGAGAGCTTCTGGCGCTTTAGCTTTTGTAGCTCACGCCCCTGCTTCTCTTGTTCTTTCAGAAATTTGCAGAGCATGCAGTTTTGATTCGGCTGTTCTTCCTTAATTTGTTCCATAGCTTCTTGCAGCTTGGCAACAGATGCTTCTAGGCGGGTCCAGTAGTCAATTTCAAGAAGTTCAAGGAGGAACTCCTGCACCCTCCTTTTGATAGAGTTGTCTTGCATTTGCCCTTCCATTGACTTCTTGGTGATTGGGTATTCAATTGGGATGAATTCATCTACTCCCATCCTCACCCCAGCATCTTTACATAGCAAAGAGATTAAGCTTGGGTAAGCCAGTT
>NC_029780.3:62074423-62075608 GCF_000817695.3 Arachis duranensis | reverse complement strand
AGATGGAAGTAAATAATTCTTCCTCTGACCTTGGTTCTGTAGGTATGAAAAGCAGTTCCAGTCATTCTCTACTTATCTGTCAGCCACAGATTTGAGTAGAATTCCTGAACCATGTTTCTTCCAACCCTTGTCTCTGGGTTGGTTAGAACTTCCCATCATCTGTTTCGAATCTGCTCTTGGATCTTCGGATATTCATCTTCTTTCAGATCGAATCTGACTTCCGGGATCACTGACCTTAGACCCATTATTTTGTGGTAATGGTCTGCATGTTCTTTGGCTAAGAACTTCTCTTGACTCCAAAGATTCTTTGGAGTATTCTCTTTCTTGCCTCTTGAATTGGTTTGTTTTCCTTTAGGAGCCATGATCTTGATAAATCTTGGCTTAGTGATCACGGAAAAGCACACCAAACTTAGAGGTTTACTTGTCCTCAAGCAAAAGAAAGGAAAGAGGAGAGAGAGGAGGAGAGCAAATTTGAATGGTAGGGAGAGGGGGATGGCCGAGCTTTATTTATAAAGGGAGGGGGAGAGATTTCAAAAATTTTGGAGGAGATTTGAGAAGATATGGAAAGAATTTGAAAGAGATTTGAAGAATGATTTAGAAAATTGTTTAATTTTCGAATTTTGAGGGTGAATGATGAAAGTTTGTGATGTGTATATTCAGAAAATTATGGATCAAAACAAGAAAGTTTGAAAAAATTTGAAGTGGAAAACAAAATCTCCTCCCCTTGCCTTTCTGGCGTTAAACGCCCAGAATGGTATCCATTCTGGCGTTTAACGCCCACTTGGTGGCCATTATGGGCGTTTAACGCCCAACCAGGTGCCCTGGCTGGCGTTAAACGCCAGAAACCCCTTTATCACTGGGCGTTTTGCTAAACGCCCAGGATTCTGCACACCTGGCGTTAAACTCCCAGAATGGTGCCCATTCTGGCGTTTAACGCCCAAAATGGTACCTTTACTGGCGTTAAACACCCAGAATGGTATCCATTCTGGCGTTTAACGCCCAGAGTACCCCTTACTAGTGTTTTTTTGCCAGCAAGCTCCTTTTCTCTGCTTTTTGCACTGAATCCTTCTGTAACTCTGTGAATTTCTTCAATTTTGATGATTTCCCTTTGAGAATATGTATATCAAACTTTTAAAGAACAATTAACCTGCTAATGACTGGGTTACCTCCCAGCAAGCGCTTCTT
>NC_029780.3:62072708-62074241 GCF_000817695.3 Arachis duranensis | reverse complement strand
AACTGGCTCAAAGACTCTGGATGACAACTTCTTGTCATGCCACTTCTTTGCCTTTTCCTTATAAATTTTTGCATTTTCAAAGGCACCGAGTCTGAACTCCTCTAGCTCATTTAGCTAGAGCAATCTTTTTTCACCAGCTAACTTAGCATCCATGTTTAGGAATCTGGTTGCCCAGTAGGCTTTATGTTCCAGTTCCACGGGCAGATGACAAGCCTTCTCATACACAAGTTGGTATAGAGAGGTTCCTATAGAAGTCTTGAAGGCTGTTCTGTATGCCCACAGAGCATCATCCAAGCTCTTTGCCCAATCCTTTCTACGGGCAATAACAGTCCATTCCATGATTCTTTTTAGCTCTCTATTAGAGACTTTAGCTTGCCCATTTGTCTGTGGGTGATACGGAGTTGCTACTTTGTGGCTAATTCCATATCGGACCATAGCAGAGTATAGCTATTTATTGCAGAAATGAGTACTCCCATCACTGATTAGTACTCTGGGAACACCAAACCTGCTGAAGATGTGCTTCTGTAGGAATTTCATTACGGTCATGGTATCATTATTGGGTGTGGCAATTGCTTCTACCCATTTAGATACATAGTCTATTGCCACTAGAATATAAGTGTTTGAGTATGATGGTGGGAAGGGACCCATGAAGTCAATTCCCCATACATCAAACAATTCAATCTCTAGGATCCCTTGTTGAGGCATGGCATAACCATGAGGCAAGTTACCAGCTCTTTGGAAACTGTCACAGTTACGCACAAACTCCCGGGCATCCCTATAGATAGTAGGCCAGTAGAATCTACATTGGAGGACCTTAGTGGCTGTTTGCTAACCTCCGAAATGTCCCCCATACTACAATCCATGGCAATGCCACAGGATCCTTTGTGCTTCCTCTCTAAGTACACATCTGCGGATTATTCCGTCTACACATCTCTTAAAGAGATATGGCTCATCCCATAGGTAGTACGTGGCATCTGAAATTAATTTTTTTCTTTGCACCCTGCTGTACTCCTGTGGTATGAACCTCACAGCTTTATAATTTGTAATATCTGCAAACCATGGTTCTTCCTGGATGGCATAGAGTTGCTCATCTGGAAAGGTTTCAGAGATCTCAGTAGAAGGGAGGGACGCCCCAGCTACTGGTTCAATTCGGGACAGATGATCAGCTACCTGGTTCTCTGTCCCTTTTCTGTCTCTTATTTCTATATCAAACTCTTGCAGAAGCAATACCCACCTTATGAGCTTGGGTTTTGAATCCTGCTTTGTGAGTAACTATTTAAGAGCAGCATGGTCAGTGTACACAATCACTTTTGACCCTACTAAGTAGGATCTAAACTTGTCAATGGCATAAACCACTACAAGTAACTCTTTTTCTGTGGCTGTGTAATTCTTCTGTGCATCATTTAGAACACGGCTAGCATAATAAATGACGTGCAGAAGCTTGTTATGCCTCTGTCCCAACACTGCACCAATGGCATAGTCACTGGCATCACACATCAGTTCAAATGGTAATGTCCAGTCTGGTGCAGAGAT
>NC_029780.3:62061863-62072628 GCF_000817695.3 Arachis duranensis | reverse complement strand
ACAAATGGTGTGTCAATAGCTAGCAGATTACTCAGAGGTTTTGCAATTTTTGAAAAATCCTTTATAAACCTTCTGTAGAATCCTGCATGAACCAAAAAGCTTCTGATTGCCTTAACATTAGGAGGTGGTGGTAATTTTTCAATTACTTTAACTTTAGCTTGATCCACCTCTATTCCCTTGTTTGAAATTTTATGCCCAAGGACAATCCCCTCAGTCACCATGAAAATTGACATTTTTTCCAGTTTAAAACTAGGTTGGTCTCTTGGCATCTTTTTAGAACAAGTGCTAGAGGGTTAAGGCAGGAGTTGAATGAGTCTCCAAATACTGAAAAGTCATCCATGAAGACTTCCAGAAATTTCTCTACCATATCTGAGAAGATAGAGAGCATGCACCTCTGAAAGGTTGCAGGTGCATTGCATAGACCAAAAGGCATCCTTCTGTAGGCAAATACTCCAGAAGGGCATGTAAATGCTGTTTTCTCTTGGTCCTGAGGATCTACTGCAATTTAGTTGTAACCTGAATAGCCATCCAAAAAGTAATAATATTCATGATCTGCTAGTCTCTCTAGCATCTGGTCTATGAATGGTAAAGAAAAATGATCCTTTCTGGTGGCTGTATTGAGCCTTCTGTAGTCAATACACATACGCCACCCTTTAACTGTTCTTGTGGGAACCAGTTCATTCTTTTCATTATGAACCACTGTCATGCCTCCCTTCTTGGGGACAACTTGGACAGGGCTCACCCAGGGACTATCAGAAATAGGATAAATAATCCCAGCCTCTAGTAACTTAGTGACCTCTTTCTGCACCACCTCCTTCATGGCTAGATTTAGCTGCCTCTGTGGTTGAACCACTGGCTTGGCATTATCTTCCAATAGGATCTTGTGCATGCATCTTGCTGGGCTAATGCCCTTAAGATCACTTATGGACCACCCAAGAGCTGTCTTATGTGTCCTTAGCACTTGAATTAGTGCTTCCTGTTCCTGTGAGTTTAAAGCAGAGCTTATAATCACTGGAAAAGTGTCACCTTCTCCCAGAAATGCATACTTCAGGGATGGTGGTAGTGGCTTGAGCTTGGGTTTAGGAGGCTTATCCTCTTCCTGAGGAATTTTCAGAAGTTCTTTTATTTCCTTTGGTTCCTCCAGGTCAGGCTGAACATCTTTAAAGATATCCTCTAGCTCTGATTCGAGACTCTCAGTCATATTGATCTCTTCCACTAAAGAATCAATAATATCAGCGCTCATGCAGTCATTTGATGTGTCTGGATGCTGCATAGCTTTGACAGCATTCAACTTGAACTCATCCTCATTGATTCTCAGGGTCACTTCCCCTTTTTGTACATCAATGAGAGTTCGTCCAGTTGCTAGGAAGGGTCTTCCTAGGATGAGAGTTGCACTCTTGTGCTCCTCCATTTCCAGCACTACAAAGTCAGTTGGAAAGGGTGAATGGCCCAACCTTGACAATCATGTCCTCATTTATTCCTGATGGGTATTTAATGGAGCCATCAGCAAGTTGGAGGCATATCTGGGTTGGTTTCACTTCTTCAGTTAATCCAAGCTTTCTGATAGTGGATGCAGGTATTAGATTGATACTTGCTCCAAGGTCACATAGCGCTGTCTTGGTACAAGCACCTTCTAATGTGCATGGTATCATAAAGCTTCCTGGATCTTGAAGCTTCTCTGGTAAGCTCTTCAGAATGACTGCACTGCATTCTTCAGTGAGAAACACTTTTTCAGTTTCTCTCCAATCCTTCTTATGACTCAAGATCTCTTTCATGAACTTAGCATAAGAAGGTATTTGCTCAAGTGCTTCTGCAAATGGAGTCTTTATTTCAAGAGTCCTGAGATAGTCTGCAAAGCGGGCAAATTACTTATCCTGTTCTGCTTGGTGGAGTTTCTGAGGATAAGGCATCTTGGCTTTATACTCTTCAACCTTAGTTGCTGCAGGTTTATTTCCTACAGAAGTGGTTGGAGAAGCCTTCTTAGAGGGGTTACTATCAGCACTCTCAGGTGTCTGATTCCTCATTGGCGTTTGAACGCCAGGATTGGGTGAGGAATGGGCGTTTAACGCCAACTTTTTCCCCTTTTCTGGCATTTGAACGCCAGAAATGGGCAGGGAATCGGCGGTTAACGCCAACTTTTCCCCCCTTTCTGGCGTGTGAACGCCAGAAGTATTCCTCTCTGGGCTCTTACTGTCCTCAGAGGGATTTTGGAAAGTGGTTTGGTTATCCTCTGTCAGTTGTTCCTTTCTTAGCTTTCTGCTGCTTTGAGTTGATACATTCAATGTTTTCCCACTCCTTAATTTAACAGCTTGGCATTCTTCTGTTATCTGTTTAGATAGTTGCTGTCTTGTCTAATTTAATTGTGCTTCCACATTCTTGTTAGCAATTTTAGTTTCTTGGAGCATCTCTTTAAATTCTACTAACTGTTTTGTCATCATGAGTAATTGCTGATTAAGCTCAACCATCTGTTCTTGAGGGTTAGGATCAGTAGTTACTGCCATAGCTTCTTCTTTTATAGAGGACTCACTACTTGAGTATAAATGTTGATTTCTAGCAACTGTATCTATGAGCTCTTGAGCCTCTTCAATCATCTTCCGCATGTGTATAGATCCACCAGCTGAGTGGTCTAAAGACATCTGAGCTTTTTCTGTAAGCCCATAATAGAAGATGTCTAACTGTACCCACTCTGAAAATATTTCAGAGGGGCATTTTCTTAGCATACCTCTGTACCTCTCCCAGGCATTATAAGGGGATTCATTATCCTTTTGTTTAAAGCCTTGGATGTCCAGCCTTAGTTGTGTCATCCTTTTTGGAGGGTAAAATTGTTTCAGAAATTTTTCTGATAACTATCTCCATGTTTTTATGCTTGCTGTGGGTTGGTTATTCAACCACCTCTTAGCTTGATCTTTTATGGTAAATGGAAACAGTAATAATCTGTAGACATCCTGATCCACCTCTTTATCACGTACTGTGTCAGCAATTTGTAAGAACTGTGCCAGAAACTCAGTAGGTTCTTCCCGTGGAAGACCAGAATACTGGCAGTTTTGCTGCACCATGATAATGAGTTGAGGATTTAGCTCAAAGCTGCTTGCTTTAATGGGAGGTATACAGATGCTACTCCCATATGCAGCTGTAATGGGGTTAGCATATGACCCCAGAGTCCTTCTGGACTACTCAATTACACTTAGGTACATGATGGAGAAAGGGAAATGATATGGATTCACAAGTAAAGTATAAAATATTTTTATTTTTATTATTTTTTTAAAAGTAAACGAAAATAATAACTAAAATGAATGAAAAATAAAATAAAAATTTGAAAACCAAAAGAGAATAAAATCAAAGCAATTTGAAAACTAAATTAATTAATTGATTAAAAAGATTTTGGAATTAGCAATTAAGAAGATATGATTGAAAATTATTTTGAAAAAGATTTGATTTTTTTTTTGAAATGAGGAAAGAGAAAAACAACAAAATGACACCAAACTTAAAATTTTTAGGAAATCAAACACTAATTTTCGAAAATTTTAAAGGAAAACACAAAGAAGACACCAAAGTTAGAACTTTTAAAGATCAAGAAAGGACTAAGAACATGCAAATTCGAAAAATTAAAAGAAAACAAAAACATGCGATTGACACCAAACTTAAAATATGAAACTAAACTCAAATAAAAGACTCTAAACCAACAAAAATAAAAGAGTCCAAATCTAAGCAACAAGATACACCGTCAGTTGTCCAAACTCGAACAATCCCCGGCAACGGCGCCAAAACTTGGTGCACGAAATCACAATCACACTTTTGCAATTTCACACAACTAACCAGCAAGTGCACTGGGTCGTCCAAGTAATACCTTACATGAGTAAGGGTCGATCCCACGGAGATTGTCGGCTTGAAGCAAGCTATGATTATCTTGTAACTCTTAGTCAGGATATCAATAATTCTCAAGTTTAATTGTGAAAAGTAAAAGAACATGAGATAGATACTTGTTTTGCAGTAATGGAGAATAGGTTGAGGTTTTGGAGATGCTCTATCTTCTGAATCTCTGCTTTTCTACTGTCTTCTTCTTCATGCACTCAAGGCTCCTTCCATGGCAAGCTGTATGTAGGGTTTCACTGTTGTCAATGGCTACCTCCCATCCTCTCGGTGAAAATGTTCAACGCGCTCTGTCACAACATGGCTAATCATCTGTCAGTTCTCAATCAGGTTGGAGTAGAATCCAGTGATTCTTTTGCGTCTGTCACTAACGCCCAGCCCTCAGGAGTTTGAAGCTCATCACAGTCATTCAATCCTTAATCTAAGGTAGAACGGAGGTGGTTGTCAGGCACACGTTCATAGGTGAGAATGGTGATGAGTGTCACGGATCATCACATTCATCAAGTTGAGGAGCAAGTGATATCTTAGAATGGAAGCAAGCGTGATTGAATGAAAAATAGTAGTAATTGCATTAATTCATCAAGACACAGCAGAGCTCCTCACCCCCAACCATGGAGTTTGGAGACTCATGCCGTAGAAGATACAATAAGAAACATGTAAAATGTCATGAGGTAAAGATACAATGTCAAAAGGTCCTATTAATAGTGAGCTAGTAACTTGGGGTATACAGAAATGAGTAAATGACGTAAAAATCCACTTCCGGGGTCTACTTGGTGTGTGCTTGGGCTGAGCATTGAAGCTCTCATGTGTAGAAACTTTTCCTGGAGTTAAACGCCAGCTTTTGTGCCAGTTTGGGCGTTTAACTCCAATTTTTGTGCCAGTTTCGGCGTTAAACGCCGGGAATTCTGAAGCTGATTTGCAACGCCGGTTTGGGCCATCAAATCTCGGGCAAAGTATGAACTATTATACATTGCTGGAAAGCCCAGGATGTGTACTTTCCAACGCAATTAAGATCCCACCAAGTGGGCTTCTGTAGCTCCAGAAAATCCACTTCGAGTTCAGGGAGGTCAGAATCCAACAGCATCTGCAGTCCTTTTTCAGCCTCTGATCAGATTTTTGCTCAGGTCCCTCAATTTCAACCAGAAATTACCTGAAATAACAAAAAAACACACAAACTCATAGTAAAGCCCAGAAAAGTGAATTTTAAATAAAAACTAATAAAAACATACTAAAAACTAACTAAAACATACTAAAAACAGTGTCAAAAAGCGTATAAATTATCCGCTCATCAATAATCCTATGTGGCAAATGCTGATTTGTCAAAAATGGAATTATTAAGGATCAGATATTCGAAAGGCCTGATGAGATTACCAAAGGCCATCTTCGACCATTGCATATTAAGGCAAAAGTCAAAGGATTGATGATTAATCGTATTTTGGTCGATAGAGGAGCAACAATTAATTTGTAACCTAAAAGTACATTCCCATTATTCCAGAAAATAGTCAAGAATCTGATTAAAACAAATTGAACTGTCATTGGATTCAATGGTAAGTCGATGACTGCTCCGGAAATGATCCCACTCAGGGTTAAAGTTGGAAGCGTTGAGTAACCAATAGTGTTGATAATGGTACCCGCTAAGGCAACTTCTAATATGCTTTTGGGAAGAGACCGGATTCGTGGGATAGGGGTGATTCCCTCGACTCTGCATCAGAAATTGGTGCTATGGGACAAGGATGGAAGGATCGATGGAATTGAAAACTGATGATATCCTCTACTATGTCGAACAAATTAATGTAAGCTTCGAAGAATATTATATCAGTGTTTGACCACTGGATATTAATATGATCACCTTTGACCCTACTCTTATCAAAGGTTGCTATGTAGGGGGCTCATGGTATGAAATTGGTCCCTATGGCCAAGGAAGAGTTGACCATTATATCTAGTTAAATGGATACATCGAGCCATTGGGCTCGCCTCTTAGCCTATATGGCTGGGAAGAAGGAGTGCACAGGAGAACGTGCATTGGATTGTATATATGACATTGACCCCTTAGGGTTCAAAAAGTCCAATTTAATTTTTGAAGATTTGCATAATAAAAAGGTTAAAGTACAAGATCCTCTCGATGAAATTGAGATTGGTGGAAAAGGATGAGTGACGTACATCAGTCAATGCCTAGACCCTAAAATAAAGAAAGACTTGACAGAGGTCTTAAAGAAATATCAAGATTATTTTGCATAGCAATATGAAGAGATGCCTGGTTTGGATAGATCTTTAGTCGAACATAAACTCCCTCTTGTTGAGAATTCTCGACCTATCAAGCAAGCTCTTAGACGTTTTGCTCTAGAAATTATGATGAAGATCAAGGAGGAAGTCGAACGATTATTAAAGGTTGGTTTTATTCGCACAACTACATATGTCAAATGGATTGTTAATATCTTTCTTGTTATTAAGAAAAATGGGAAAAACTAAGAGTATGTATTAATTTCAGAGATTTGAATAAAGCTACACCAACGGATGAATATCACATGCCAATTGTAGAAATGTTGATTGACTCTACTGCAGGAAGCAAACTTCTGAACTTCATGGATGGATATTCATATCCTAGGAAGATGTGTCGAAAACAGTCTTTCGACGCCCTGAAGCCATTGGCACTAATGAATGGTTAGTTATGCCATTTGGGTTGAAAAGTGTTAGAGCTACTTACCAGAGAGTTATGAATTCGATCTTCCATGATTTTATTGGTAAGTTTATGAAAATTTACAATGACGATATGGTAGTTAAGTTAGAGTCGAAACAGGCTCATTTGTGTAATTTAGAGTCGGCATTTCAACGAATGAGATATCGTCGACTGTAGGAAACTTTCTAGGATTCATTATACAGAAAAAAGGAGTAACTGTCAACACCAATAAATTCCAAGCCATTTTCGACTCATCTCCTCCTGGACATAAGAAAAACCCTATAATCTTTCTTAGGTAAAGTAAATTTTCTCCAACGTTTCATTTCAAATTTATCTAGAAAAACAAAAGTATTTACCCCTTTATTGAAATTGAAGCAGAAAAATAAATTCAAATGGAAAGAGGAACACCAAAAGTTTTTTATCAAATAAAGTAATATTTATCTTCCGCCAATCTTGATACCAGTCAAATAAGGTCGACCACTGAAATTATACATTACTGCATCAGATACTACTTTAGGGAGTATGCTGGCCCAAGAAGATAAAGATGGAAACAAAAAAGTAGTTTACTGTCTAAGTCAAATGTTAACTGATGTAGAAATTAGATATAGTGCAGTCAAGAAATTTTGTTTAGCCCTTTATTTTTCTTGTACTAAACTGAAAAGTTATTTAATTAGAAAGAATATTTATGTTGTGTCAAAATTTAATGTTATTAAATACGTGTTTTCCTATCCAATACAAAGGGAAAGAATTGGTAAGTGGATATTAGGATTAATCGAATACTGTTTGTTTTATGTCCCAGTCAACGCTGTCAAAGAGCAAGTGATTGCTGATATCTTAGCAGATCATCCCTATGTCGAGGTTCATGAGCAACTCGAAATTGGGTATTTAGAGATCAAACTTTAGAAGTTTTGTTTTTGAGGTGTCGAAACACCAAAACGGGGTAGTAGTTGGAATACTCTTGATCTCCCTTGACGATATTCAAACCAAATTTATGTTTCGACTGGAGTCAGTTTTGTCAAATAATGAAGCAGAATATGAGGCTTTGATCATTGGCCTAGAACTTTTAATTGAGAAAGGAGCAAAGACAGTCAAAATATTTGAAGACTCTAATTAGTGATTCAACAGTTGGCAAGAAACTAGTATGTTATTGGCCAAAGTTTAGCCAAGTATTTTGCCATGGCTATACAATTAATGGCTAAGTTCGACTCCATTTCTATCAAACACATATTTGGAGGCTCGAATCAAGACGCCAATGGGTTAGCTCAAATGGCTTCTGGCTATAAAATATCTCCCAAATTAATAAAGGAGTTTAGGAAATCGAAACTAATTTAACTCCTTTAAACGTAAGAAGGGTTTGCTGCACGAACACTCTCGTTCTAAATGCTTGGAGATATAAGATCATCAACTTCCTTAAAAAACCCCAATCAAAGAACAGATCAAAAACTTAAATATTTAGCGTTGAACTTTGTATTGGTTGGAGGAGACCTATTCAAGAAAAGTGTCGATGGTTCTTTACTCCAATGCTTAAGTATGCAAGATGCATATTTAGCTATGGGAGAGGTGCATGCAGGTATTTGTAGAGCTCATAAACGGGTCAAAAAATGCATTAGATCCTACGTTGACAAGAACTATACTGACCTTCAATGATGAAGGACTGTATCAATTTTTCTCGACACTGCGACTAGTGCTAAAGGCATGCACTAATTCAAAGATTTCCTGCCACTAATTTACATGCTATAATTAAGAATTAGCCATTTAGAGGATGAACTCTCGATTTAATAGGGATGATCCATCCTCTCTCGACTAAGGGGCATAAGTTTATCTTAGTAGCGGTCGATTATTTTATGAAATGGGTGGGAACTGTGCCCATGAAAGAAGTTACTCAAGCCAAGGTGATTGACTTTATTGAGGAGTCAATCATTTATAGATTTGGTATTTCGCAAACTATAACTATAGACCAGGGAACTATGTTTAAAGGTCGACAAGTCAAAGGATACACTGAGTCAAAAGGAATTAAACCTATAATTCGACCTTATATTATGCCCAAGCAAATGGCCAAATCAAAACTGTTAATAAAACTTTAATCAGTTTAATTAAGAAACGTATAGGAAAGCAGCCTAGGAATTGGCATAATCTCTGAGTCAAGTATTATAGGCATATAGATGTTTTCCTCGAGAGTCTATAGGTTCGACTCCGTATGAATTGGTATATGGCCATAAAGTAGAGTTGCCACTTGAAATTAATTTTTAATCAGTTAAAGTGGCAAAGAAAAATGATTTTCCCGTCAAAAAATATTGGTTAAGTATGATTAATAAACTAGACCAATTAGACCAATCTCGATTGATGGCTCTCAATCGAATAGTAAGACAAAAAGATAGTATTGCCAAGTTATACAATAAGAGAGTAAAAAGAAAATATTTATGGTTGGTGATTGGGTGTTAAAATTAGTCCTTCCGACTGAACAAGTAAACGGAAAATGGTCTCTTCTATAGGACAAACCTTTTAGGGTCAAAAAGATATTTGATGGCAATGCTTATTAATTAAAATATATAACCACTACTTGGCATGTAGGGCATATAAATGGTAAATATTAAAAGTTATATCATTGCCATTAAGCAAAAGATGGAAAGTGCATACAAAAGAAGTTTAGAGTTCAAGCTTCAATAAATCAATATAAAGACCTAAACTTAAGCTTGAGATCTTCTTTCTTTCGACCCAACGTGCAGCTACTTCGACAGTGTCCTCATTGGCTTTGATGGTTTAGTTGACATTTTCCACAAGGGACGTACGACCTGAAGCTTTAGAGACATGAATTTAACTTATTTTCTAAAGCCTTCGATCAAGGTCTATATTGATAAATTTGAATTTTGCTTTACTTGACTTTAGCTCAGCCTTATTTTTCAAGCGTTTCAATCTTAGTGGCTATAGTTTTCTCCTTAACACAACTTCTGATAAGACATCTTCAATTTGAGACTTAGCTATTTAGCATTGTTTTAATTGTCTATCATGATAGCCAAAGTCTCAATTGCTTTGCTGAAGTTCTTCTCGATAAACTCAACTTTAGAAATATAATTGTTAATATCTTCAATGAAACTTTCCAAAGCTGACAAAGTATCAGTCAAAATTTTTTGGTTCAGAAAGTCGAGAGCACTTAATAATCGAGCCTTTAAGTCAGAATTATTATTGATCTCTTCCAAAGGGTGATTGAGACATTCAAGAACAATGTTGACCCTTTCGATAACCAAAGAGTTGGGCCCTGGTGGAAGGTATGGCTCAGGGGAAGTGACTTATTTTTCACGCATTGGAATGATTTTTTTCATGGCATGAAGTGAATGGATTTCAGGTTCTTTACCAGAGGAGAAAACTTTTGTTCCTTCATAAGAATACATTTCTCAAGTTTCAGAAAGAATATTGGCCAAATCAAAATCGAAGTCATCAAAATTCAAATCCAGCAAAAGAGTTCCAGGCACTGTTAGAGAAGCTCACAACTCCGTTCAACTAACCAGCAAGTGTACTGGGTCGTCCAAGTAATAAACCTTACGTGAGTAAGGGTCGATCCCACAGAGATTGTTGGTATGAAGCAAGCTATGGTTACCTTGTAAATCTCAGTTAGGCAGATTAAATGGTTTTGGGTTTCGAAAATTAATAATAAATAGAAAATAAAAAGGGATGGAAATACTTATGTAAATCAATAGTGGGAATTTCAGATAGGCGTGTGGAGATGCTATGCTCCTCTCGAATCTCTACTTTCTTCTTACATTCATCCAATCCTTCTTATTCCTTTCCATGGCAAGCTGTATGTAGGGCATCACCATCATTAATGGATACTTTTAATCCTCTCGGGAAAATGGTCCTATGCGCTGTCACTGCACGGCTAATCGTCTGGAGGCATCACCCTTGACGATGGCTACATCCCATCCTCTCAGTGAAAATGGTCCAAATGCTCTGTCACAGCACGGCTAATCATCTGTCGGTTCTCAATCAGGTTGGAATAGAATCCTTTGATTCTTTTGCGTCTGTCACTAATGCCCAGCCTTCAGGAGTTTGAAGCTCGTCACAGTCACTCAATACCGGAATCTTACTCGGAATACCACAGACAAGGTTAGACTTTCCAGATTCCCAGAATCCTACTCGGAGTACCACAGACAAGGTTAGACTTTCCGGATTCCCATGAATGCTGCCATCTATCTAGCTTATACCACGAAGATTCTGTTGGGG
>NC_029780.3:62060981-62061771 GCF_000817695.3 Arachis duranensis | reverse complement strand
TTCATAGGTGAGAATGATGATGAGTGTCACGGATCATCACATTCATCAAAGTGTTGTGCAACGTATATCTTGGAATAAGAATAAAAGAGAATTGAATAGAAAATAATAGTAATTGTATTGAAACTTGAGGTACAGCAGAGCTCCACACCCTTAATCTATGGTGTGTAGAAACTCCACCGTTGAAAATACATAAGTGAAAGGTTCAGGCATGGCCCAATGGCCAGCCCCCAAAACGTGATCAATGGCCTCCTAAGATGAAGAATAAAACAAAACTGACACCAAAGATGAAACGTGGTCAAAAAAATACTAATACACTAGTAAAAAGTCTTACTTATACTAAACTAGCTACTAGGGTTTACATGAGTAAGTAATTGATGCATAAATCCACTTCCGGGGTCCACTTGGTGTATGTTTGGGCTGAGCTTGATCTATCCATGAGATGAGGCTTTTCTTGGAGTTGAACGCCAAGTTATAACGTGTTTTGGGCGTTCAACTCCGGATCATGACGTGTTTCTGGCGTTTAACTCGAGACAACAACATGTACTTGGCGTTCAACGCCAAGTTACGTCATCAATTTCCGAATAAAGTATAGACTATTATATATTGCTAGAAAGCTCTGGATGTCTACCTTCTAACGCCGTTGAGAGCGCGCCATTTGAATTTCTGTAGCTCCAGAAAATCCATTTCGAGTGCAGGGAGGTCAGATTCCAACAACATCAGCAGTCCTTTTGTCAGCCTTTTTCAAAGTTTTGCTCAAGTCCCTCAATTTCAGCCAGAAATTACCTGAAAT
>NC_029780.3:62057258-62060815 GCF_000817695.3 Arachis duranensis | reverse complement strand
AAAAACAATGCCAAAAAGCGTATAAATTATCCGCTCATCACAACACCAAACTTAAATTGTTGCTTGTCCCCAAGAAACTGAAAATCAATTAGGATAAAAAGAAGAGAATATACTATAAATGTCAAAATATCAATGAATATTAATTCTAATTAGATGAGCGGGACTTGTAACTTTTTGCTTCTGAACAGTTTTGGCATCTCACTTTTTTCCTTTGAAGTTTAGAATGATTGGCTTCTCTAGGAACTTAGAATTTTGGATAGTGTTATTGACTTTCCTAGTTAAGCATGTTGATTCTTGAACACAGCTACTTATGAGTCTTGGCCGTGGCCCTAAGCACTTTGTCTTCCAGTCCTTGGGCCCTCCTGTCCATTGATGCTCAAAGCCTTGGATCCTTTTTACCCTTGCCTTTTGGTTTTAAGGGCTATTGGTTTTTTCTGCTTGCTTTTTTTTTCTTTCTATTTTTTTGCCAGTTTTTTTTTTCGCAAGCCTTTGCTTTTTCACTGCTTTTTCTTGCTTCAAGAATCAATTTTATGATTTTTCAGATCATCAATAACGTTTCTCTTTGTTCATCATTCTTTCAAGAGCCAACAATTTTAACATTCATAAACAACAAGATCAAAAATATGCACTGTTTAAGCATTCATTTAGAAAACAAAAAGTATTGTCACCACATCAATATAATTAAATTAAATTCAAGGATAAATTCGAAATTCATGTACTTCTTGTTCTTTTGAATTAAAAACATTTTTCATTTAAGAAAGGTGAAGGATTAATGGAATTATTCATAACTTTAAGACATAGTCACTAAACACTAATGATCATGAAGTAGAGACACAAAACATAAATAAACATGAAGCATAAAAAATCAAAAAAACAGAGAAATAAGAACAAGGAATGAGTCCACCTTAGTGAGGGTGGCGCCTTCTTGAAGAACCAATGGTGCTCTTTGAGTTCCTCTATGTCTCTTCCTTGCTTCTGTTGAATGATTCCTAGTAATTTTGGTGCTCCTATCCTTAGTTGCTCCCAATAATTGTGTGGAGGACAATTTATCCCCTGAGGTATCTCAGGGATCTCTTGATTTGCAGTCAAATGTTCTACCACTGAGCTATAAACCCTTTACATGAGTCTTTCCATCTCCCATGACTCAGAGGTGGAAGCTTTTGTCATCTCTTTTTTTTCTCTTTTTTTTTAATGTCTCTGGCCTTAGGTGCCATTAATGGTTATGGAAAAGCAAAAAGCTATGCTTTTACCACACCAAACTTAGAAAATTGCTCGCCCTCGAGCAAGAGAAGAAAGAAAAGATGAAGAATAAGAAGAAGATATGGAGGAGATTGAGGGATGTGTGTATTCGGCTATATGGGTGGGATTGGGTGGGAAAATGTTTTTGAATTTGGAAGGTAGGTGGGGTTTATGGGGAAGAGTGGATGGATGTGAGTGGTGAAGGGTTTTTGGGAAGTGTGACATGGGGAAGAGTAAAATAGGAGGTAAGGTGGGAATATAGTAGGTGGGGATCCTGTGGGGTCCACAGATCCTGAGGTGATCCTGTGGGGTTCACAGATCCTGAGGTGTCAATGAATTCCATCCCTGCACCAAATAGGCATGTAAAGTGCCTTTGCACACCATTCTCGCGTTTAAACGCCGAGTGGTGCACATTCTGGGCGTTCAACACCCACATGTAACATGTTTCTGGCGTTGAATGCCAGTTTCATGCTTGTTACTGGCGTTCAGCGCCAGCTTTTCCTCTAGGCACATTTCTGGCGTTCAAACGCCAAAATGTTGCTTGTTTCTGGTGTTCAGCGCCAGATTCATGCTCTGTTCTGGCGTTGAATGCCAGCCAGATGCACCTTACTGGCGTTGAACGCCAGCCTGTGCTTCCTCCAAGGTGTGATTTTTCTTCTGCTATTTTTGATTCTGTTTTTAATTTTTCTATTTTTTTCGTGACTCCACATGATCATGTACCTAAAAAAAACACAAAATAACAATAGAATAAAATAAAATAAAAATTAGATAAATAAAATTGGGTTGCCTCCCAACAAGCGCTTCTTTAATGTCAATAGCTTGACAGTGGCTCTCATGGAGCCACAGAGGTGATCAGGTCAATGTTGTATAGTCCCAACACCAAACTTAGAGTTTGGATATGGGGTCTTAACACCAAACTTAGAGTTTGGTTGTGGCCTCCCAACACCAAACTTAGAGTTTGACTGTGGGGGCTCTTCTTGACTCTAAACTGAGAGAAGCTCTTCATGCTTACTCTCTTTTGTCACAGAGGGATGACCATGTGCCTTAAACACAAGGTAGTTCCCATTCAATTGAAGGACTAATTCACCTCTATTGACATCTATCACAGCTCCTGCTGTAGCTAGGAAAGGTCTTCCAAGGATGATGCATTCATCCTCTTCCTTCATAGTGTCTAAGATTATGAAATCAGCAGGGATGTAAAGGCCTTCAACCTTTACTAACACGTCCTCTACTATTCCATAAGCTTGTCTCAATGACTTGTCTGCCAATTGTAATGAGAACAAGGCAGGTTGTACCTCAATGATCCCCAGCTTCTCCATTACAGAGAGTGACATAAGATTTATCCCTGACCTTAGATCACATAAAGCTTTTTCAAAGGTCATGGTGCATATGGTACAAGGTATTAAGAACTTGCCAGGATCTTGTTTCTTTTGAGGAAGAGTTTGCTGAATCCAGGTATCTAGTTCATTAATGAGCAAGGGAGGTTCACTTTCCCAAGTCTCATTACCAAACAACTTGGCATTCAGTTTCATGATAGCTCTTAAATATTGAGCAACTTGCTCTCCTTCATCCTCTTCAGAGGAAGAATAGTCTTCAGAGCTCATGAATGGCAGAAGGAGATTTAATGGAATCTCTATGGTCTCTGTATGAGCCTCAGATTCTTTTGGATCCTTAATAGGAAACTCCTTCTTGCTTGAAGGACGTCCCAGGAGGTCTTCTTCACTAGGATTTTTGTCCTCCTCCTCCCTTGTGCATTCGGCCATATTGATTACATCAATGGCCTTGCACTCTCCTTTTGGATTCTCTTCTGTATTGCTTGGGAGAATACTGGGAGGAGTTTTACTGACTTTCTTACTCAGCTGGCCCACTTGTGCCTCCAGATTTCTGATGGAGGATCTTATTTCACACATGAAACTGAAAGTGGCCTTTGACAGATCAGAGACTAGATTGGCTAAATTAGAAGTGTTTTGTTCAGAATTCTCTGTCTGTTGCTGAGAAGATGATGGAAAAGGCTTGCTATTGCTCAGCCTATTGCATCCACCATTGTTAAAGCCTTGTTAAGGCTTTTGTTGATCCTTCTATGAGAAATTTGGATGATTTCTCCATGATGAGTTATAGGTGTTTCCATAAGGTTCACCCATGTAATTAACCTCTGCCATGGTAGGGTTCTCAGGATCATAAGCTTCTTCAGAAGCTGCCTCTTTAGTACTATTGGATGCATTTTGCCATCCATTCAGACTTTGAGAAATCATGTTAACTTGTTGAGTCAACACTTTGTTCTGAGCCAAATGGCATTCAGAGCATCAATTTCAAGAACT
>NC_029780.3:62057125-62057251 GCF_000817695.3 Arachis duranensis | reverse complement strand
TAGCCAATATGGCATTCAGAGCATCAATTTCAAGAACTCCTGTCTTCTGAGGTATCCCATTATTCACGGAATTCCTCTCAGAAGTGTACATGAATTGGTTGTTTGCAACCATGTCAATGAGTTCTT
>NC_029780.3:62056442-62057096 GCF_000817695.3 Arachis duranensis | reverse complement strand
TCAATAAGTTCTTGAGCTTCTGCAGGCATTTTCTTTAGGTGAATGGATCCACCTGCAGAATGGTCCAATGACATTTTGGAAAACTCAGATAGACCATAATAGAATATATCTAATATGGTCCATTCTAAAAACATGTCAGAAGGACACCTTTTGATCAGCTGCTTGTATTTTTCCCAAGCTTCATAGAGGGATTCACCATCTTTTTGTTTGAAGGTTTGAACATCCACTCTCAGCTTGCTCAGCTTTTGAGGAGGAAAGAATTTATTTAAGAAGGCAGTGACCAGCTTATCCCAGGAGTCCAGGCTATCCTTGGGTTGTGAATCCAACCATATTCTAGCTTTGTCTCTGAAAGAGAAGAAAACAAAAAAAAGAAAGAGGAATCCTCTATGTCATAGTATAGAGTTTCCTTTATGTTAGTAGAAGAAGAAAGGGGATAGAAGAAGGAAAAGTGAAGAATCCAAACACAAGGGATAGATTGGGTTCAGATTTTTTAGATGAAGAGAGGTGAAGAGAAGTGTTAGTAATTAAATAATTAAATAGAAGAAGTAAAGAAGAAGAGAATTCGAAAATAATTTTAAAAAAAGGGTTAGTAATTTTCGAAAATTAGAAATAAGATAAGATTAAAATTAAAATTTAAAATAAAAAGAATTTTTG
>NC_029780.3:62055514-62056159 GCF_000817695.3 Arachis duranensis | reverse complement strand
GAAATTACTTACTTCACTAACAAGAAACTACAAGATAAGATTCTAGAACTTAAAGATTGAACCTTTCTTAACAAGAAAGTAATAAACTTCAAATTTTTGAATCAATCACATTAATTGTTAGCTAATTTTCGAAAATTAGATATAAAGATAAGAAAAAGATTTTGAAAAATAATATTTTTTTTAAATTTTTGGAAATAAGGAAAAAATGAAAAAGACATTATTTTTGAAAAAGATTTTGAAAAGATAAGATTTTTAAAATTGAAAATTTGACTTGACTCATAAGAAACAACTAATTTTAAAAATTTTTGACTTGGTCAACTCAAATTTTCGAAATTTTGGAGAAAAGTAAGGAAAAGATATTTTTTTATTTTTGAAATTTTTATTGATGAGAGAGAAAAACACAAAAATGACCCAAAACATGAAAATTTTGGATCAAAACACAGGATGCATGCAAGAACACTATGAATGTCCAGATGAACACCAAGAACACTTTGAAGATCATGATGAACATCAAGAACATAATTTTGAAAAATTTTTTATGTAAAGAAAACATGCAAGACACCGAACTTAGAAATCTTTAATGCATGGACTCTAACAAAGGAAAAATGCATATGAAAAACAACAAACAACACAAAACAAGAAATC
>NC_029780.3:62054501-62055326 GCF_000817695.3 Arachis duranensis | reverse complement strand
CACAAAATATTTTTGGTTTTTATGATTTTATGATTTTTTTTGTATTTTTATTAATTTTTTCGAAAAACGTTATTAGAAAAACGAAAAATAAATAAAAAAATTTCGAAAGATTTTTTTGAAAACTTTTTGAAAAGAAAATTACCCAATCTGAGCAACAAGATGAACCGTCAGTTGTTCAAACTCAATAATCCCCGGCAACGGCGCCAAAAACTTGGTGGACGAAATTGTGATAAAAGAGTTCCAGGCACTGTTAGAGAAGCTCACAACTCCGTTCAACTAACCAGCAAGTGTACTGGGTCGTCCAAGTAATAAACCTTACGTGAGTAAGGGTCGATCCCACAGAGATTGTTGGTATGAAGCAAGCTATGGTTACCTTGTAAATCTCAGTTAGGTAGATTAAATGGTTTTGGGTTTCGAAAATTAATAATAAATAGAAAATAAAAAGGGATAGAAATACTTATGTAAATCAATAGTGGGAATTTCATATAGGCGTGTGGAGATGCTGTGCTCCTCTCGAATCTCTACTTTCTTCTTACATTCATCCAATCCTTCTTATTCCTTTCCATGGCAAGATGTATGTAGGGCATCACCATCATCAATGGCTACTTTTAATCCTCTCGGGAAAATGGTCCTATGCGCTGTCACTGCACGGCTAATCGTCTGGAGGCATCACCCTTGACGATGGGCTACATCCCATCCTCGCAGTGAAAACTAATGCTCACGCACTCTGTCACAGTACAGCTAATCACTGGTTGGTTCCCGCTCCTACTGGAATAGAATCCCTTGATTCTTTTGCGTCTGTCACTAACGCCCAGCACTTGCAAG
>NC_029780.3:62039187-62054245 GCF_000817695.3 Arachis duranensis | reverse complement strand
AAAGTAATAGTGATTGTATTGAAACTTGAGGTACAGCAGAGCTCTACACCCTTAATCTATGGTGTGTAGAAACTCCACCGTTGAAAATATATAAGTGAAAGGTGTAGGCATGGCGCAATGGCCAGCCCCCAAAACGTGATCAATGGCCTCCTAAGATGAAGAATAAAACAAAACTAAGACCAAAGATGAAACGTGGTCAAAAAAAGACTAATACACTAGTAAAAAGTCTTATTTATACTAAACTAGCTACTAGGGTTTACATGAGTAAGTAATTGATGCATAAATCCACTTCCGGGGCCCACTTGGTGTATGTTTGGGCTGAGCTTGATCTATCCATGAGCTGAGTCTTTTCTTGGATTTGAACTCCAAGTTATGACGTGTTTTGGGCGTTCAACTCCGGATCATGACGTTTTTCTGGCGTTTAACTCTAGACAGCAGCATGTACTTGGCGTTCAACGCCAAGTTACGTCATCAATTTCCGAATAAAGTATGGACTATTATATATTTCTGGAAAGCTCTGGATGTCTACTTTCCAACTCCGTTGAGAGAGCGCCATTTGAAGTTCTGTAGCTCCAGAAAATCCATTTCGAGTGCAGAGAGGTCAGATTCCAACAACATCAACAGTCCTTTTGTCAGCCTTTTTCAGAGTTCTGCTCAAGTCCCTCAATTTCAGCCAGAAATTACCTGAAATCATAGAAAAATATACAAACTCATAGTAAAGTCCAGAAATGTGAATTTAACATAAAAACTAATGAAAACATCCCTAAAAGTAGCTTGAACTTACTAAAAACTACCTAAAAACAATGCCAAAAAGCGTATAAATTATCCGCTCATCAGTTGCGTATTGAAATTATGCTTAAGAAAGTACTAAATACTTGGAAAGAAGGTTTCTTTTACTCACCTCTAGTTTCCTTTTATGCTATCTGTGTAGGAGAAAAGAGAAAGGGCTTGATCGACAGATATACAATGAGCAAAAAAGTACTTTGACCACCATTCGTGAAAGCTAGAGGTCGATCGAAAACAACGAGTGACATTTAGATGTTGGTATTAAGTCGACATCCTCTGGTAGCTCATTTCTAATATCTTGTCGACATCTATTGTCTCCGACACCTCATAATGAATCTTTTGAGCCTTAGGGTCGAGAGACAAAGGAGAAGGTAAGGCTTGGGTCAGGCCAAATTGTCGAGCTACAAATTGGGGCAAATAAATGACTACTTTCTTTTTAAGAGCCTAGGTCAACTCATGCGGTAACCCGACAGGAAGGATTTAGGAGTTAAGATCCTAGCCCACATGTCATCGACTAGTGCTTGATTTTCTGGTTGAAAACTGGTAAAAGAGTTGAAACATGAAACAGAACTGGGTTGAAATGAGAATCGGATTGGAAAGTATGAAATATTATTGTCTTCGTTGATGTCGAACAGAATTTTGACAAAGTGTCAAAAGGCACCAATAGGAGACATGATTTTTAGTTTCACCTAAGAAAGCTGAGAGAGACAAATGCCATCGATTGGAGTGTTGGGGATTGTTAACTCAAAAGCTATAAGTTGAGGCTCAAGAACAAATTTGAGCAACAAATTTATAACCTAAAGGGGACCAAAAGGGTTAATCGAAGGATCCCCTTAACAAATTTCACCCACGATCAAGAAAAGTGTTTCAAAAAGTTGACTCAGAATCAACGCGGGAAGGTTGATGAGCCTTTTGTAATAAATCATGATAACTAGGGGAAAGTAGTTATTCTTTTGAATTTGGACTGACTTTGAGCAGAAAACAAAAGAATTAAGCCAAAGTAAGAGGAAAGCTACATGCTCACTGTCAGACACAGGGTCTTTGTCAGAACCCATGTTGTTTTGAATGAATCTCGATATAGAATTTGAGTCAAAATTAATGTCAAAATCATCCTCAAGATAATCAGTCAACCATGACACAAATTCACCATCAGTAGTTAGGCCAGTCAAGGTCCAAAGGGAAAGTTGTTGGTGGCAGGGCATCAAAACTACAAACTTGCCCTTACTAAAGGAGCAATGTAATAAAGAACGAAATTAGCTAATTCTACAGCATGGGTAATATTTGGTGATTCTCAAATCGACTTATATGTAGGTTCAAGTCAAGCGATGCAGGTTGAAAAAAGAGGACTCAAATTCCTAGGGGGAGCAGTTCTAAAAACACGACCAGTAAAATATGAAGCCTTGAAATTTTTGCAGAAAATCAAGGGTAAATGCTCTTGTGGTGATTGATGAGTGGATAATTTATATGCTTTTTGGCATGTGATGAGCGGATAATTTATACGCTTTTTGGCATTGTTTTTAAGTAGTTTTTAGTAGGATCTAGCTACTTTTAGGGATGTTTTCATTAGTTTTTATGCAAAATTCACATTTCTGGACTTTACTATGAGTTTGTGTGTTTTTTTGTGATTTCAAGTATTTTTTGGCTAAAATTGAGGGACCTGAGCAAAAATCTGATTCATGCTGACAAAGGACTGCTGATGCTGTTAGATTCTGACCTCCCTGCACTCTAAATGGATTTTGTAGAGCTACAAAGCTCCAAATGTTGCGATCTCAACGGCTTTGGAACGTAGACATCTAGAGCTTTCCTGTAATATATAATAGTCCATACTTAGATCGAATCAAGACAACGCAAACTGGCATTCAACGCCAGTTCCAAGCTGCATTCTAGAGTAAAACGCCAGAAACACGTCACAAACCAGAGTTAAACGCCAAAAACATGTTACAACTTGGCGTTTAACTCCAAGAGAAGCCTCTACACGTGAAAAGCTCAAGCTCAGCCCAAGCACACACCAAGTAGGCCCCGAAAGTAGATTTCTACATCAATTACTTATTTCTGTAAACCCTAGTAACTAGTCTAGTATAAATAGGACATTTTACTATTGTATTAGACATCTTTGGATTAATTTTGGATTACCTTATGATCCTTTGATAACGTTTACGGGGGCTGGCCATTCGACCATGCCTGGACCACCACTTATGTATTTTCAACGGTGGAATTTCTACACACCACAGATTAAGGTTTGGAGCTCTGCTGTACCTTGAGTTTTAATACAAAGTACTACTATTTTCTATTCAATTTATGCTTATTCTTATTCTAAGATATTCACTGCCCTTCAACCTGATGGATGTGATGATCCGTAACACTCATCATCATCCGTCCTTATGAACGCGTGCTTGACAACCACTTCCGTTCTACTTTAGACCGAGCGCATATCTCTTGGATTCCTTGACCAGAACCTTCGTGGTATAAGCTAGAATTATTGGCGGCCACTCTTGAGAATCCGGAAGGTCTAAACCTTGTCTGTGGTCGTGGTGACAGACGCAAAAGAATCAATGGATTCTATTCTTACATGATCAAGAACCGACAGCTGATTAGCCGTGCTATGACAGAGCATTTGGACCATTTTCACTGAGAGGATGGGATGTATCCATTGATAACGGTGATGCCCTACATACAGCTTGCCATGGAAAGGAGTATGAAGGATTGAAGGAAGACAGTAGGAAAGCAGAGATTCAACAGGGACAAAGCACCTCCATGCGTTTATCTGAAATCCCCACCAATGAATTACATAAGTATCTCTATCTCTATTTTATGTTTTAGTTAATCTTATTTTCGAAAACCATCATAATCATTTGAATCAGCCTAACTAAGATTTACAAGATGACCATAGCTTGCTTCATTCCAACAATCTCCGTGGGATCGACCCTTACTCACGTAAGGTATTACTTGGACGACCAAGTGCACTTGCTGGTTAGTTGTGCAAAGTTGTGACAAAGTGTGATTCACGTTTGAGAGAACCAAGCCTATTTGCGCCATTGTTGATGATCACAATTTCGTGCACCAAGTTTTTGGCACCGTTGCCGGGGATTGTTCGAGTTTGGACAACTGACGGTTCATCTTGTTGCTCAGATTAGGTAATTTTCTTTTCAAAAAGTTTTCAAAAATCTTTCAAAATTTTTCTCCTTTTTCGTTTTTCCAAAAATTATTTTTGAAAAAGACAAAAAAAATAATAAAATCATAAAAACCAAAAATATTTTGTGTTTCTTGTTTGAGTCTAATGTCAAATTTTAAGTTTGGTGTCAATTGCATGTTTTTAAAAATTTATGCATTTTTCAAAAATTTCATGCATGGTGTTCTTCATGATCTTCAAGTTGTTCTTGGTAAGTCTTCTTGTTTGATCTTCATATTTTCTTGTTTTTCATATGCATTCTTGCATTCATAGTGTCTAAGCATTAACAATTTCAAAGTTTGGTGTCTTGCATGCTTTTTTTTCTTGAAAATTTTTCAAAAATATGTTCTTGATGTTCATCTTGATCTTCAAAGTGTTCTTGGTGTTCATCTTGACATTCATAATGTTCTTACATGCATCATGTGTTTTGATTCATAATTTTCATGTTGTGAGTCATTTTAGTGTTTTTCTCTCTCCTCATTAAAAATTCAAAAATCAAAAAAATATCTTTTCCTTTTTTTTCTCCCATAAATTTTGAAAATTTGAGTTGACTTAGTCAAAAATTTTTAAAACTTAGCTATTTCTTATAAGTCAAGTCAAATTTTCAATTTTAAAAATCTTATCTTTTCAAAACCTTTTTTTTAAATCAAATCTTTTTCATTTTTATTTTATGATTTTCGAAAATCTAAAAATATTTTTCAAAATCTTTTTCTTATCTTTATTTCATAATTTTCGAAAACTTTACTAACAACTAATGTAATTGATTCAAAAAATTTGAAGTTTGTTACTTTCTTGTTAAGAAAGGCTCAATCTTTAAATTCTAGAATCATATCTTTTAGTTTCTTGTTAGTCAAGTAATCAATTTTAATTTTAAAAATTAAATCTTTTTCAAAAAAAAATTCAATCATATCTTTTCAACCAAATCTTTTGCAAAATATCTTTTCTAACTTCTTATCTTTTCAAAATTGATTTTCAAATATTTTTCAACTAACAATTTGACTTTTTGTTTGTTTCTTATCTTTTTCAAAACCACCTAACTACTTTTCTCTTTCTCATTTTCGAAAATCACTTCCCACTTTTTCAAAAATTTTCTTAATTAATTAATTGTTTCAATTTTTAATTTTAATTTTATTTCTTCTCTTAATTTTCGAAAATCACTAACTTGTTTTCAAAAATAATTTTCGAAAACTCCTCTCTCTCATCTTCTTCTATTTATTTATTTATCTACTAACACCTCTCTTCTACTCAAGAATTGAAACCCACTCCTCCCCCTTGTGTTTGGATTCTTACCTTTTTCTTCTTTTATTCTCTTACTCTTCTACTAACATAAAGGAATCTCTATACTGTAACATAGAGGATTCCTCTTCTTTTTCTGTTCTCTTCTTTTTCATATGAGCAGGAGCAGGGACAAGAACATTTTTGTTGAAGCAGATCCGGAACCTGAAAGGACTCTGAAGAAGAAGCTAAGAGAAGCTAAAGCACAACAATCCAGAGAAAACCTTACAGAGAATCTCAAAAAAGAGAGAAACATGGCCGAACCCAATAACAATGGTGGAGGCGCAAGGAGGATGCTTGGTGACTATACTATACCTACTTCCAAATTTGATGGAAGAAGCATCTCAATCCCTGCCATTGGAGCAAACAATTTTGAGCTGAAACCTCAACTAGTTGCTCTAATGCAACAGAACTGCAAGTTTCATGGACTTCTATCAGAAGATCCCTATTAGTTTTCAACTGAGTTCTTGCAGATCTGTGAGACTGTTAAGACTAATGGAGTAGATCCTGAAGTCTACAGGCTCATGCATTTCCCTTTTGCTGTAAGAGACAGAGCTAGAAAATGGTTAGACTCACAACCTAAAGATAGCCTAGACTCTTGGGATAAGCTGGTCACGGCCTTCTTGGCTAAGTTCTTTCCCCCTCAAAAGCTGAGCAAGCTTAGAGTGGATGTTCAGACACCATTCTGCAGGTGGATCCATTCACCTAAAGAAAATGCCTGCAGAAGCTCAAGAACTTATTGACATGGTTGCAAATAACCAATTCATGTACACTTCTGAGAGAAATTATGTGAATAACGGACGCCTCAGAGGAAGGGAGTTCTTGAAATTGATGCTCTGAATGCCATATTGGCTCAGAACAAAATGTTGACTCAGCAAGTCAACATGATTTCTCAAAGTCTGAATGGATGGCAAAATGCATCCAACAGTACTAAAGAGGCATCTTCTGAAAAAGAAGCTTATGATCCTGAGAACCCTGCAATAGCAGAGGTAAATTACATGGGTGAACCTTATGGAAACACTTATAATTCCTCATGGAGAAATCATCCAAATTTCTCATGGAAGGATCAACAAAAGCCCCAACAAAGCTTTAATAATGGTGGAAGAAATAGGCTCAACAATAGCAAGCCTTTTCCATCATCTTCTCAGCAACAGACAGAGAATTCTGAGCAGAGTACCTCTAGCTTAGCAAACATAGTCTCTGATCTATCTAAGGCCACTTTAAGTTTTATGAGTGAAACAAGGTCCTCCATTAGAAATTTGGAGGCACAAGTGGGCCAGCTAAGTAAGAAAGTCACTGAAACTCCTCCTAGTACTCTCCCAAGCAATACTGAAGAGAATCCAAAAAGAGAGTGCAAGGCCATTGATATTGTCAATATGGCCGAATCCAAGGAGGAAGGGGAGGACGTGAATCCCAAGGAGGAAGACCTCATGGGACATCTTCCAGACAAGAAGGAGGTCCTTTTTGAGGACCTAAAGGAATCTGAGGCTCATATAGAGACCATAGAGATTCCATTAAACCTTTTTCTGCCACTCATGAGCTCTGAAAACTATTCTTCCTCTGAAGAGGATGAAGATGTAACTGGAGAGCAAGTTACTCAATATCTAGGAGCTATCATGAAACTGAATGCCAAGTTGTTTGGTAATGAGACTTGGGAAGATGCACCTCCCTTGCTCTTTAGTGAACTAGATACATGGGTTCAGCAAACTTTACCTCAAAAGAAACAAGATCCTGGTAAATTCTTAATACCCTGTACCATGGGCACCATGACCTTTAAGAAGGCTCTGTGTGACCTAGGGTCAAGTATAAATCTTATGCCACTCTCTGTAATGGAGAAACTGGGAATCTTTGAGGTACAGGCTGCCACATTCTCATTATAGAAGGCAGACAAGTCAGTAAGACAAGCTTATAGATTGTTAGAGGACGTGTTAGTGAAGGTTGAAGGCCTTTACATCCCTGCTGATTTCATAATCTTAGACACTAGGAAGGAGGAGGATGAATGCATCATCCTTGGAAGACCCTTCCTAGCCACAGCAGGAGCTGTGATTGATGTTGACAGAGGAGAGCTAGTCCTTCAATTGAATGGGGACTACCTTGTGTTTAAAGCTTAAGGATATTCGTCTGCAACTATGGAGAGGAAGCATGAAAAGCTTCTCTCAATACAGAGTCAAACAAAGCCTCCACAATCAAACTCTAAGTTTGGTGTTGGGAGGCCACAATCAAACTCAAAGTTTGGTGTTGAGAAGCCCCCACATTCAAACTCTAAGTTTGGTGTTGGGAGGCCCTCATCATGCTCTGAACATCTGTGAGGCTCCATAAGAGCACACTGTCAAGCTATTGACATTAAAGAAGCACTTATTGGGAGGCAACCCAATTTTTATTTATTTATATTTTTATTGTTCTTTTATGTTTTATTAGGTTCATGATCTTGTGGAGTCATAAAACAAATACTAAAATTAAAAACAGAATAAAAAATAGCAGAGGAAACAACACACCCTGGAGGAAGAGCTTACTGGAGTCTAAACGCCGGTAAGGAGCATCTGGCTGGCAGTCAACGCCAGAATAGAGCATGAATCTGGCGTTGAACGCCAGAAACAAGCAGCAATCTGGCGTTCAAATGCCAGGATTGTACCATAAGGAAAGCTGGTGTTAAACGCAAGAACAGAGCATGAACCTAGCGTTTAACGCCAGGAACAAGCATGGAAGTGGCGTTCAACGCCAATCGTTGAACGCCCAAAACAAGCATGGAAGTGGCATTTAACGCCAGAAACATGCTGCAGTCTGGCGTTAAACGCCAGGATTGCATAAAGATGGCGTTTTACACGCCCAATTGGTGCAGGGATGTTAAATCCTTGACACCTTAGGATCTGTGGACTCCACAGGATCACCTCAGGATCTGTGGACCCCACAGGATCCCCAGCTACCTTCTCTCTCTCTCACACCTTTTCATAACACTCTTCCCCAAATATCATTCACCAATCACCTCTTCACCACTCACATCCACCCTCTCTTCCCCATAAACCCCACTTACCTTCACAATTCAAAATCTCTTTCCCACCCAAACCCACTCTAAATGACCAAACCTACTACCCTCTCCCTCCACTATATAAACCCCTCTATCCTTCTTCTTTTCCACACCACACAACCATCTCTTTTCCCCCTTGGCCGAATCCCTCACCTCTCTCCTTCTCCTCCATATCTTCTTCTTCTTCTATTCTTTCTTCTTTTGCTCGAGGGCGAGCAACATTCTAAGTTTGGTGTGGTAAAATACAGGCCTAAGCGGCTAAATCAAGCTGTCCCTAACCATGTGCTTGTGGCATGCAGTTCCAAGTGAAAAGCTTGACACTGGGTAGTTAAAGTCGTGATCCAAAGCAAAAAGAGTGTGCTTAAGAGCTCTGGACACCTCTAACTGGAGACTTTAGCAAAGCTGAGTCACAATCTGAAAAGGTTCACCCAGTCATGTGTCTGTGGCATTTATGTATCCGGTGGTAATACTAGAAAACAAAGTGCTTAGGGCCACGGCCAAGACTAATAAAAGTAGCTGTGTTCAAGAATCAACATACTTAACTAGGAGAATCAATAACACTATCTGAAATTCTAAGTTCCTATAGATGTCAATCATTCTAAACTTCAAAGAATAAAGTGAGATGCCAAAACTGTTCAGAAGCAAAAAGCTACAAGTCCCGCTCATCTAATTAGAACTAATATTCATTGATATTCTAGGATTTATATCATATTCTCTTCTTTTTATCCTATTTGATTTTCAGTTGCTTGGGGACAAGCAACAATTTAAGTTTGGTGTTGTGATGAGCGGATAATTTATACGCTTTTTGGCATTATTTTTAGGTAGTTTTTAGTAGGATCTAGCTACTTTTAGGGATGTTTTAATTAGTTTTTATGCAAAATTTACATTTCTATACTTTACTATGAGTTTGTGTGTTTTCTGTGATTTCAGATATTTTCTGGCTGAATTTGAGGGACCTGAGCAAAAATCTGATTCAGGCTGACAAAGGACTGCTGATGCTATTGGATTCTGATCTCCCTGCACTCGAAATGGATTTTCTGGAGCTACAAAACTTCAAATGGCGGGCACTCAACAGCGTTGGAAACTAGACATTCAGAGCTTTTCAGAAATATATAACAGTCCATACTTTATTTGAATCAAGACGACGCAAACTGGTGTTCAACGCCAGTTCCATGTTGCATTCTAGAGTAAAACGCTAGAAACACGTCACAAACCAGAGTTAAATGCCAAAAACACGTTACAACTTGGCGTTCAACTCCAAGAGAAGCCTCTGCACATGTAAAGCTCAAGCTCAGCCCAAGCACACACCAAGTGGGCCCCGGAAATGGATTTCTGCATCAATTACTTATTTCTGTAAACCCTAGTAACTAGTCTAGTATAAATAGGACATTTTACTATTGTATTAGACATCTTTGGATTAATTTTGGATTACCTTATGATCCTTTGATCACGTTTATGGGGGCTGGCCATTCGGCCATGCCTGGACCACCACTTCTGTATTTTCAACGGTGGAGTTTCTACACACCGTATATTAAGGTGTGGAGCTCTGCTGTACCTCGAGTTTTAATGCAAAGTACTACTATTTTCTATTTAATTCATGCTTATTCTTATTCTAAGATATTTGCTGCCCTTCAACCTGATGAATGTGATGATTCGTGACACTCATCATCATCCGTCCTTATGAACGCGTGCTTGACAACCACTTCCATTCTACTTTTGACCGAGCGCATATCTCTTGGATTCTTTGACCAGAATCGTCGTAGTATAAGCTAGAATTATTGGCGGCCACTCTTGGGAATCCTGAAGGTCTAAACCTTGTCTGTAGTATTTCGAGTAGGATTCAAGGATTGAATGACTGTGACGAGCTTCAAACTCGCGATTGTTGGGCGTGGTGACAGACGCAATAGAATCAATGGATTCTATTCCGACATGATCGAGAACCGACAGATGATTAGCCGTGCTGTGACAGAGCATTTGGACCATTTTTACTGAGAGGATGGGATGTGGCCATTGACAACGGTGATGCCCTACATACATCTTGCAATGGAAAGGAGTATGAAGGATTGAAGGAAGACAGTAGGAAAGCAGAGATTCAACAGGGACAAAGCACCTCCATGCGTTTATATGAAATCCCCACCAATGAATTACATAAGTATCTCTATCTCTATTTTATGTTTTAATTAATCTTATTTTCGAAAACCATCATAATCATTTGAATCAGCCTAACTGAGATTTACAAGATGACCATAGATTGCTTCATACCAACAATCTCCGTGGGATCGACCCTTACTCACGTAAGGTATTACTTGGACGACCAAGTGCACTTGCTGGTTAGTTGTGTGAAGTTGTGACAAAGTGTGATTCACGTTTGAGAGCACCAAGCCTATTGACGCCATTGTTGATGATCACAATTTCGTGCACCAGCATTGATTTTAGGTAGTTTTTAGTATGTTTTAGTTACTTTTTAATATATTTTTATTAGTTTTTATGCAAAAATCATATTTCTAGACTTTACTATGAATTTGTGTGTTTTTCTGTGATTTTAGATATTTTCTGGCTAAAATTGAGGGACCTAAGCAAAAATCTGATTCAGAGGCTGAGAAAGGACTGCAGATGCTGTTGGATTCTGACCTCCCTGCACTCGAAGTAGCTTTTTTGGAGCTACAAAAGCCCTATTGGGGCGCTCTCAATTACGTTGGAAATTAGACATCTTGGGCTTTCCAGCAATGTATAATAGTTCATACTTTGCCCGAGATTTGATGGCCCAAACTGGCATCCAAACGCCCATTAGAGACCCCTTTTCTGGAGTAAAACGCCAGAACTGGCACCAAAGCTGGCGTTTAACTCCAAAGATGGCCTATGCACGTGAAAGCTTCAAGGCTCAGCCCAAACACACACCGAGTGGGCCCCGGAAGTAAATTTCTGCACTATCTACTCATTTTCTGTAAACCTAGTTTACTAGTTTAGTATAAATAGCATTTTTTACTATTGTATTGAAGGTCTTTGACCTTTTGGTAGTTCTTCAAACCCTTTTTGGAGGCTGGCCATTCGGCCATGCCTAGACCTTTTGTTTTTATGTATTTTCAACGGTGAAGTTTCTACACCTCATAGATTAAGGTGAGGAGCTCTGCTGTTCCTCAAGTATTAATGCAAGTATTATTGTTTTTCTATTCAATTCACGCCTACTTCTCTTCCAAGATATACTCTTGTACTTAATTCAGTTAAGTCATAATGAAGGGGTGACCCGTGACAATCACTCAATCTTTGTTACTCGCTTAGCCAAGATCCGCGTGCCTCACAACCACAAAGAGGTCTACATGATGTTCAACGTAGTCATTGGACGACAGCTGGAGTATATTCTCTTTGGGCTCTAACCCACGGATCTGAATCACCTCTCCTGACAACAAAGCATTCGAATCCGTGATGTTAGAACCTTCGTGGTATAAGCTATAACCAATTGGCAGCATTCTTGAGATCCGAAAAGTATAAACCTTGTCTGTGATATTCTGAGTAGGATCTGGGATGGGATGACTGTGACGAGTTTCAAACTCATGACTGTTGGCGCAGTGACAGTGTGCAAAAGAATAAATGTATTCTATTCCGACACGATCGAGAACCGACAGCTGATTAGCCATGTAGGAAACCGTAGAGGACATATTTTCACTGAGAGGACGGATGGTAGCCATTGACAACGGTGATCCACCAACATACAGCTTGCCACGGAAGGGAGTACGCATGATTGGATGAGGACAATAGGAAAGCGGAGGTTCAGAGGTAACAAAGCATCTCCAAATGCTTATCTGAAATTCTAACCAAGGAACTACATAAGTGACTTTATTTTATTTTATGTTTTATTGTTCTTTTAATTATCAACACCTCATAACCATTTGAATCTGCCTGATTGAGATTTACAAGATGACCATAGCTTGCCTCAAGCCGTCAATCTCCGTGGGATCGACCTTTACTCACGTAAGGTATTACTTGGACGACCTAGTGCACTTGCTGGTCTGCTATGCGGAGTTGTGAAAAGTGTGAATCACGATTTCGCATACCAGTGATGAAAAAAAAAAGAAGAGACAGAATCAATATGTTATTGAGTTGCCAAAGGACCTAAGAAGGAATACAGTCTTCCATTAACTGAGAATGGCAAAAATACCTGGCAACCCAGAGATTAGAGCTTTCTACATTTGGGTTTGGGGCTTTCAAAACTCCATCTTCATCATAAAACTGTATTGTTTTAGCCATTAATGAAGGAAGAGGAAGGATTTTATCTTCTTCTTTGCGAGAATGAGAAGTGGTGGCCATGGGTGTTGAAGAAGAGAATGCAGTGATGATGGTTGGTATAGAGGTTGATTGAAAGAGCAATTGAGAAACTATGAAAGGTGTGTTACTCGGAGAGAAAAGGATTAAGATTTTTAAGACGCAAATTTCTTGAAAATTGGGAATGATTTGATTCAAGGAGTAATGATGGAGTGTTTTATTCAAGGTAGAAAAGGCTCATCAAGATCCAGATGTTATGCATTCCCATAAAAGTGCGCGTTATTTTAAAAGGAAGTAACTGTTTTTCAAATTTTTCAAATTTTAAAGAATTTGAAAACGTTACACGTACCTAGCACGAGAAATATTAAAATTTGTATTTTTGAACAAAATTACAAGTTTTAAAGGGGTAATTTGTTAGTACAAAAAAATGGATTGTTTCGACAAGAAGGCATCTCAACTACAAGAAGCGGAAATGGGCAAGTTGAAGTCGAAGAAAGAGGGTACAAAGAATGTCGCAGTCAAAAGGTAGTCAGTGACCTTCTATGAGCATCAAGGCTTGTTATTTCACCTTCAAGTTGCGTAGAAGACATTGGTACGAAATTTTAGGAGCAAGTTAAAGAGACATAAGACTTGAAGGCCAGGGGAGACGTGGATGTCAAAACTTTGGGGTCAAGATTATTCGTGGTTAAGAGTCATGACTGAGAAAAAGGAGGAAATAAGATAGTGCGAGTGCATAAAATTTTCAGTCTCCGCAACGCAACGGAAGAACATGGAGTGCAAGTGCATGTGAGTGTTAGAAGTCAATTTTTTTTTCATACTTGTTTTCTTTTGTTTATTTGATTTATTGTTGTTTGTTTGTTTTGCATTTTGCTATTATTTTGCTTTAATCAATATTTTACACTTTTATTATCTTCTTTATTGAATTATTTTTCCTTGTTATTCTATCACTAGTAATTCCGACGTAAAATTATCTTGACACCATAATTAAGTAATTTCCGGATCGAGTCCACTTTTTTTCAAAAGTAACGTATCTTCTTCCCTATACTTGAGATCTTGATACAAATTCGATTTCAACATACTATTGAAATTACAAAAATCGAATAAAACAGTTACTAAATTAGTCACTTATATAAAATATATATTAAAATATAAAATATATTAATACACAAATATGATTAATTTAATAATTAATTTTGTATATGCACACTACTTTTTATTTTCTAAGAATGTTCCAAGAACCCATACGGAGTCAATTAAGGAAAAACTAGCTAAAGGAGGTCGCACTAGATTGAAAAATTAAGCAAAAGGGCACTTCCATATTTGTGGCGTATTTAACTCCTCATAATTGAGTCATATATTAACAAACTTAACTATGAAATTTTAATTTTTCCAAAGGAAAATATTCAAAAAATCACTTATTTTAAAAATTTAAAAGGTTAAATAGACTTATATAAAAAATTTTATATTTAGTAATCTGCTCTTGAATCATTTACATACATTAGCCAGCTACAACTGAATAAAATATGACCTAAATTTAATTATAAAAGTTCAACTTTCTTTAGATTACAGGAATTGTACATCAGTCTCATTTAATTAATAAATAAATTATCTCAATCAACACAATATAATATATCACATTATATTTGTATAGGGTAAATTATTAAAATAGTACTCTAAAATTTATATCTCTAACAAAAATAATTTTAAAAAATACAAATAATAATAAATAAATTTTTGAAAATATAAAAAAAGTGACAAAATAACAAAAAATATCACATTTTTTAAAAGTATTAATGCTTTTGTATTTGACAAATGACTGGAACAAATTTTTGTACGAACATTTAGATAATAATTTAAGAAAATACATGCAAAAAATTAAAATAAAATTTAATTTCTATATTTTTATATTCTTTTAAAAGAATTTCAATCATTTACCAAAAAAGTTGAAAAAGAATTTTATTTAGCCTAAACATCAAATTTTAAAGATGAAAAAAATTAAACTTTCTAATTATATTTCTAAAAAATCATATTAGAATTTAATCTCTAAATCTATTTTAAGAATATAAAACTAAATACCTGATTATTTTTGTCATATTTTTAATTTTTTTAAAAAAATCATTATTCATCTTTTAAAATTAGTTTTATCATCATATAAACTTTTTGATATTATATTTATCACCGAATTCCTTAATTAAGAAGTCCGAATTTCGAATTCCAAACTGCGGTATGGAAATTAAAAAAAAAAAAAACACACGTCTTTTTATTCAGTTCTCTTGTCCTCTAATGTAAATTATTGCTGTATATCACACTCAACACTAAGAAGCCAATGAGCCTTGTTCATTGTGTTTAAAAGAGTGAGACTAATCACTTGGAATATGAAGATGACTTTGTGAGAAGGTTGTTGGATACAATCTTTTTTACTACGCGGAAGTGGAAGCCTTGAAAGGATCGGAGGAAAGAGAAATTCGGATATTCAAAAATCAAAAGTGACAAGGGCCAAAAAGTAGGTCGTCACATTTGAAAAAATTAACAATAAGAAAGAA
>NC_029780.3:62014655-62038979 GCF_000817695.3 Arachis duranensis | reverse complement strand
TATATATATATATATATACAAAGATTTTTACAAAATAAGATAAAATTATACAAATTAATTATAATAACAATAAAAAAAATTAAACATTTATAAATAAAGTTACTATACACAAACATCACCTAAATAATCTGCCGTCATCATAAATTGTGAAGAGTTCAACTAATACAGCGGATTAGTGATGATTAAGAATGAAAAGAGAATCAAATCAAATCAAAGAATAAAAACATTAGGGTACCACATGCATGCGTGCGTCGAAGATCAGAAGAAGAAGCAAAATAAAAGTAAAAGGACGGAGATAAAGCCTCTTTTATTTTGAGACTTGCCTTCCTTTTTATAAAACATTGGCTTGGCGGTACATTAGACGCAATTTTCTAAAAGTGTTCACAAATCACAACGCTATTATATAAATATATAATTTTACTTTACTACTATGCCCCGTGAAGTACATATTTATCTAACTAGCAATGCAAGCTTTGATTTCTTCCAAAAATATAAAATTAAGTTTAGATATTAGAAAAATCTTTACTTTATAGAGAAGCCACTACAAAGTAGAGAAATTTTTAGAGATGCGGCTTCTACATATTCATGATAATAACTGATTATAGTGTTAATTATTAAGAATTGAAGTTATAGAAGCGCATTATATGTTAAAATTCATTCCTTGTATATGAAAAAGTACAAAGAATCAACATCTAAATTAGCCAAATTAAATAATTCTATTTAATAATTATTAATTTTAAATTTTTTGAAAAAATCAAAATTTGAATCATTAGTATTAAACAGATTTTGAATAATAAAGATTAAGTAAAGTAATTGCTCTATAATCACCGTCCATAATTGTGTGTATCTTGGTCCTCCCATCGCGTCAACATTCTTGTATACGCAAATCTCTGCATTTTCGTTGTCAAAGTGTCCTGCCTCTCGTCACGTGCACAGTGCGCTATTTCCGCAGTTCCTTGTGTGCATCGCCGCTGGAGGAAATTCTTGCGGCCGATCATGTCTCCGCTGCAGGGAGAAGTCGCGCGAGAAGCTATCGCACCCAACCCCCCTGTTGGGTATATGAAGATGGTAAGATGACAAAATCTTATATTTGTGTAGTGGTTTCAAGGCACGATTAGATCGCTTTCTTTAGAGAGATATTTGTCCCCACACTTAGTTGCTATAGGGTTGATGACAATACTCTTCCAAGATACAATGAAACCTAAGAATTTCTTAATTAGCAATAGTAAGAAATTCTCAACTCTCTTGAACAAAGAAAATCTCTTAATAGTAGTGTAAATTGTACGCTTAGTACTTCATATCTGAAATATTGGACAAGGACTTATTTATACATATTGCACATAGCAATTATGATTAGTTACGTATACAAATGGTTGTGTCATTTCTATTGCCAATAGATACAATGTTTTGAACATATACAACTCTTAAAGAGTTGTGTCCCTTTAGCCAATAGACACAATATTTTGAACATACACAATCCTTAAAAGGTTGTGTCCCTTCAACCAAATGGTACAAAACGGTTAGTAACCGTTTATTAATACTAATAATATTAATAATATTAATTAATCAAATTTGTAAATACCCTTCAATCCCCCACTATTTACAAAATTTAAATGTCAGACAAGTATATGCATAAAGAATGTGTCACTAAGATTAAACATTCTTTTAGTGTAAATTTTAAAGTTCTAACGAAGTAATATGTGTCTAATCGATTAAACCTATACTCCATATGCTAGTACCAAAAATCACACACATTACTTATACCCTCCAAGTTCAAGAGTTTACAATTTTAAGCACTTATATGGCCTTGTGCTCATCCTGGTTCATGAATATTTACGAGAATAAAACCTCTAAAATTCTCGATTATAGCGGCACCACTCTTATATTCATATAGGTGGAATCTTTTGATAGATAATATTATCATTCCATTAAGAGTTTAAACTCACCCTCCTAATTTATGGTAAATAGCACTAAATCCTATACCTTAGTGCTCCAATTGCTAAATAACTTGTTATTACCCATTAAACCTTGAAACTAGTGGTCTACTAGAATAAGGTTGGGTTCCCATCATTTAGCAATAATAGGCTTTAATCCCATTTTAGCAGTAGATTCTTTGATTTTTATCCCTTGACAAACCTTTAGTCAAAGGGTCTGCTAAATTTTCTTGAGATCTTACATAAGTGATGGTAATTACACCATCATCTATTAGTTACCTCACAAATTCATGTCTCAAACTTATATGTCTAGACTTTCCATTATAAACCTTATTATATGCTCGAGACATGGTTGATTTACTATCACAGAAGATTGAAATGGTTGTCGTCTGCTGTGGGCACAACTTTATATCATATAACAAATTTCTTAACCATTCCGCTTCTTTACCTGCGGCTGATAAAGCTACAAACTCAGCCTCCATAGTAGAATGTGTAATACATGTTTGTTTCTTTGAGGTCCAACTTATTGCTCCACCACCTATGGTGAAAATCCATCCTGAAGTGGATTTGTTATCACTAAGATTTGTAATCCAACTTGCGTCGGAATAACCTTCTAAAACTGCGGGATAATCACTATAATGTAATCCCAAGTTTATGGTTTTCTTGAGATAACCAAGAACTCTTATTATAGCTTTCCAATGTTGATTGCTAGGCTTTCCTGTAAACCTTGATAATTTGCACACAGCAAATGCTATATTAGGTCTAGTACAATGCATTGCATACATTAAACTTCCTATAGCACTAGCATATTCTAATTGTGCTATATATCTTCCCATGTTTCCTTCTAATTTAAGATTAGGATCATACGGCGTATTGGATTCTTTAATTGTGAGATGATCAAACTTTTCCAATACCTTTTTAATATAATAAGATTGACTTAAAGTAAAGCCAACTTCATTCTTATGTACCTTTATGCCTAATATTGTATCAACTTCATTCAAATCCTTCATCTTGAATTTAGAAGTTAGATACTCCTTTGTTATACGAATTCCTTCTAAATTTGTTTCGATAATTAACATATCATCAACATATAAACAAATAATTACTCCATAATCTTTAGTAAATTTTGAGTAAATACATTTATCCGCACTATTATGTGAGAAGCCATTTGATAACACCACTGAATCAAACTTCTCATGCCATTGTTTAGGCGCTTGTTTTAGCCATACAAAGACTTAATTAATTTTGCAAACTTTCTTTTCATTTTCGGGTAGCACATAGCCTTCCGGTTGCTCCATATAAATTTCTTCATTAAGATCTCCATTTAGAAAAGCCGTTTTAACATCCATTTGATGTATATGAAGCTTATGTATGGATGCTAATGCTATAAGAGCCCTAATAGAAGTCATTCTTGCCACAGGTGCGTAGGTATCAAAATAGTCTAGACCTTCTTGTTGTCTAAACCCCTTGGCCACTAACCTTGCTTTAAAAGTTTGTAATGAACCATCAGTATTATACTTTTTTCTAAATACCCACTTACATCCTATAGGCTTTTGATCCTGGAGGCAAATCAACCAAGACCCAAGTATTGTTAGATAATATTGAGTCTATTTCATCATTTATTGCTTCTTTCCAAAAAGCAGAATCCCTTGAAGCCATAGCCTCTTTGAATGTTTGAGGATCACCCTCTGTGTTCATAACAATAGGAATCTTGTTTGTTACAGAATTTCTAGTTCCTTCTACCAAAAAGGTGATAGCCTGAGAAGAAATAAAATCTGGACCCAAGTCCTTTTCTTTTCTTACTCTCAAGCTCTTCCTTGGTTCAATAAACTCTTTGTCTCTTAGACGTTTATTATTTTGATTATTTATTTCTTATGAAATATTAGTATCATTTTGGGGATACTCTGAATTAGAAGTTGAATCATTGATAAATTTATTTTCAATAAATTCTACTTCTCTTGATTCAACAACTACATTAGACACTAAGTCTAATATTCTATATGCTTTAGAAATTTGAGCATATCCTATAAAAGTGCCTTTTATGGCTCTTGGCCCCAATTTGGTTCTCTTTTGATTAGGAACTCGATAAAAGGCTAAACACCCCCACACTTTAAGATAATTTAAATTAGGTTTCCTTCCTTTCCAAATTTCATAAGGAGAAACCTTTCTATGTCTTGATGGTATCCTATTACGAATATGACATGATGTCAATAATGCTTCACCCCACAAATTGTAAGGCAATTTTGCATTTACTAACATTGAATTAACCATATCCACTAAGGTACGGTTCTTTCTTTCCGCCAAACTATTTTGTTGCAGAGTATATGAAGCAGAAGATTCATGCAAAATACCATGTAATTCACAAAAGTGATCAAATTCGTTAGTAATTCATAAATATTATTAAATATTAAAATTATATATACTATTATTTTTAATAAAATTCTCAAGTCATTATGTATATATAGTAAAATTATGCTAAGTTAATTTATTCCAAATCATATTTGTGAAATAAAAAAGATTTTAAATACGAATATATTTTTAAAAAGTTATAATATGTATAGGAAAACAAACTCAATTTAATTTTAAAATCTTATATTTTTATTAAAAAATATAAATAATATTAAGTAAGAAAAAAACTAAAACTATTCAGAGTGTATTATTAATTTAATTATAAAAAAATATGTAAGTGACATTTTAGAATATATAAAAAATGAACTTATTAAATATTACCATATAAAAAGTGCCAAAAAAATATAAAACAAGAAAAGAAAATAAAATAGAAAAGTACAAAGTTTTTTTTAATAAAAAAACCCAAGAATTTTAGTTATATAAATTTATTTTAAATTGTGTAATTTTTTGTTGAATAACAATAAAAAAATACAAAAATTTAGTTTCATAACACAAAAAATTATTTTAAATAGTGCAAATACTTTTTTATATCTTTTTTCTTCTTCTCTTTTATATGTTTTATTATTGACATAAAATAATTTATGTGTCTTCATATATTTCTCTTAAAAATAGTAAATTTCATTCAAACAAATTAGTTTTTAAGTTAAATTATATAAAAATATAATAAAAAATAACACAATAAAATACATAAATTTATTTAAAAATTATAAAAATTATTTTAAATTGTACAAATTTTAAAAAGGAGGCAAAAACAGAAAAAGAGAGAAAGACTGGAGAGAGAGGATGAAAAAAAAAGACACTTACGTATATGTGCATATAACTAACACGACTTGATTAAAATTTGATTATTACAAAACAGGGCTGCTACACATCTATATAACCATATAAACAAGTTGGCCCAATCCCAAATAGATTCAGGCGCATTAAATGCAGAGTGAGAAACACGCGTCAGACACAAAAAAACCTCTCGTTTTCCATTCACGCTTCTTTATGAAAGAACGTTACATCTTCAACACGAAACCAATACACTAAAACACTCATTCTCTTCGAATCTCTCTAAACATCGCTCAAACTTCAATCACATTCTTTGCGGAAACCATTACTACAAAAGAATCAGAAGAAGATTTCACAAGCAACAACCAGAAACAAACGAAAACAGCAACAAAGACTACAAAAGGTATGAGAAAACTACTGTTCATTTAAAATCTTGTAATGTCGCGTTTCGCCTAATTTCATTTTAGTTTTACTGGTTATATTTGCTTCGTTTAGTAGATTGAACTATTGTGAATGATTTTTACAGTATAACTAGGGCTTTAAGATATAAGTGCTTGTTCTTATTGGTGTGGATAGTTTAACTAGAGCTTTGTTACTATCTTCAATACTTCTTTTGCATTGAAGATTATTCTTGTTGATTGAAAATTGATAATGATTTATTAACCACATGAACATTTTTCGGTTCGATGACCTTTGTGATTTTGGTTCTGTGCATGAAGGATTTTTTGTTCGGTGGATTGTGGCACATTAATTAACTTGATTAAAATATACATGCTTGTGGTTGTTGATATATTGAATGAGTTTTGTTTAGAACAATTAACATTAGGGACAACTCTTTCACTTTAATAAGCCATACTACTGTAAAATTGTCTCATTATATTTGATTAAGATATATGTGGTTGTTCTTATTTGTGTGAATAGTTATATATATTTTTCAGTTCGGTGGCCTTTATGATTTTGGTTCTATGCATGAAGGATTTTCGGTTCGGTAGGTTGTGGCATATTAATTGCTTGATTAAGATATACATGCTTGTGATTGTTGATGTATTGAATGAGTTTTGATTAAGATATATATGCTTGTGATTGTTGCCTAGTCTGGACAACAAGGATGTGAGTGATTCAAAACAACTTTGAAAATTGTCCAAAAACCAACATCCTTCATTATGTACACGTATATTATGGCCGGACAATTTAACCCAGCTAAAGAGTTTGTCTTCAAAGTTGAAAATATCTTTGATTTCCACCTCCCCTCTCTAGAACATACAACTAATTGATTTTTAATCTTGTCTCCATCTTGAGTCGTGTTCCTGATTTTGGTTAAAAACTGGCAGGTCTAGAATAATGTTTGTAGAACTTTTCAACTTCTTCTAGTGTCTTGAAAATCATTCCCACCTTTGGGACAAAATTTTCATCCACAACACAGCTGGTCTGCATGGTGAACCAAAATCTTAATTATGGTGAACCGAAATCTTAATTACAGTGAAACAATTATATAGTGCTTAGGGAAGAAAACAGAACATATTGGTCTAATTTTTGTTAGAGTCCTTTCTGCGGACCGAACCGAAAATATGAACGTGATGAACCACCTCTTTAAAACTTACCGAAGCGAAAAATTACTCATATTTACTCAGAGTTACTCACAGTTACTGACACTCACAATTACTCACAGTTACATATTATCAATTCAGTTGAATTCAATTCAGATGTAGATCATCTCAGTCCATTCAATTCACTTCAAATAAAATTAGCAATTTCATTCTATTAAATTCGATTCAGAATTCAATAATCTAAATCTCATCAAATTGATGCGTTTCAGAAGAATCATCCAAATCGCACTCATTCAACTGATTTGAAGTTGATTCATTCATTGTTTCAATTCAAAAGTGCATATCGAAAAAGAAAACAAAGAAGAAGATGAACGACAAAGCTAATTGCGTTGAATCAATCCAGAGGAAAAGAAAAACACGAAAGAGGAGAACAACGATTTTAATTAGGTTGAAGAAGAAGAAAGAGGTTTACGTTGTATGAAAAGGTTTATGTTGAGAAACTTTGATAACGCAAAATAAGGATTCGTTATATAGGTTATAAGAGACGCGTGTAAAACAAACAGGGGTATGGGACGTGAAGTAAAAGTTACTTGGATACCATCCATGTAATTTTTACATGGATGTAGTGCTCTTCCAATTATAAAAATGAATTTTTCATCTAATATTTTTGTAGGTTTTGTTTATTAATATTTTTAAATAAAAATAAAAAATAATAATGAATCCACTATATATAGTAATATGAAAGGCAATTAATAAAATAAAGCAAGAGTATTGTATGGAACTGTTACGAGAACACCTAAAAGAAAATTAAGGGTTTTAATATATTTTTTAATTATCTTCTTAATATTTAATAAGTTAAGTTTCAATATATATTAAAAAAAACAAAACGATAAGAAATTTAAAGTTTTTAAGTTAAAAATTAACATTTTGTTTGGATGGGGTGAATATGGAAGGAAAGAAAATGTGAAAAAAGAAAATGGATAAAAATGTGAGTTTTTTGTTGTTTGGAGGAGGAAGAAAAATAGAGTGAAAAGAAAAAAAAATGATGTGGGACCCATAAAATGTTTTCTTTTCAAAGATGAGATGAAAATAGAAGGAAAATGTGTAATAAGTATAAAATTATTAATTTAACCTTTGATTAATTAAAAAAATAAAAGATATAAGGGTATTAATGTAATTTTTTTCTATTATAATTTTTTCTCCTCTCACTTTTCTTTTTATCCAAACAAAAAATTTTTTTTTCTCTATTTTCTTTCCATCTATTTTCTCTTTATCTAAACAACACATAAAATAATCTATTTTTCTTTCTATTTTCTTTCCTCTCATTTTCTTTCTTCTCATTTTCTTTTTTTTTTTCATTTTCTATTATCTATCCAAACAAAATGTAAAAGAATAATTAAAATAAGTTAAAATTTTTAATATTTTTTAATTGATAAAAATAGTTTAGTTATTATTGCAGATAAAAGATAATATTTATTATGAAATTAAGATGAATAAATAGATAATTTTTTAATTAGTGTTCTAATATGTTATAATGACCCCAACAGAATACATATATATGTTATATAATTAATTATTTACATATTCTAAAGGAAACAATAATTAATTATTTACTAGTAAATTCATTTTTAAATTTTTTTGGTCGAAAAGTTTAATTTTCAGCAAATTTTAATTATTAAATCAATTACTAAAATTATTACACAAATTAATTTTTTTTTATGTTAAATTCTATAACAAATAGACAAATCAATCTCTATTATTATTTAAGAAAATGTTAGAAAGTTATCAAAATTTATTATCTTTTATTATTACTTAGCTATCAGTTTAATTTTTTTAGTTTAATCTTTTTAATCTAATAATTCAAAAACATATTTTATCTCATACTTTTAAACATTAATAACTAAGTGATGATAAAAAATAATAAATTATGATGATCTTTTAGTATTTTTTTATTATTTAATAAAAATTTGAATATTTATAGAGAAAAAATAATTTAATATAAAAAATAATTTTTAACAAAATAAAAGTTTAAAGAATGAATTGATAATTAAAATTTATTAGAAAACTAAAATAATGTTACATAAAACTTTTCTTAAATATCATCCAGTCATAAATTAATTAGCACTAACTTACTATTATTAAGACTAATAATTTTGTTTAATTTAAGGCATGATGACGAATAATTTTGCATCCTAAATAAAATCAGTTTAATAAAATTTTGTTGAATCAAAGGTTATGTTTCAGTAAGGTGAATTTGCTCTATTTAGGATCATCAACGTGAATAATGTTTATTTATTTTCGTTAAAAGCAAGTTTTTTATTTTTTGTTATTAGGATCTCTTCTGCTGCTAAGTGAAATAGATACATTGATAATAAATTAAATTAATCATGATATTAATGAATAATAAAAATTTTATAATAATATTAAATGACATTATAATAACTAGACTAAAATCTGTACGATGTGCAAAAAAAAATAATTTATAATATAAATTTAAAAGTGTTATATTATTTATAAATTGATTAAATAATTTATAAATTAATATTAAATTTAAAAATACTGTATAAAATATTAATTTTGTGATTTATATATAATTCAATATAATTATTCAATTAGAAGAGAACATAAAGTGAAATATTATGTATTTAAAAAAAAGATATAGGTGTTTGATATTGTAATAGTATAAAATTACATATTAATTTTTTTTATTTTATATTATTTATAATTAACAGATTTATTAATTTTTTTTATGTGGTATTGTTTTATTTTTTATTTTTTTGCTTTTTATTAAAATTGTTTGTTTGTTCTTTTTCTCATATGTTTTTGTAGAAATTAAATGTTTTATAATATTAATTTGTTTGAGTTTTGTACTATTCTTTTTTTTATCTTTCTATATAAAATTTTTATTTGAAGATATCTCTTGGATTTTTTATATTTTTTCTTTTGTAATATCTTTGATTAAGTGATTTTCTTCTAAAAATATTAGTATTCGTCTAATTAAAATTTGTTAATAATAATATAACAATATTTTTTTATCAAATACTAAATACATAATTTTTCTATACAATATCTAATTTTTTATATATGAACAACATGATTAAACATTAATATGAGACACATTGAAAAAAAACAAAAATAGAATAAACAAAAAACTCCTAACACGACTACACTTCAGCCGAAATCATATATAAGATTGGGGTGGCTTTTCAAACTTGCAGGAGGAGTGGAGGACAAATTGAGAATTTCAACTTAAAAAAAAAACTTGATAAAGGAAGAAACGGTTGTATGTCTATAAACACTCTAAATCTTTATGTTCATAGTATATTTTATCAACAAATCTGAACCTTATGTTTTCTTTAATATTATATCTCAACGGTAGTCACAATTGGAATTTCAGACTTTCAGAAAAGTACATGGCATACCTGAAATTCTTCCTATAATAAGGCAAAGTCTTTTGTATAGACAGCAAGATAGTATCTACATGTATAGACAATGGGTGACAAGCTGTGGCTATGACATGTGATATAAAGAGGAGACAAATTGATCAGACTTTCACAGAAATTGTAGGAAAAGTTGATGGAAGCACATGAGAAAAGGCATAATTAGGTTAAGTAATTAGGTGTTATAATTAGTAATCAGTTTTGGCTGATTAGGGGCCAAGCCTTGGCCCGTTTTTTGTTGTTGGACAAAAATATTTTGATGCTGTTTTTTAATCTGTTTAAAAAAAAAGAAAGGGACCCAGGTCATTCCCAACCCTCCCTCGTGACCCAACCCTCCCCTGTTTCTGAAATATTTTAAATTTAGAAAAAGGAAAATATTTTAAAAATATTAAACAAACACTTAACTCGTAAAAATTTATTACATTCTCAAAATATAAAAGTTTTAAAATGACAACACATAAAAACAAAAACATAATATTTTATATTTATAACTAATAATGAAAATAAAAAAATATAAACAAAAACATATAAATATGTGTTTTTATATTTGTATAGTTTATTATAGTTAATTAACGAAAAGATAATCAGAATTTAACAAAAACAAATATGTGAAACTCTTTATATTCACTTGCATTTAATTTCATTAAAATCGCGGCTCGTTTTTTTAGAGTAATATATAACTTTGTATTCATTTTTTGACATTTCCTGTGTTCAAGAAAATTATACTTGTCTCTAGAATTGTCAACCAATCACACCTTAAACGTTTGGTTATTATTTTATAATATAAAATTATACAAAAAATACTAGACAATGAGTACCTCATGTAATTTTAACCAATTTTTAATCTAACTTGGATACATGATGCAACTACTACTCAATTGAACTGGAAAATAAGATATTTGCTTTCATTTCCACCAAATTGGTTTTTTTTCTTTATAAAAAACCAATATAAATGAGTCAAAAACTGTATCAAAGGCCATGATAACATGTTATTTTCTTGAAACGGTAACCAAAAAAAAATTTAAGAATCCTCATTAGTCATTAGGTAGGTAATCAGGCTCAGGATTCGATAGTCCCAGAACCTTTGGATCACTTAATGGTCCCATTAGCAAACATGTTTTTAGAGTTTTTTTAACAATTGCTACATAGTCCTTGAACTACTTTTAATTACAAATTAACCCCATATATTTTATTTAATTATAGAAATTGTTTTTTATTTTATAAATTATTATTTTATCGATTCTCTATTATATTTATTAATAATCAAATACAAAAACAACAACCAATTATATCCTCCATTGATCTTAATAAAGCTTTTGGCCATTCCAATAGATTAGATTTTTATATTTGATCTTGTGACGTTCGTCATGGCTTCCAAATCGTGTTTTCTTGAAATTCAATCGATTGGTTTATCAAAACAATTGATTGAATGATAACTCAATCGATTGGATTACAGTGTATCACAAAACAATCGATTGAACAATGAATTAAATGTGAAATTTATGTAATTCAATCGATTGTTTAAGATTTTCAATCGATTGATTTCTTCAAAACAATCGATTGGTCTCACTATTCAATCGATTGGTTATGCACGTGACTTCTAATTCAATCGATTGGTTTGAAAATTCAATCGATTGGAAAGTGATCTAAATGTGTTTTTTTCGGATTTCAATCGATTGGTATTGTAATCCAATCGATTGAATTCACCAAAATAATACGAATTTGCCTAATTCAATCGATTGAAGTGTGTTACCCAATCGATTAAAATGTGTACTGCGCCTATTTCAATCTTGTTATCTTTTTAGAAATTATCTTATTATTCATCTATCTTATCTTTAAAATTCTATCTTCAATTTTTACTGTTTTATTTTAATGTAGATAAACTAATCTTATCTTTTCCTTAATATTAACATTATAAATTGGAGAATAAACCATCACTAATTATTCAATCCCACCATTGAAATCGTGTATCATTTTCTTTGATTATAAAAAATTTAATTGTTTTTCTTTGGAACATCCATCTACTCAATATCTAATTTTTTTAATTTTTTATCCGTCTATTTAATATCCACTATTTCTTCATCCTTAATCACCGTTGCGTTGCAGCAATCAACAAAGGTCCAATCAAGTTTTTCATTGTAGTGTTCAAAAAATAAACCATCGTTTTGATTACAAAATCGAGTGAATAGAATATCTAATTTTACAATTATTCGTTTCGATACTTTATTCGTGAAATTGATTGTGTAAGGAAAAAATATTTTTTTTATCTTTTATTAATTCACAGAAATTGAGAAATACTAAAAAGTAAATAGATATTATTATTTTTTATCATTAATTAATTAGCTAGCAATCAGGGACGGACCTAGAGGGGGCGAGTAGTGGCTTGGACACCCAAAAAGTTTAAGAAACTATACTTATCTATAACAATTTATATTAGGAATACAGAGGGTTTGGTGTCGATTATTTTTTTCCTATTTTACCCCTATGTTTATAATCTAAAACAACATACTCAATCACGTACTCACGTTCTGTAAATTTTGCATTAACCCATGACAGAATGATGTAACTGCTCGTTAAAAAAATAAATTTACACTAATAATTTTTCTTTTCAAATTATTAACGTACTTTTCTAATATACTCTAAGTACCTACACAATATATAATATCAATTAGCGTTCAAATTTAAGTTCCAATATTGTTATTAACGAGAGAGGTTTATTATTTTTTACAAAAAATTACACACAATAATTTTTGTATCAATATATCATGATTTATTTTAAAAATAATATTTATTTATCTAAATCATAGAGTGTTTTGAAAAATTATATTTAAATAATTTTTTTATCTTTTAACTATTTTATATTTTTAGATTGAAAACTTTGTATTTTTTTTATTCAAGGTTTATTTTAATATTTTATTTTAATTCTCTTATTCAAAATTATTAATATGAATTTTTATTTTGTAGGATAAATAAAAAGATGAGATTTTTTTAATAAATTAAATTATTGAAAAACTTACTTATTATAAAAGAAGTTAAGTATATTTCTAGATTATAAGAATACATATAATTCACTTTTGAATGTAATCAAAATAAATATAAATTTATTCAATTTTTTAAAATTTACGTTAGTTATTAAAATTATAACATAATGAATGTACTCCTATACAAATTTATTCTTATTTTTGTGCTTTATTTTAATTTTGTTAAACAAAAAAATTTGAATATTATTTACTTTTAATTTGGTAGCATTACCAATCGATTGGAGTTGGCAAAAAATTCAACTTCATCACCTTCCAATCGATTGGATTACATTACCAATCGATTGAATTTGGCTAAAACTTCAATGTCATCACTTTAGACACTGAGATGAATGAGCAATACCAGGAGAACGATGACTTTAACCAACAAAAGAGCTAGTAAGTGACCAAGATATAATGGATGAACAGAATGAATTCGAACAAGATTTCAGAGATGAATTTACCGAGGGAGCGTTTTTTTTAATCTGATCAGTCAGAAGATATCCTTGAAGCTGCTTATGCGGTTGACTCTGTGCAAGATATTACAACATTGAAATTTAGTGATAATTTTGCGGAGAAAATTGGAAAATACCACTTTTTTACTTTACAGCTTGCATTTTATTTTTATATGAAGTACTCAAAGTCGAAGGGCTTTAGTGCAAGGAAGAGCAAGACCTTCAAGAATAGTACTGGCGAGATTTACAAACAAAAGTTTGTATGTCATAGGCAATGATTTAGGATGGAGAAATATTACACGATAGAAAAAAGGAAGAAGGAGCCTAGATTGAAAACAAGAACTAGATGTGAAGTCCGAATAGATGTTAAATTTGTACCAAAAAGTGGAAGGTGGCATATCTTTTATTTCTCTGACGAACACAACCATGATCTATTGGATACACAATTCAGTGCTATGTTGCCTGCCCACAAAAAAATAACAGAGGCAGATATTATGTAAATGATGAACATGCTAAAGTCAGGGATTAGCACCTCACAGATATTTGGTCTTCTAGCTAGTCAAGCAGGCGGGGGAATCTCATTGTACATATCTCTGGGACCATAGCCAACAAATTAGTACCCGCCTGCTTGACTAGCTAGAAGACCAAATATATGTGAGGTGCTAATTCTTGACTTTAACATGTTCATCATTTGCATAATATCTGCCTCTGTCATTTTTCTGTGGGCAGGCAACATAGCACTGAATTGTGTATCCAATAGATCATGGTTGTGTTTGTCGGAGAAATAAAAGATATGCCACCTTCCACTTTTTAGTACAAATTTAACATCCATTCGGGTTTCACATTCAGTTCTTGTTTCCAATCTAGGCTTCTTCTTCCTTTTTTCCATCGTGTAATATTTCTCCATCCTGAATCCTTACCTATGACATACAAACTTTTGTTTGTAAATCTCGCCAGTACTATTCTTGAAGGTCTTGCTCTTCCTTGCACTAAAGCCCTTCGACTTTGAGTACTTCATATAAAAATCAAATGCAAGCTGCAAAGTAGAAAAGTGGTATTTGCCAATTTTCTCCGCAAAATTATCACTAAATTTCAAAGTTGTAATGTCTTGCACGGAGTCAACTGTATAAGCGGCTTCAAGGATATCTTCTGACTGATCTGATTCAGAAAAAATGCTCCCTTGGTAAATTTATCTCTGAAATCTTGTTCGAATTCATTCTATTCATCCATCATATCTTGGTCACTTATTAGCTCTTCTTGTTGGTTAAAGTCATCGTCCTCCTGGTATTGCTCATTCATCTCAGTGTCCGTAAATATACCTGACATCTTAAAAATGTCCAATGAAAAAAATTATTTAATACACACAAAGTCATATATTTTTATTTGTGGTAAAAGTTAAAAATTAAAAGTAAATCATATTTAAACTTTTTAGTTTAACAAAATTAAAATAAAACACAAAAATAAGAATAAATTTGTATAGGAGTACATTCATTATATTATAATTTTAATAATTAATGTAAATTTTTAAAAAATGAATAAATTTATATTTATTTTGATTACATTCAAAAGTGAATTATATGTATTCCTATAATCCAGAAATATACTTAACTTCTTTTATAATAAGTAAGTTTCTCAATAATTTAATTTATTAAAAAAATCTCATCTTTTTATTTATCCTACAAAATAAAAATTCATATTAATAATTTTGAATAAGACAATTAAAATAAAATATAAAAATAAAGCTTGAATAAAAAAATACAAAGTTTTCAATCTAAAAATATAAAATAGTTAAAAAATAAAAAAAATTATTTAAATATGATTTTTCAAGACACTCTATAACTTAGATGAATAAATATTATTTTTAAAATGATTCATGATATATTGATACAAAATTTATTGTATGTAAATATTTTTAAAAATTAATAAACCTCTCTTGTTAATAACAATATTGGAACTTAAATTTGAACGCTAATTAATATTATATATTGTGTAGGTACTTAGAGTATATTAGAAAAGTACGTTAATAATTTGAAAAGAAAAATTATTAGTGTAAATTTATTTTTTTTAAATTAATCCTTATTAAACTATTCTACTTTTATTCCTTTAAAACATATCTTAATAAAAATACTTGTAACAATAACTTACATCCAATAAGAATATCTTAACAAGCAGTTACATCATTCTGTCATGGGTTAATGCAAAATTTACAGAACGTGAGTACGTGATTGAGTATGTTGTTTTAGATTATAAACATAGGGGTAAAATAGGAAAAAAAATAATCGACACCAAACCCTCTGTATTCCTAATATAAATTGTTATAGATAAGTATAGTTTCTTAAACTTTTTGGGTGTCCAGGCCACATCTCGCCCCCTCTAGGTTCGTCCCTGATTACTAGCTAATTAATTAATGATAAAAAATAATAACATCTATTTACTTTTTAGTATTTCTCAATTTCTGTGAATTAATAAAAGATAAAAAAAATATTTTTTTCTTACACAATCAATTTCACGAATAAAGTATCGAAACGAATAAGTGCAAAATTAGAGATTCTATTCACTGACTTCGATTTTGTAATCAAAACGATGGTTTATTTTTTGAACACTACAATGAAAAACTTAATTTGACCTTTGCTGATTGCTGCAACGGTGATTAACGATGAAGAAATAGTGGATATTAAATAGACGGATAAAAAATTAAAAAAAATTGGATATTGAGTAGATGGATGTTCCAAAGAAAAATAATTAAATTTTTTATAATCAAAGAAAATGATACACGATTTCAATGGTGGGATTGAATAATTAGTGATGGATTATTCACCAATTTATAATGTTAATATTAAGGAAAAGATAATATTAGTTAATATACGTCAAAATAAAACAGCAAAAATTGAAGATATAATTTTAAAGATAAGATAGATGAATAATAAGATAATTTCTAAAAAGATAACAAGATTGACATAGGCGCAGGACACATTTCAATCGATTGGGTAGCACACTTCAATCGATTGAATTAGCCAAATTCATATTATTTTGGTGAATTCAATCGATTGGATTACAATACCAATCGATTGAAATCCGAAAAAAACACATTTAGATCACTTTCCAATTGATTTAATTTTCAAACCAATCGATTGAATTAGAAGTCACGTGTATAACCAATAGATTGAATAATGAGACCAACCGACTGTTTTGAAGAAATCAATAGATTGAAAATCTTAAACAATTGATTGAATTACATAAATTTCACATTTAATTCATTGTTCAATCGATTCTTTTGTGATACACTGTAATCCAATCGATTGAGTTATCATTCAATCGATTGTTTTGATAAACCAATCGATTGAATTTCAAGGAAACACGATTTGGAAGCCATGGACGAATGTCACGAGATCAAATATAAAAATCTAATCCATTGGAATGGCCAAAAGCTTTATTAGGATCAATGGAGGATATAATTGGTTGTTGTTTTTGTATTTGATTGTTAATAAATATAATAGATAATTGATAAAATAATAATTTATAAAATAAAAAATAGTTTTTATAATTAAATAAATATATGGGGTTCTATAATTAAATAAAATATATGGGATTAATTTGTAATTAAAAGTAGTTCAAAGACTATGTAGCAATTGTTAAAAAAACTCTAAAAACATATTTTCTAATGGGACCATTAAATGGTCCAAAAGTTCTGAGACCACCGAATCCTAAGCCAGGTAATCATAGATTACATTTCCAACACATGTCAATCCCAAAATAAAAATACATGCTATTCACCCCAAACACTTACGGCCACTGCTAACCCGTCCACTCTTTACGTTCATTGTGATTATTGAAAAGCTTCTGAAGTCCTCTTTGACTCTTTCATAACCTATCCTAATCTCTTCATTCTTTTTTGTGAAACCTAATCTCATCTATTTGAACTCACAGGATATGCTAGATGCATCATTATGACAACCCAAAACCTACCACAAATTCCCACAAATAATAATAATAATAATAATAATAATAATAATAATAATAATAATAATAATAATATCGTAATTAAAATAATAAATAATTGACATACTAACAATTTCACCATAAACTATACACTTTATTATTTTAATTCATTCCATTTTTTATAAAGTATTATTTATTTTAGATCATTTTTATAGGTAAAATCGTTTTATATAATTCATTTCGATTTTATGTTTTTTAAAATTTGTAATAAGAATATAAAATGTTTAATATCTTCACCTCCTTATGGATAACTCGTTAAAAAATGTTATTAAATAATAATGTCAGGTTATGATTAATTTATTTATTCTTTGTTATACTTTTTTTTTCAATTTTTTAATAGTATTTTATTTACTACTCCATATAAGAAAATTTATTATTCAGTGTCATAACATTAAGTTTATATTTTTTCAACAATTTAATAATAACCATGGTTTTAGAAGTGAACTGCTGTTCTAACTACTTAGGTTACTAGATTACTGAGTCTTTAGTCCAACCACAAGTCAGTGATTGAACCAGTTCACCCGTTGATATATAGATAAAAAATAAAAAAATACTCAAACATTTATAATTACTATTTAAAACACATATTTTATTTAATTTTTTAAAATTTTTTAACTCTACTAAAATTAAATAGTACATGTCATCGAACATGTCATCGTGTTCTCTCCTCTTGGCAACTTGAAAAATGATATGGAAAGAGAGAATTTTCAAGTCGGATCCTACTACATACTTCAACGAAACCGATTCGCTGATCTCAAACAACAATACCCTACAACTTAAATGCTCTTCCAACACAAATTAAGAAACTATCAAGTTAACAAATTCAAGACCAGAAAATCAATAACCAAATCCTCATTCATTCAAAAATTCAAAACACAATATTCGAATAGTCATTAATCGAATAATTTAACAATTTAACCTTAACCTCTACACAACCTTAACCTCTACACAACAACATTTTAACAAAACAGACAACCACAACACCTAAATAGATAATTCGCCAATTGAAATTGCAAAACCCTAAAAAATTTTGCAACTTAAGAGGGCAGCAGCAAACCAATTTAACACACAGTCAACTTTACAAATTCAAGTAAAGAAAATCGGTACAAAAATCATCAACTAGATAAAAATTTTAACCACAATATTGGAATAATAATTAACCAGATACTTATTCACAAGGTATAATATCAATGAAAATGTACAAATATGCATTGAAAATGTACATAATTTCAATAAAGATTACTAAACAGAGGCAAGAGAGAACAACCATCATTCAACAACAAACACTACAAAACAGCAAAAAGAAATCACACTATTACCAAATTCAAAAAGAATGAAAATCAGATAAATCCAATCATAAACACTGTTATCAAATTAAATCAAAAGTCAACTAAATTTCACCTTGCAAATCCAATTAAAAAAACCTTTTCAATTTCTACCCTAAACACCAATTAAATCACATGAACCAAAATTAACTTGAGGAAAAACACAAATTTCATAAGCACGAGAAGTCAGTTATCATTTATCACTCATATCTAAAACACAAATCAATACTCAATGAATCGGAGATATTCAAAATCACAAATCACTACTTCAGCCTTCAGAGACATTCAAATTCAATAATCCAAGTACTTCAGAGACATTCAAATTCTGCCTACAGCATTTAACAATATACAAATTTTCACCATTAGCATCAGAGTAAGCTTCTGCCATTAGCAACCATACAATGTAAATTCTGCCTAACAGAGTGAGTTTCCACCATTAGCAACCATACATATAAATTTTCACAGAGTAACATAGCATTCAGAATCATACATACAAATTTGCAAATACAAACAGAATCAAACTTCAAATCAAGACCAAAGATTGAAGAAGAAGAATCTGAGAACCGAACTTTAGAACAAAAATGCAAGGCAAGACCGAAGAAGACTTGAAGAAAAAAAAAACAAAAATTCAAGAAGAGGACCACACCCTCAGTGAAGATGAGGACGATAAGCCACTAACCTGGATCCGTACCGAGAAGCCAACAAAGATGAATACCCGATGAGGACCTGCCGAGTTACTGGGTCAGGCGGTAACGATGAAGGATCTAGGTTAGGCGGCGAGGATGGAGGAAGAAGCTGCGGTGCTGAGGACCTGGGACGGCATCGGCGCTGAGGACCTTTATTAGTCGGCGACCATGCAGGGCTAGGCGGAGGGCAAGGCCGTGAGGGTTTCTTTGATTCTGTGTTCTCCTGTACGTGTATAAATGAATGGTTCAAGGAACAGGGGGAGGGGGTTGGGTCACGAGGGAGGGTTGGGAATGACCTGGGTCCCTTTCTTTTTTTTTTTTTACAGATTAAAAAATAGCATCAAAACGTTTTTGTCCAACAACGAAAAATGGGCCAAGGCTTGGCCCTAATCAGCCAAAACTGATTATTAATTATAACACCTAATTACCCAACTTAACTATGCCTTCCCTCACGTGCTTCCATCAACTTTTTCTGCAACCTCTGTGAAGGCCTGATCAATTTGTTCCCTCTTTATACCACATGTCATGGCCATAACTTGCCACCCATTGTCTACACATGTAGATACTATCTTACTGTCTATACCAAAGACTTTGCCTTATAATAAATCCTAAAATATAGTCCAACAAAAATTAATAAAATTCACTAATATCCTAATTGATTACCTAGTAGGATTATATATAATCTACATGTATAACGGTTTATAAGTACTTAAAGAATTCCCCAACAAGGGTGTGCTTATTTATGTGTTACAACAATGCTGTCTAATATGAACATAATTTCTTTAAAATGTGTGAGATAGTTTTATTACTATACACCTGATTATATATATGAAGAGACATGTTTTAAAGGGCAATTTACTCAAATAAATAAAATAGGTGAAATCTTTACTCAAATACATAAAACAGATGTTTCTTACCTGATTGTGCAATTTGACACTTCTATGTAAACCGTGGAAAGCTACCACAGTTTACAATTTTAACATAAACCGTGGCAACCTACCACGGATTATGAATTGTGTGGTTTGTGTGTAAACCGTGGCAAGCTCCCACGGTTTATGAAGGGAGAATGTGAAGCATAAACCGTGGCAAGCTCCCACGGTTTATGAAGGAGAAAATTTGATCGTAAACCGTTGTAGGTTACAACAGTTTAGGAACACCGAAATTCTATATATATGTGGGTGACATTCTACTTGCACAAGAGATCATTCTCATAATGGCAAGTGAGGAGGAGAGTGTTCTTGCCTTAGTGCATTGCTCTGGGAAAATTAAAAAAAGTAAAAGCCATGGTGTGAAGTTCACAGACAAAGAACCATTGAGTGTGTTCATCAGTTCGTCAAGCACTTTGTCAGATCTAAAGAACAGCATCTTGCAAAAGCTTGGCAACTTTGGTACGAAGTGGGTGAAGAAGCTATTCTACAAGATTCCCATCGCAGTTGTCTCAACGGGTGTTCAGTATGATACCTTTGTGCTAGCGGTTGATGAAGATATTAGGGTTCTGTTCCATTGTGTTAGGAGTTTTCCAGAGATCCGAATTTACGAGTTGTTTGCGAAGTTGGAGGTTGGTGTCGATAGTTCTGGGGCATCAGCTCCATTTCATAGCTTGACTGCCGCAGGAGGTGCGTCTAGTTCGATGCCTGCGGTCAGACCGTATCTTCCGCCGGTGGGTTCCCCTACGTTCGCGGCTGATTTAGAGCGAACGGTGGTTGTTGGTTCTGTACAGTTGGAGAATGAAGAAATCTTTGAGCAGCCTGATGTCGGGCGCCAGTGGTTGCCAGTTACCTTATATGGAAGGCTTTGGTGAACCTGATAGAGTAGAGAATGCAATGTGTGAGGATGACTCTGACCAGGAGCCTGTCGATATCATCGGGGATAGCGACGATGACACAGGTGCCAATCCACATGCGCAGCATGGGCCTTCAAGTTCTGCTTCTCAACAGTACCCTCTACACTTCTCCACACTAAACTTGGAGGTTCTTGGTCAACAGAAGGACGGTGATAACACGGTCGGGGGCTCTTCTACAGAATTTCAGATTAGGCAATCTTTCGAAAATAAAGATGAGGCTGTGCTGAGTGTGAAGGACTATAGCATCCGGCGATGTGTTGAGTACAGAGTCATCAAATCAGATCATCTGAAGTATCATGGAAAATGCAAGCAATTCGGCAAGGGTTGTACTTGGTTGATTCACGTTGCGCTGCGTGCACGAAAGGGCACTTGGGAGGTTAGGAAGTACAACGGGCCACACACATGCTTGGCAACCTCTATTTCCAGTGATCACCGTCAGCTGGATTACCACGTTATCTGTGCAAGGATTCTTCCGTTGGTTAGGGCAGATGCTGCAGTTACGGTAAAGGTACTGCAACAAGCTACAGAAGCCGATTATGGTTTCAGGCCTAGTTACAGAAAGGTTTGGATGGCGAAGCAGAAGGCAGTGGCACAAATATATGGAGATTGGGAAGAGTCGTACGCGGAGTTGCCACGTTGGATGCTAGGAGTACAGTCAACAATGGCCGGAACAATAACCGTGTTGAAGACCTCTCCTGTTCGGCTTCGTGGTGAGGTTGATGAGTCGACGGTATACTTTCACCGATTATTCTGGACATTCCCACCCTGTATCGAGGCATTCCGTCATTGCAAGTCCCTCGTCAGTATTGACGGTACCCACTTGTATGGCAAGTATGGAGGGACACTGCTATTGGCGATAGCGCAGGATGGGAACTCCAACATCCTCCCCATTGCATTCACCCTTGTGGAAGGAGAAAATGCAGAGACGTGGTCATTCTTCTTGTCCAACCTACGAGAGAATGTAACTCCTCAGGAGGGTATCCTTGTAATCTCTGACAGGCATAATAACGGGATCAAGGCAGCGCTTGAGGCACCTGAGACTGGGTGGCTGCCTCCACGTGCTTTCCGAGCGTACTGTATTTGGCATGTGACAGCGAATTTTGCCCTAACTTTCAAAGGTAAAGATTCAAGGAGGATGTTAGTGAATGCTGCCTACGCAAAGACTGAAGCAGAGTTTTATTATTGGTTTGACATCATATGGACTGAGAATCCAGCAATGTGTGAATGGGCCAATCGGATGGAATACGACAAATGGACCCAACATGAGGATAGTGGTAGACGGTTCGGGCACATGACAACCAACATCAGTGAATGTGTGAACTCGGTGCTAAAGAGAACTCGAAACCTCCCGGTCACATCATTGGTTCAGTCAACTTACGGGAGGCTTGCTCAGTTTTTTGTGGTATGGGGACAAACAGCAGAGGCACAACTCGGATCCGGTAATGAATTTTGCCAGGCATTGGCCAAGGCAATTGATCAGAATCTAAGAGACTCAAGGTGCTTCACTGTCACGTTATACGACAGGCATCAATCGGAGTACACCGTGGCCGAGACAACACCAACCGGGCACTTCTCGCTGGGTAGCTATAGAGTTTCCCTTAAAGATCACAGATGCGACTGTGGCCAATTTCCAGCGCTGCATTATCCTTGTTGCAACGCCATTGCATGTTGCGCCTACTCCCGCCTTAATTGGGCATCATATGTTCACAAGGTCTATCGTATGAGTGAAGTTTTCAACGTTTACAAGCAGGGTTTTGTTCCGCCTATCCCGGAAGGCCTATGGCCTCCATATGCTGGGCCAACCATCATTCCTGATCCTAACATGAGGCGTGCAAAGGAAGGTCATCCAAGGGCAACCAGGATCCGTGGTAGTATGGATCAGTCTCTCGATATCCAGCTGAAGCGTTGTGGTGAAGGAACTGTGACCAGCGAAGACATACTACCGGGGGGGATGCGTAGATCTCATTACCTTGTTGTTTTAGTTGTTTTATTAACTGTTCAGTTGAGTTGTGTATGGTTGGTTAAGTCTATGAATGTCACCATGTTGATTTTCTGCATTAATTTCATATGAATAAAATTCGTTTATTTTAGATGTTTGATTGCATCAATGTGGTATCATTTAGACTGCGCATGATAACTGTGACGGAAATAATGTATATCATAGAATCTCAAACCGCTTAAACTATCAAATACATAGCAGATAACATATCATTTAGACTGCACACTATGATCAAATTTTCTCCTTCATAAACTATGGGAGCTTGCCACGGTTTATTGTAACACCCTACCATACAGAAGTCTTATGCTTAAGTCATAATTCAGAGATGGCAAGGTATTACGACCTCTAAAATAAAAAAATTAGTACGTATAGTAGTATGAATAATTGATTATAACTAGGAGCCTTTGTAGAAAAAGGGGTAAACAAAAAACGCAACTCAAAAGCGCAACACTCCGATCAATAACGTAACGAACAAGGGTAAACCAACGCGAGATTATATATATACAAAAGAGTGTCAAAGACAGGAATATCAAGACTCAAAATCCGGCAGCGAAGATAACCGGTCCGAGTATAGCAATATATACATATGATAAAATAAGGAAAACCCCAAAGGAAACCCAAAGGGACACAAATACAGAATCCTATTCTCCAAAATCTCCCATAAGAGGAGTCATCACAGTTTGTATTATTTAATGGAGATAAAAGTATCTAAGCAAAACATATAACCCAAAACATAGTCCCGAGAACAAAGAGTCTTCGCAAATCTAGAAGTCTCCAGCATGCCTCAGTGGGAAACCTCACGTCTTGCATCTGAAAACCACAAAATCCGCATGGGTGAGAACCAGAGGTCCCCAGCATGGTAACAGCTTCCACATATATAATACATAATAATAGAG
>NC_029780.3:61986519-62014341 GCF_000817695.3 Arachis duranensis | reverse complement strand
TCACTGGTGAATATTTACGGGGGCGAGCTCATCCGGGTCTTTCACAGTGCCCGACCACACTTATGACATAGGGTCAAAAGAGCTTCGAGTCTCAACCTGGAGCACGTGGTGGCTAGCCGCTGCTTCCTCCCAGGGAAACCCTCATCTCCAACAGTGGAAGTGCAACTTTCACAATTCATTCAACAGCATATATGCATTTATACATAGCCATAATCATAGCTCCGCCGTAACACGACAATAATCTAGCCATCCGGCTCACGGTTAAATCCATAACCAGCCAATTCATAAACAATTACGGCCCTTCGGCCAATGGCATAACAAGCACTTCCACCACCATCCTCCACTTCTCACATAATCATCAATGATCCTCATGGATTATTCATTTTTCCCTTGCTTCACTCGCAAGTTACCACATCCACTAGCTCCTTTTCTGATAGCTAGGCATATCATAATGATTTAAGACATAAATGGTGAGATCGGAGGCTTAGAAGTATGAGATTTGGCTTTTAAAACTCAAAAATCAACTTTAAAATGAAAACAGGGCCACGCGTACGCGCACTCCGTGCGCACGCGCGGATGGCCACAAAAACTCATTGGCGCGTAGACGCCCTTCACGCGGACGCGCACATTCAAAAATTAGTCAACGGCGCGCACGCATCAACCACGCGTACGCGTGGGTACTCTTGTGCCCCAGGCACAAAACTGGCACAACTCTGGCACAACTCTCTGGAAAATAGTTGGGCATTGGGTGCAGCCCATCGGCGCGCCCGCGCACATCACGCGCACGCGTAGATGGCGCTTTCTGGAAGAACGGCGCGTACGCGCTATGTGCGTCTACGCGCGGGGATCATTCTGCTAAAAATTTTCTAAGTTAAAAGCTGCAGAATTTGCAGATTCAACCCCCAATCTTCCGACGGACATAACTTCCTCATTTTAAATCGTTTTTCACCCGTTCTTCGAACGGCATGGACATCCCGGATCCAATTTCGTTTCTAAATAGATTTGGCATAAAACAGAGATCCGTAGTCCATGTTATGTCCCGTCAAAGTATGCCCAAAAACCATTTTCAAAACAAGCCATTTTCAACTCTTTTCAAAACCAATCAAAACATGCCAATTTCATCCCTTTTCTTTGAAATCAATCAATATATATCAAATTCAACATCAAGCCTCCTCAACTCACACATTGACACATTACCACAATTTACAAAATCACTATCCCATCATTCTAGCCCACTTCACCCAAGTGGCTCAAACCCAAACACATTGACATATCATATACTCTTCCTCATGCCAATTTTCAACAACACCAATTCCAATTAACCATCATTATACATAATCAATATCATATTCACCATCAACATGGTTCAACCCACAATTCAACCATAACCAATCATCAAGCATATATCACAACATGCATATTTCTCTTACATCATACCATCAAGGCATCAATAATCATCATCACATATATGACCACATCATATATATCAACCATTCAACAACACCAACAATTCAATGCCTATCTTAGGACCTCTAGCCTAAGTATTTCCTACCACATTACATATTAGATACGAGAAACCGAGACCATACCTTAGCCAATTTTTCCAAGCTCCACCAGAGCACTTCCAAACCACTTTTCCTCAAGCTCTCAAGGCCTCAACACCTCCAAGAACAGATTTCTCACCATCAAATCCTTTCTCAAGCTTTTCAATATCACCAATCAAGCTCCAAAATTCACATATACACAACCTAAGCCACAATCATCATACCCATACACAACATCTCAATACCCAAACATCATAGAATAACAAAATACACTAGGGTTGAGAATCTTACCACACCCAAGGTCCAAGGAGACAAGATTAACCTTCTCCTTCAAGAGAGTTGGGTTCTATAACATCAAAGAGCCCAAAATCTCAACATTTTTGCTCATGAAACTCGAAATTAAGGCTAGAAATTTGAAGAGCAAAATGTGGCTTACCTCAAGATTAATTGTATGGGTTTTGTAGAGCTCTCCACGGTGAACGCGTGGCCGCAAACGGTGCGGCAATCGGAGCTCTAGATCAAAATTTTGGTGGTTTGAAGATCAAGTGAGAGAAAGAACTTGAGAGAGTGTTCTTCCCTCCATGGCCTCCATTTCCAATGTGTGAGTGTGTTTAATGAGGAGAGAGAATGCTGAAAGCTAGGGTTTTGGTTTAGTTTAGTTGGGCCAAGAGCCCATTTTGGGTCCGGTTGGCCCGGTTTGGTCCGTTCGGTCCAATCTGGGTCCGAATTCTATAAAATTGGTACCGAAATTCTTGTCTCAACCTCCTCTATCACATTTAGCCATAAAAATCACATTTTGGACTTTCTAGAATAAATTCTCATTTATGGGTTAATTAGGCGTTAATTAACCGGGTCTTACATTTATGCTTCGCATTCTCTCTTCATAAACCGTAGGAGCTTGCCACGGTTTACACACAAACCACACAATTTATAATCCGTGGTAGGTTGCCACGGTTTATGTTAAAATTGTAAACCGTGGTAGCTTTTCACGGTTTACATAGAAGTGTCAAACTGCACAATTAGATAAGGAATATTTGTTTTGTGTATTTGAGTAAAGCTTTTACCTATTTTATTTATTTAGGTAAATTGTCCTGTTTTAAATATATAAAATGTGAGCGCAGTATGGGAAGTCGTCAAATCCCCCATTTTATAATGTATAAAATTAATACATAATTAATATAAATGTACGTTTTCTAATTAAATAAATAAAATATACATGTACGTTAGTGTAAATCATTATAATATAATAAAATGTTATTGTTTTCCTAATTATCGTAGAAATATTCATGAGTATAAATTTTCTAATATTTTTTTTTAAAATGTTGCAAAAGATAATTGTGAGTGTTTGAAAGCATATTGAAGTACCCGATACACTATGCTTTTGATTGTGATATAGACACAATGACTATTTTAAATTCAGTGTCATCATCATCTTTAGTTTAATTTATGACTCCAATTATTTACATATTGACTAAAAATTTCTCCAAAATGACATGATATTAGACTGATCGTAAATAGATTTTAATTGTTTTTGTTTTCCTTTTATAAAAGATATGCGTAGCCTATTTAAAAATTAAAAAAAATAATTAAATTGATTAATAGATTGTCTTTTAATTTTAAATCTTAATCATTCAAAGTTTGTTAAAAATTTTAAAAATATCCCTAAGTTTTGATTTGTTTCAATTTTGTCCCTCAAATTTTCGATTTGCATCAATTTTATCCTTATTACTGATTTTTTGATAATTAATATTTTTCTTTTCAAATATACCCCTCCCTTATTATGTCTATCATCATCATCATCACAACCATCTGTGTCTCTTTCTTTCTCTCTTTTCATCTTCACCGTCCTCTCCACCCCCATCATCATCACAACCCTCTGTCTCTCTTTCTTTCTCTCCATCTCCATTACTACCATCTCCATCACCACCATCTCTTTTGAGCCCCAATCTTCGATGACCACTACCCTTTTTCTTCTTCTTCGCGCAAACCCAGACACAACAAAGCCATCGCTCTTCCTCCTTCTGTGTTAGTAAACAGAGAATGAGATGTGGGATAGGTTCTATGGAACTGATTTTTGGAGGGGCTCTTCTCGCAGGATCTCTCTAGCAATGCTCTTACCACTTTTCACTCTCAATATGTTCATTGAAATTTTAAAAAGCATGCATTTTTGCCCAACAATGAAGTTTAAAAAAAACCATACTTTTTTATGATGCAGGTGTTTAAAGATGTGGTCTTTTCTCTCATCCTCCTCTTTTTATTTTCTCTCTTTTTTTTAATTTTTAATTTTTTTTAGGAAAGGGGAGGAGGTTGGAGTATGATCATGGTCATGATGATAAATTTGTTTGTTTTGGATGTTGGTATTTTGAGAAATGAGAAGAAGTGTGTTGAAATGGATCATGTTTGGTTCTTTGTCATTTAATTTTTGTGTTATTAATTTTCCAATGAGGTATAGTACGAGTAATATTGAAAGGAAGAAACTTTCTTGTTGGGGTCGGGGTTTCAGGTTGATGTGGTAGCAAAAGAATTTTACTTTGCTTTGTGTGAAATTTGAAAACAAAAAAAGGAAGAAACTTTGTTATTGGGGTTAAGGTTTCAGGTTGGTGTGGCAGCAAAAGAATTTTGCTTTGTTTTGTGTGAAATCTAGAAACAAAAAAAAAAGGTATTAACCCAAATTATACTTGCTAATAAAGAGAAGGAGGGAGAGCGATGGCTTCATTGTTGCTGGATTTGTGCGAAGAAAAAGAAAAAAAAGTGGTGGTCATCGAAGATTGGGGCTCAACGGAGATGGTGGTGATAGAGATGGAGAGAAAGAAAGAGAGACAGAGAGTTGTGATGATGATGAGGGTGGAGAGGACGGTGAAGTTGAAAAGAGAGAAAGAAAGAGAGACAGAGGGTTGTGATGATGACGATGATAGGTATAATAAATGAGGGGTATATTTGAAAAGAAAAATATTAATTATCAAAAAATTAGTAATCAAGGTAAAATTGATGCAAATCGAAAACTTGAAGGATAAAATTGAAACAAATCAAAATTTAGGGATATTTTTAAAATTTTTAACAAATTTTAAGGACAAAAAATATACTTTACCTTTTAATTAATAAAGAATACAGTACTTTTACTTAACAATGATTGCTTAAGGATGAACCTGCTAATAATTTTGACATTCTTCAAAAATGGATAAATAATTCAAAGAAGGAAGTAACCACAAAAAATAACACCTTGTGTGGCATTGACAGCCATCAGTTGAGTATTGAACTTCAAATTATATACCAAAACTAAATTATGTAGGCATGAATAATTTGGTCAATTAATTTAAGCTAGTACATGAGGTTATCCATAATTATAAAGATCCCTACCACAGGACTATAGACTATAATTTTATGTATGCATTAAATACAATATTATATATATGCCGTTATTAAACAAACATCTCAGTAAGGGAAATTCCTCATGACAACTTTCCTTTTATTTAAGACCATTCTCTACTCTGTTGTACTGTACAATAAGTACTTCCCTTCAGTGCTATATTTGGTCACCAATTTATTATAAGATCACCGGTAAAGTGAGAGAAAATTTATTAATACATCGTTCATAATTCCTAAATTTGACAAAGCTTTAACTGAGGAATGTGAATTGATAAGAATCACATATATATAGAGATATTTATTTACCTCCTTTACACCTTCAAATTCAAAAGAGAAGGGCGCTTTAATTTACTTACAAGAAGATGAGCGAAACGAGAGGTAACCTAAAATAAATAATATATAGGTATGAAAAAAAAGAAAAGCTTAAAGAGATAGAGAGAGAGACCAAAAAGTGTGGTTATTATGACTGTGAGTGGGAGCAAGTTATAATGAAAAGTTGATGGACTTACCTACCGAGGTAGCTAGCCCTTATTCAAAAATTGAACATAGCTTGCAATATTGCTCGGATTTTTTTGTTCCAGGATTTTGTTACCATATGAGGGCAAGTTAAAACACACATTCAATGAGATGTCACCATCCTAATTAACTTATCTATTTACTACAAATATTTTAAGTTCTTTTTGTTTTTTTTTTTCCCTTTGATAGTTAGATATTTGACTAAGGTCTAAGCTAGTATTCCTGTTCTCAATCAAAGCCAAAAAGAATAAAAAAAACTGAGTTTAGAAAAAGTAGGCTTGACAACATTTTGTTTTTAAAATTTCTTGCTCATTAAAGGATTTTTTACTTAAATAAAATAAACCCAGTCAAATTTATTAGATTTCTCTAAATAAAATTTTAAAATATAAATATCCTAACTCTTCTTAATATTATATAAATCGTCCTAAAAATATGAAAGTTATATAATATATTAATCATGTCCCCAAAAAGACGATTTATGTATGCATGGACAATTGATAAAAGGCGTAAATTATGCTAGGGTAGATAGAGTTTAGAGTTGGTTATAAATTGTAGTAGCCTAATGAATTTAAGGTGTTCTGATCGGCTAAAACACACCTGAGTGGCACGATTTACTACCACAGTTATAGTATACTTATTTGGTATAGTAAATTCTAATTAATAATGGATCATTACACAAATAATTTCAGTTTTAAAATTTATAAGTATGAACCCCTAAAAATAATCAATTGAGTCTCCACAAAATTTTATCCTTCTACGACTTAAAAAAAATCGAACCAAAAGTCCATCTTATTAAAGTGCAAACTTACACAACTTTTACAAGATACTTTTTTTGTCATTAAATTATTGTATTTTAATGTTTTTTATTTTTGGGTTTCTTTGGACCATATTTTTTAGGTTAAATTTTGTATCCTCTTCATGTTTATTATGGATAGTACTTTTATTAATTATTTAATATTTATTATGATAAACATATTAAATATATAGTATTTCAAATAATAAATTATATAATGTTTTTTTAATATAGTACTCCAACTGTTGAGTTAAAAAATTAACTAAATTAATTAGTGATGACAAACATTATTTTTGGGCAAAATAAATAATTGGTGTTGATTAATTGTATTCATTTTCACTAATTGTTTATTGTTGCAGGCCAAAATTTCAATAGTCCAAATGGAATAAAAAGCAATTAGCAAAGATGATTGGGCTGAAAAGCAAAAATCAGAAGCCCAAGAAAAAAGCAAAAAGATAGAAGCCAAAGAAATCAGATGGGCCAAACAGGTTACAAGAACCAAACCGATCCAAGCCCGTATCCATCCCACAAAGCTTCTCTTGTAAGATTGAATTCTTCACTCCTCCAAAAATGTGCAACGTTCTTCTCCTCTCTAATCAAGTCACATCAAGGATTCAGAAAAGTAAGAAAGAGAAAGAGAAAAAGCTTCCTCCCTAAGCTAGTAACCAAAGAAAGCAAGAAAGAGAAAATTTAAGCTTGAAACACAGAAAGCTAAAACAGAAAATCCAAACCAAATCAAGCTTTGGCTAAAGGTAATCCATCTCATCTCGCTTGCATCAAATCTTCTTCTCTTCTTCCCAACTCTCTGCTCTATCCGAAAATGGCATTCAAGGAAAAGTGGTTCTCTTCCCTATTCTGTTTCACATCTAAGGTCACAAGTGATACTTGGGGACCAAGTAGTTTTTCAATGGCTAAGATCAAGTTGACCATGAGAAGAATTCTATGGTTACTGCATTGTGGCTTTCGGTCAAGATGAGGAAGTCAGAGAAAAGTTTCTACTCTGAAGTTTAAGGTGAAAAAGTGAAGCTGTGGGTTGGTGAAGCTCAAGGCTCAAGGTGTTGACCTTGGAAGAAGAACCAGCAACATGCAAGGAGATAAAAGAGGTTTTGCTGTTCATTCAAGAACCAAGGAGAGAAAATCAGAGTGTGAGAACAGTGTTCAAAAGTTCCTCTACTTGGATAATGCTTACTTTCAAAGAAGCATTTGGCTAATATTGAAGAACTGCATCTGAGGTTTGAGAATCTGGTTTTGCACATAGCAAAGAGGCTGCTGATGAAGTCAATCTCCTTCATGTTTTTACTGATTGTAATGTACTTTTCCAAGTTTATCTTTCTGTAATTTCTTGTGAGAAAAGGCATTGTGAGAAAGCTCAAGTAAAAGCCATGAGTGAAAAAAAAAGGCTGAGCGATACACTTGAGAGAAAAGCCTAGAGTTATTTTCTGATTTCTTTAGGTTGGTTAAGTGTCTTGTATCTTGTACCTGTTTTGGTATCTCTTTCTTATTTGGGTTAGCACTAAGAGTGAATAGTTAGGAGTTAGCATAGCCAATGTCAAGTTAGGATAGAACTTGAGTGTGAAATTGGTGTATGTAATTCTATTAACTATAGTGAAATTCTTCCATAATTGTGGAGGAGACTGGATGTAGGTTGCATAACACAAGGCAACCGAACCAGGATACTTGCTGGTGTTAGCTTTTCTTTTCTCTGCTGTGTTCTGTTTTCTGATAATCATGAGACAAAAATAAATTGTCTCATAAATTTTTGCTGCTGAGTTCAAACAGAATCAGAATTGCAAATCTGTTTTAAAGGGGAAATAACAGCAACTTAAAAGGAAGGCATAGATTCAACCCCCCTTCTCTAAGCCTACCACAACCTTCAATTGGTATCAGGAGCTAAGGTATTAAGAATCAAGCTTAACCGCTTGGAGCAAAGATCCAATGGCAAACAACTTGGGCACAACCACAGTTGCTTACACCCTCACTGAAGGCCAGTCAAACAACCGGCCACCTTTCTTCAACGGGAAGAACTATTCCTACTAGAAAGAAAGGATAAGGATCTTCATCCAATCTATTGACTACAACATATGGAAGATCGTTGTAAGCGGTCCAAAGATCCCAACAAAAACAAGTGCTGATGGAGTGGTGACTCCAAAAGAAGAAGCTGAATGGAATGAAGATGATAAGAAGAAGATAGAGCTGAATGCTAAAGCAATCAACCTTCTTCACTGTGCTATCAGCTTTGAAGAGTACCGAAAGGTGTCTAGATACAAGACAGCCAAAGAAATTTGGGAAAAACTCCAGGTTACACACGAAGGCACCAAACAAGTAAAAGAAACGAGGATTGATATGCTGCGAAAAGAGTACGAGATTTTTAGCATGAAGGATGGAGAAAGCATTGATGAAGCATTTTGAGAGATTCTCAATCATAATCAACAACCTTGATGCTATGGGTACAAACTATGCAGAACAAACCTTGGTGAGAAAACTCCTTAGAAGTCTCACAAAAGAATGGGAAAACACTGCCACTATCCTAACCGAGAGTAACAACATAAGTCCCATAACCTATGATGAGCTGAGAGGAAAACTCCTTGCCTATGAAGCCACACACACAAACACAGACTCAAAAAAAAAGGGAATAGCCCTCAAGTCACAAATAGAACCAAAAGAGAGTGAGTCTAGTGATGGTATTTCAGATGACGAGCTTTTATTTTTTGCTAGGAGATTTAGAAGGATGATGAAGAGCAAGGGCAAATACAAGGGTTCAAGTTCAAAGGAGCACAAGATAGACTTGAGCAAGGTGACGTGTCATCATTGCAAGGAGGCTGGACACTTCAAGTCAAACTGTCCAAAACTCAAAAAGGAGGACAAAGGAAAGAAGGAAAGGAAGAGAGTACTCATGGCAGCTTGGGAAGATCTTGAGAATGACTCAAATGAAGAAGAAGAATCTGAAGGAGATGACAAAGACTGCTTCATGGCTAGAAACAATAATCTTGATGAGGTAAACTATTATGATTTGACCATTGAGGACTTGCATGCTATTATTGATAATCTCACTTTAAACACATCAAAACTGCTTGATAAATACAATGAATGTAGATCTGAAAGAGATGTGTTAAGAGCAGAAAATAATTTTTTAAAAGAAAAAGTGAAGGAAACTGAATGTGCATTGGACATCATTGAAGAAAACAGATTTCTAAAATCTGAACTTGAAAAATTAAACGGAAATCACATTGTGGATCCTTCTCATGAGTTAATTGCTGAAAATGAAAGATTAAATGATAAGATTAAAAGGCTGAATGGTGACTTAGCAAAATTTGCTCAAGGTTCCAAAAACTTGGACAAATTACTTGCAAGTCAAAGACCATTGGATGCTTTCAAGAAACCAATATTTTACAACAAAACCTCATTTTCGAAAGGTAAAAATATTCAAAAAAATTCTGATGAAAACATTTTTGCAAAGAAGAAAAATTATAACAAAAATCAGTTTGTCAAAAGAAATGCATCTCCTCCAAAAACCAGAAAATTCCAACCATTTAATCATTTCAAGCAATATAACTCACCTCAATCTCAGTGGCACACATCAGAAAATCATTGTGTTAATTGCAAGAAATTTGGTCACTCATATGCACAATGCTTCATTGAAAAAAGAGTTGCTGGAAACAAAGTTTACAATATTGTTCGTGATTTCAATGCACTTAGGCAACCAAGATGGATTAACGTCAAAGGATCCAAATTAATTTGGATACCTAAGGCTACTTGAAACTCATCATGCAGATTTGCCTAGCATCCAAGAACAAAAAGGACATGTGGTACATGGATAGTGGATGTTCAAGGCACATGATTGGAAGGTCAACCTACTTCATCAAACTAAATAAATATGATGGAGGTTTTGTAACCTTTGGAGATGATGGTAAAGGTAAAATCATTGCTGTTGGAAAAGTAGGTAATGAGCAATCTACTTTCATTGATGATGTGCTTTTGGTATGTGGTTTAAAGCACAATCTTTTGAGTATAAGTCAGCTGTGTGATTTAGGATATTTAATTATTTTTAAAAGGCTTGAATGCTGTGTTGTTAATGAAAAGACAAATGAAGTGATGTTTGTTGCCAAGCGTTTTAATAATATGTATGAACTTACTCTTGATGAACTAAAGGATCAAAATGTAGCTTGTCTTCACTCTAAAGAATCTGAAAAGTGGTTATGGCACAAGAGATTGGGCCATGCAAGTATGTTTCAAATAAACAAACTTGTAAAGAAAGAATTAGTAAGAGGTCTCCCTTTGATAAAGTTTGACAAAGACATCACTTGTGATTCTTGCCAAATGGGAAAACAAACAAAAAGTTCTTTTAAACCAAAGGAAGACATCTCTACTAAAAGACCACTTGAGTTGCTACACATTGATTTATTTGGTCCAACAAGAACTCAAAGCCTAGGTGGTAAACATTATGGTTTAGTAATTGTGGATGACTATACTAGGTTTGGTTGGGTTTTATTTCTTGCACACAAAAATGAAGCTTTTTCAGCCTTTGAACCTTTTTGCAAGAAACTTCAAAATGAAAAGGATTTAAAAATTTCTTCTATAAGAAGCGATCATGGAACTGAATCTGAAAATAATTTGTTTGAATCCTTTTGTGAGGAATTTGGAATATCTCACAACTTTTCTTGTCCAAGAACACCATAACAAAATGGTGTTGTGGAAAGAAGAAATAGAAGCATACAAGAGATGACAAGAGCTATGCTTTGTGAGAGTAATGTTCCAAAATTTCTTTGGGCTGAAGCGGTCAACACGGCTTGCCACATTTTGAATAGAACAATCATAAGAAAATTTTTAAAGAAAACCTCTTATGAACTTTGGAAAGGCTACCCACCAAACTTAGATTACTTGCACATCTTTGGATGCAAATGTTTTGTTTTAAATAACAAAGAAAATTTGGGTAAATTTGATCCAAAGGCTTATGAGTGTTTGTTTGCAGGATATTCCATAACTAGTAAAGCATATAGGATTTATCATCAAGATGCTAGAATTATTGAAGAGTCCATACATGTTACATTCTGTGATACTAACTTGGTGCAAAGCATTTTGGAAGATTGTGATGCAGGAAATCAAGCTCAAAAGGAGGATGAAACCGCTAAAAATCATGGAAAAGAAAATTCTGGACAAACTGAACCAGAAACTGCAAATGCTGAAAATTCAAGAGACAATTCCATTTTGTCTCATGAATCTGAAGGAAATCCTGCGGCCAGCAGCGCCCAAAATCCCTTGGTGACTGAATCTGCCTCCAAGTCCACTAGACCTCGTGAGTGGAGATTCTTGAAGAATTATCCTGAGGAATTTGTCATTGGGGATGTCTCTTATGGAGTGCAAACAAGGTCTTCCACTAGAAAGGCCAATGAAGGATCCAACATTGCCCTTCTATCGCAAATAGAGCCTCAAAATGTTAAGGAAGTACTTAGTGACCCATCTTGGGTTAAAGCTATGGAGGATGAGCTTCTTGAGTTTGAAAAGAACCAAGTATGGACTTTGGTTCCAAGGCCAAGTGGAAAGAAAATGACCGGCACCAAGTGGATATTTCGGAACAAGTTGGGAGAAGATGGTAGCATTGCAAGAAACAAGGCAAGGCTAGTGGCTCAAGGATATGACCAAGAAGAAGGAATAGACTTTGATGAATCCTTCGCCCCTGTTGCCCGAATGAAAGCCATAAGACTTCTCTTAGCTTATGCTGCATTTTGTGGTTTTAAATTATATCAAATGGATGTGAAATATGCATTTTTGAATGGTGTGATAGATAGAGAAGTATATGTGGAGCAGCCTCCTGGTTTTGAAAATAAAGAGCATTCTAATCATGTTTTCAAATTGTCTAAAGCTCTCTATGGTTTAAGACAAGCTCCTAGAGCTTGGTATGAGAGACTTAGCTCTTTTCTTTTGGAAAATGGTTTTCAAAGAGGCACCACTGACACAACTCTATTCATCAAAAACTCTAATGATTCTTTTATTCTAGTCCAAATATATGTTGATGACATTATTTTTGGATCAGCAAATGAATCCCTTTGTTCTGAATTTGGAAAACTCATGACAAGTGAATTTGGCATGAGTATGATGGGTGAACTTAATTTCTTTCTTGGGCTGCAAATTAAACAAACTGAAAAAGGTATTTTCATTCATCAAGAAAAGTATGCCAAGGAATTAGTTAAGAAATTTGGTATGGAAAATGCCAAATCCATGGGAACACCCATGCATCCTAGTTCTAAGTTAGATAAGGGAGAAGCTGAGAAAGATGTTGATGAGACTAGGTATAGAGGAATGATTGGTTCCCTTATGTACTTAACTTCATCTAGACCCAATATTGTGCAAAGTGTTGGATTGTGTTCTAGGTTCCAATCCAAACCTAAAGAGTCACATCTTTCTGCAGTTAAAAGGATCATTAGATATGTTCATGGCACATCTAATTTTGGTCTTTGGTATCCTAAGATTGATGATTTTTCTGCAGTTGGTTATTGTGATGCAGACTTTGCTGGTGATAGAGTTAATAGAAGGAGCACTTCTGGTTTATGTTGCTTCCTTGGAAAGTCCTTAAATGTTTGGTCAAGTAAGAAGCAACCAATAGTGGCCTTATCCACTGCAGAGGCTAAGTATATAGCTGCTTCTTCTTGTTGTTCTCAACTTTTATGGTTAAAAACACAGCTTGCTGATTACAAATTAAAGGCTGAAAATATTCCCTTGATGTGTGATAATATGAGTGCCATTAATATTTCTAAAAATCCAGTTTTGCACTCAAGGATGAAGCATATTGAAGTGAAATTTCACTCAATAAGAGAACATGTCCAAAAAGGGGATATTAGCATTCAATTTGTTAAATCTGAGGGGCAATTAGCAGATATTTTTACAAAACCATTAGCTGAGGATAGATTCTGTATGCTTAGGACTTGTCTAGGAATTTTAAGTTATGATTCTTTATTTGAAAATTGCTGATGTATTTGCTGGAGATTTTTGTCTCACAAACAGGTACGAGACAATTCTGGGCAGGTGATGAACGTCTCCATCAAGCCAGCGTGTTCTGGGCTTGTTTCAAATGAAAGATAATCTGGGCCAACCTCAAAATCAGATCTAGAATGGTCCATTATGTTTCCTTAAATCCAACTATCTCTGGGCCCATATGTGAATGTTACATTTTTTTGGTGATGGGCTATATTTTTATTTTTTTCATTTAATGTTTATAATCCAAAAAGATTTTCAGTTTTTTTTTTTCAAAATTTAAAATTCATTTCCTGTTTTTTATTTTCAAATCAAGTCAAATCTCAAATTTATGAGGTTAGGTCTTTTCATGTCATTTCAAAAGTGATGCAGTTGCATGGTTTTGGAAAACCACTTTTGGGTACGGTTACCAACACTCCCTCTATAACTTCTCTCCATAACTTCTCCTCAACCCTTCGGTTTCTTCCCTGTCACTCCACTGTCTCTCTTCCATCAAAAGCCTAAATCTAACCAAAAATGGGGAAGAAAGTTATTGCCAAAAGAGCACCTCGTGAGAAAATCCATAAACTTCAAGGATATCCAAGACCATCAACTCGTTCTCAAGACACCACTTTTACTCCTTCACCTTCTCCTCCTACCTCTCCTCCTCGCACAGTTCCCATGGCGCGAACCAAGACCACTCCAAGGTACCCTGCTCCTGCCAAACCGACGCCACCACCTATGGCAACGCCATCCAAACCAAGTTCCTTAAAACCCAGTTCTTCCAAGGGTAAGCATCCTGCTGTTGAAGAGCCTGTTCCTGAGCCTACAAAACCTAAGTCAAGGTCTGTTCCTATGCGTTCACAAAGAGGTAACCCTCATTGCCCTCTCAAATCTGTTAGAGAACTAGACATTGATCCTTTTTCTCACAAATCACACTTCATAACATCTCACTTAGATTATAACCCCCATCGTTTCAAATCTGCCATGAACCATGATTTTTATGAGGGAGTTATTCAGTATCGTACTCTATGTCCCTCTTTTCTTGTTGATTTACCAGATTTGAAAAAGAATGGTTTTCCTTTTGTTGAAAATTTAGAATTTTTAGACTGGAATCACCTTTTCAAAATAAAAAAACCTGTATATCCTCAGTTAGTCAAAGAATTTTATGCAAACATGACTTATCATGAAGGAAGTGTGCATTCTTATGTTAAGGGCAGAGACATTATCTTGAATAATGAAACGATCAGTGATTCCTTGAAGTACACTGATGTTGGGCCGTGTGCTTATACATCTGTGAAGTGGGATGAAGGTGTTGGTATCTCTTACCATGATGCATTAACTCATATTTGTGAACATGTTTCCTTGATTGATGGCATCACACCCACTCACAAAGCCCTCGGATATGAACATGCTCAGTTGCACCGTATTGTTAACCACATTTTAATTCCTCAAAGTGGTTCATATCAAAGGGTTTCTTACACGGACACACTTATTTTGTATGCCCTAATAACCAAAACAGAAATATCTTTTGCCTATTAATGGCTAGATACATGTTTGATTCTGTTAGAAGTGTGAAAGATAAAGGACTACCTTATGGCATGTTTTTGACTTGCATATTTGAGACTTTTGGTGTTGACCTGTCAAATGAGGCTTATGAAAATAAACATTCATACCTAAAAGGGGGTGGTTCAGTGAAACAGCAAAAAGGACCAACTTGATCTGAGAGAGTGGTTCTAGATGATGATGATGAAGAGTACATCCCAGATGACTCTCCTCCTCCTTCCACTGAGGGTACTTCTATTTCCACTGGGAAGAAATCTGCTCTGCTGAATGTGGTCAAGGATGTTGCTCAAGAGTTTGTTTCCCAATCAAATCATTTGATTGCCATGAGCAAGGAACAAAGGAAGCTAGCTAGCAAGCATGAGAACTTCCTGAAGAAATCAAGAGATAGGGTGGCTGTGCTCATGACCTTCATTGATAACCTTAATAATGATGAAGACATTGCCACTCATGTTGAAGAGGAAGCTGTTTTGGAGGGGGATGGTTCTGATGCCTAGGATTTGTCTCATAAAAACTGCTGCTGCTGCTCTCTTTTTGTCTCATAAATTCTATTTCTTTAGCTACTTTTGAGCTATTTTATTTTGGATGACTGTAATAACTCTGAATATTGCTGCACCTTTGGTAGTTTAGTCAGTACTTTGCACTATAGACTAACTCTTTTCTGCAGGACGCAAGACTTTGTTTTTGTTGATCTTGCTTATTATCCACCCTTGATGACAAAAGGGGGAGTAATAGCAATAGGATAATAGATTCAAGTACTTCTTTTGGGATTTTTGCTGCATTAATACTTGATTTCACATGTTGAATCAGTTTGCTGATGGTATTAGCTTGATATTGGGCTGATTATGTGATGTTGCTTGACTGATATCCCTTAGCCAAGATAAATATATTTTAGCTATTTATTGTGCTCTCTTTGAAATCAAAGAAAATCAGGAACCAAAAGGAAAGCACAAATTCAGGGGGAGCAACATAAGAGCAAATAACAAAAATTAAAGGGAGTTTCTAAACCTTACTCAAATATATTTCCTTTTTGATTATTGCTTAAACTATGTTTGTCATCAAGGGGGAGATTGTTGGTTAAGAAATTAACTAAATTAATTAGTGATGACAAACATTATTTTTGGGCAAAATAAATAATTGGTGTTGATTAATTGTATTCATTTTCACTAATTGTTTATTGTTGCAGGCTAAAATTTCAATAGCCCAAATGGAATAAAAAGCAATTAGCAAGGATGATTGGGCTGAAAAGAAAAAATCAGAAGCTCAAGAAAAAAGCAAAAAGATAGAAGCCAAAGAAATCAGATGGGCCAAATAGGTTACAAGAACCAAACCGATCCAAGCCCGTATCCATCCCACAAAGCTTCTCTTGTAAGATTGAATTCTTCACTCCTCCAAAAATGTGCAACGTTCTTCTCCTCTCTAATCAAGTCACATCAAGGATTCAGAAAAGTAAGAAAGAGAAAGAGAAAAAGCTTCCTCCCTAAGCTAGTAACCAAAGAAAGCAAGAAAGAGAAAATTTAAGCTTGAAACACAGAAAGCTAAAACAGAAAATTCAAACCAAATCAAGCTTTGGTTAAAGGTAATCCATCTCATCTCGCTTGCATCAAATCTTCTTCTCTTCTTCCCAACTCTCTGCTCTATCCGAAAATGGCATTCAAGGGAAAGTGGTTCTCTGCCCTATTCTGCTTCACATCTAAGGTTACAAGTGATACTTGGGGACCAAGTAGTTTTTCAATGGCTAAGATCAAGTTGACCATGAGAAGAATTCTATGGTTACTGCATTGTGGCTTTCATTCAAGATGAGGAAGTCAGAGGAAAGTTTCTACTCTGAGGATTAAGGTGAAAAAGTGAAGCTGTGGGTTGGTGAAGCTCAAGGCTCAAGGTGTTGACCTTGGAAGAAGAACCAGCAACATGCAAGGAGATAAAAGAGGTTTTGCTGTTCATTCAAAAACCAAGGAGAGAAAACCAGAGTGTGAGAACAGTGTTCAAAAGTTCCTCTACTTGGATAATTCTTACTTTCAAAGAAGCATTCGACCAATATTGAAGAACTGCATCTGAGGTTTGAGAATCTGGTTTTGCACATAGCAAAGAGGCTGCTGATGAAGTCAATCTCCTTCATGTTTTTACTGATTGTAATGTACTTTTCCAAGTTTATCTTTCTATAATTTCTTGTGAGAAAAGGCATTGTGAGAAAGCTCAAGTAAAAGCCATGAGTGAAAAAAAAAGGCTGAGCGATACACTTGAGAGAAAAGCCTAGAGTTATTTTCTGATTTCTTTAGGTTGGTTAAGTGTCTTGTATCTTGTACCTATTTTGGTATCCCTTTCTTAGTTGGGTTAGCACTAAGAGTGAATAGTTAGGAGTTAGCATAGCCAATATCAAGCTAGGATAGAACTTGAGTGTGAAACTGGTGTATGTAATTCTGTTAACTATAGTGAAATTCTTCCATAATTGTGGAGGAGACTGGATGTAGGTTGCATAACACAAGGCAACCAAACCAGGATACTTGCTGGTGTTAGCTTTTCTTTTCTCTGCTGTGTTCTGTTTTCTGATAATCATGAGACAAAAATAAATTGTCTCATAAATTTTCGCTGCTGAGTTCAAACAGAATCAGAATTGCAAATCTGTTTTAAAGGGGAAATAACAGCAACTTAAAAGGAAGGCATAGATTCAACCCCCTCTTCTCTAAGCTTACCACAACCTTCACCAACATATAAGCATATTAAAAAAAATTAGTATATCGTGTATAAAAACTAATGCAATTATCACATTTTAATTTTTTTTGACATAACTTATTGATTGGAGTACTATATAAGAAAAAAAATTATTGTTACCGCAGACAAAAGTAAAGAAAAATTGGTGATTTTTTTTAATTTAAAGTAATTAATGTACAAATTAAATTAAATTAAATTAAAGTAATTATTGTCATTATAAATCGTTTTAGCCTTATTAGGTTACTAATTTAAGAGTAAATCGTGGCTAGGTTCCATGAGTTACTGAAATCGAGCATAAATTGTTGTAGGGGACTTAGAGTTACGTATTACACGTATACTGGTGCACGAAATTGTGATCATCAACAATGGCACCAATAGGCTTGGTGTTCTCAAACGTGAATCACACTTTGTCACAACTTCGCACAACTAACCAGCAAGTGCACTAGGTCGTCCAAGTAATACCTTACGTGAGTAAGGGTCGATCCCACGGAGATTGTTGGTATGAAGTAAGCTATGGTCATCTTGTAAATCTCAGTTCAAATGGTTATGATAGTTTTCGAAAATATAAAGATAAATAAAGCATAAAATAAAGATAGAGATACTTATGTAATTCATTGGTGGGAATTTCAGATAAGTGCATGGAGATGCTGTGTTCCTTCTGAATCTCTGCTTTCCTACTGCTTCATCCAGTCATTCTTACTCCTTTCCATGGCAAGCTGTATGTAGGATGTCACCGTTGTCAATGGCTACTTCCCATCCTCTCAGTGAAAATGGTCCTCTACGATTTCCTGCATGGCAAATCAGCTGTTGGTTCTCGATCACGTCGGAATAGGATCCATTGATCCTTTTTCGTCTGTCACTACGCCCAACACTCGCTAGTTTGAAGCTCGTCACAGTCATTCAATCCCTGAATCCTACTCGGAATACCACAGACAAGGTTTAGACTTTCCGGATTCTCATGAATGCTGCCAATGGATTCTAGCTTATACCACGAAGACTCTGATCTCACGGAATGAAAGACTCGGTTGTCAGGTGAGGGCAACCATGCGTCGTGCATCAGGAATCCAAGAGATACACACTCTAGCTCTCGCTTGTAGAACGGAGGTGGTTGTCAGGCACGCGTTCATAAGGATGGATGATGATGAGTGTCACGGATCATCACATCCATCAGGTTGAAGTACGAGTGATATCTTAGAATAAGAATAAGCATGAATTGAGTAGAAAATAGTAGTAATTGCATTAGAACTCGAGGTACAGCAGAGCTCCACACCCTGATCTATGGTGTGTAGAAACTTCACCGTTGAAAATACATAAGTGATAATGGTCCAAGCATGGCCGAGAGGCCAGCCTCCAAAACGTGATCAAAGGATCAAAATACAATCCAAAGATGTCTAATACAATAGTAAAATGTCCTATTTATACTAGACTAGTTACTAGGGTTTACAGAAATAAGTCTAAATGCAGAAATCCACTTTCGGGGCCCACTTTGGTGTGTGCTTAGGCTGAGCTTGAGCTTTACACGTGCAGAGGCTTCACTTAGAGTTAAACGCCAAGTTGTAACGTGTTTTTGGCGTTTAATTCTGGTTCGTGACGTATTTTTGGCATTTTACTCCAGAATGCAGCATGGAACTGGCATTGAATGCCACTTTGTGTTGTCTAAACTTGAATAAATTATAAACTATTATATATTGCTGGAAAGCTCTGGATGTCTAATTTCCAACGCCATTAAGAGCGCGCCAATTGGAGTTTTGTAGCTCCAGAAAATTCATTTTGAGTGCAGGGAGGTCAGAATCCAACAACATCAGCAGCCCTTTGTCAGCCTAAATCAGATTTTTGCTCAGGTCCCTCAATTTCAGCCAGAAAATACCTGAAATCACAGAAAAACATACAAATTCATAGTAAAGTCCAGAAATGTAAATTTAGCATAATAACTAATGAAAACATCCCTAAAAGTAACTAGATCCTACTAAAAACTACCTAAAAACAATACCAAAAAGCGTATAAATTATCCGCTCATCATATACGTAAATCGTACTACACAGATGTATTTTAGTCTCAAAACACGTTAAATTTATTAGACTACCACCAATTATAGTCAACTCTGAACCTTATCTACTCTAGTATAATTTACGTCTTTTACTAATCATCTATGCATGCATAAATCGTTCTTAGATGACAAAGTTAATATATTATATAACCCTTATGTCGTTTGAACGATTTATACAATAGTAAAAAGAGAGTATTTATGTCTTAAAATTTCATTTAGGAAAATCTAATAAATCTATCTTGATTAAAGGTTAATAAAAGTTTGTGTCATTGTATTATAATATAATGAGTTGAGATATAGTCAGCTGTTAAAAGCATATGATCAATTATAATATAAATTATTGGTGTACGTAACAAAGAAAAGAAAAATTATATTCGATACACTTTTATAAAAAAAATGACTTCGACAAAAGTATGTAATGGTGTTTTATCAATTTTTTAGTAAATCGAAGGTGGTTCGATATTTAGTGGTTTAGGAGCGAAATTTACTCTTCTGTAAATAGCAATTTTTATAAAGTGCATCAAAGGATCTTTCTATCGGGCAGAAATAAAAGAAAATCTGAAAGATAAATAAAAGAAGCTTTAAAAATAAATTGACTGAATTTTAAATGAACTGCATTGAAATTAAATAAAAGTGGTAAATTGCCTTCAATGAGATCGAAGGACTTTTGAAATCAGAAATAAAGTGTTGAACCTTAAAAGAAAACAAGGAAAGTAAATTTACTTGAAAGGTAAATTTGCAAAGAAAATAAAAATTACAAGAAACGTAGATAAAATTTAACAATGTGGAAGGAACCCTACAGAAAAATGACTCAAACATAGATTTAGAAAGTCGCTGGGATATGAGTGTACTTGAGTGTTTTAAGAAGCAAAGTTCCAACCCATTTGTTCTGTGGGTTACCTGAAACGTTGAGGTCGATCTTGGACGAGATCTTCTGGTGTGATCGGAGCTGCCGTGTTCGACTTGTTTAGAGCTTGAGATGCGTCTAGACCTTGATCACCAGGGGGTGGTAGTACCTGTAAGAGACTTCGATGCTTAAGTCAGTACAGGCTTTATGCAGGTTTTTTTTTTTGTAGAATTTGAGTATATGTTATACCTAGGTGCTCCAGTGTATTTATAGTACTGTGGAGTGACCTTCCTTGAGATAAGTTTGTTATCTTATCTTATCTTTTGTGGGTGAGATCACTTATCTTTTGGCCAGCCACCTTCAGGTGGGCTGCGATCCTCTGATTTGGGCCTGTTCGGGCATCTATGGCGATTTGACCGATCTCTTTAGGAAGAGGTCAGTGACGAGCCAACCTTATAAGAGTATGGTCGTTTTGTCTTCGTCCAATCCGGATCGTATAGCTTGGTCCAGGGTATAAACAGTGCCCCTGCTTGAGCTTCGATCTTTCCCTTGAGGTCGTGCTTTTAAATTTCGACCCCTTTGAGAAAGTCGTGTTCAAGCATCCTGATTTGCTCCTTCTTTGGGCGAATTTCACGTTCTGAAAATGCAAAGCATTTTTTTGCTTTAAATGCTGCGTCATTCTCGAGTGTGTCAGTTTTGGGGTTGAGCGAGAACTTTTAAAGCCTTTTAATAGGGCTTTAATTCCTTTTTGCCGTTTCGTTCCCTCCTTCATTTGAAATCAAAGAGATTTTGATTTTTTCAGTTCTTTCTTCTACATTCGTCTGTTTCGTTTTCATTCTTCTAAAAAGAAGACCTCTTTCTCTGCTAAAACTTTGCTCCAAGTTTTTCTTCTTTCTTTGAAGTTTCAAAGCTTTCGTTGGACCGTTCATGCTTTCGCTACGCACCCGTCGCTGCTTCTTGTTCCCTTTTGCAGGTTGGTGCTTTGCTTCATACCCTTTCTCGTTTTACATGCTTTGATCGTCGTCCTTCTCTGTACTTTACAGTTGCATGCTTTCTTTTTGTAAAAAGTTTTTATCTTGCTGAGCTTTTTTTGAAAAGGTTGAAACTTTCTGGTGATTATTGCATGCCTTTGTTTCTTCAAAGTTGCGATCTTGTTTATCTCTGTTGCTTCATTTGGGGAAATGTAGGCACTTAGGTGAACCGTTCTAGTTGCGCTTTTTTCTTTTTTGGTGAAGGGGCTTGATGAGCGGATAATTTATACGCTTTTTGGCATTATTTTTAGGTAGTTTTTAGTAGGATCTAGCTACTTTTAGGGATATTTTTATTAGTTTTTATGCAAAATTCACATTTCCAGACTTTACTATGAGTTTGTGTGTTTTTCTATGATTTCAGGTATTTTCTGGCTGAAATTGAGGGACCTGAGCAAAAATCTGATAGGAGGCTGACAAAGGACTGCTGATGCTGTTGGATTCTGACCTCCCTGCACTCGAAATGGATTTTCTGGAGCTACAAAACTCCAAATGGCGCGCTCTCAACTGCGTTGGAAAGTAGACATCCAGGGCTTTCCAGCAATATATTTGTTCGAGCTTAGACGATGCAAACTGGCGTTCAACGCCAGTTCCATGCTACATTCTGGAGTAAAATGCCAGTAACACATCACGAACCAGAGTTAAACGCCAAAAACACGTTACAACTTGGCGTTTAACTTCAAGAGAAGCCTCTGCATGTGGAAAGCTCAAGCTCAGCCCAAGCACACACCAAGTGGGCCTCGGAAGTGGATTTCTGCATCAATCACTTATCTCTGTAACCCTAGTAGCTAGTTTTAGTATAAATAGAACTTTTTACTATTCTACTAGTGTCTAGTCTTTGGTCTAGTCTTTGACCATTCGATTTTAGACCTTCATGGAGGCTGGCCTCTCGGCCGTGCCTGGACCATCACTTATGTAATTTCAACGGTGGAGTTTCTACACATCATAGATTAAGGTGCGGAGCTCTGTTGTACCTCGAGTTTTAATGCAAAGTACTACTATTTTCTATTCAATTCATGCTTATTCTTATTCTAAGATATTCAATGCCCTTCAACCTGATGGATGTGATGATCTGTGACACTCATCATCATCTATCCTTATGAACGCGTGCTTGACAACCACTTCCGTTCTACCTTAGACCGAGCGCATATCTCTTGGATTCCTTAATCAGAATCTTCGTGGTATAAGATAGAATTGTTGGCGGCATTCATGAGAATTCGGAAAGTCTAAACCTTGTCTGTGGTATTCCGAGTAGGATTCAGGGATTGAATGACTATGACGAGCTTCAAACTCATGATAGTTGGGCGTGGTTACAGACGCAAAAGAATCAATGGATTCTATTTCGACATGATCGAGAACCGACAGATGATTAGCGGTGCTGTGACAGAGCATTTGGACCATTTTCACTGAGAGGATGGGATGTAGCCATTGACAACGGTGATGCCCTACATACAGCTTGCCATGGAAAGGAGTAAAAAGGATTGGAGGAAGGCAGTAGGAAAGCAGAGATTCAGAAGGAACACAACATCTTCATACACTTATCTGAAATTCCCACCAATGATTTACATAAGTATCTCTATCATTATTTTAATGCTTTATTTTATTATTATTTTCGAAAACCATTATAAACCATTTGAATCCGCCTAACTGAGATTTACAAGATGACCATAGCTTGCTTCATACCAACAATCTCCGTGGGATTGAAGAGAAAACTTTTGCGTGGTCTAGAATTTAGAATAAATTCCCGTTGCAAGTATATCTTCTAAACCAACAAGAGTCCTTTCTTACAAACATTTTGGTTGTCACAAGTAACAAACCCCTAAATAAATTGATAACCGAAGTATTTAAACCTCAGGTCATCTTCTCAAGGAATTGCAGGGAGGTATGTTCTTATTATTGGTTATGAAGATTGTAAATTGGGGTTTTGAAGATGAGGAACAAGTAATTTAAATGGCAGGTAAAATAAATAAATAACTGTAAAATAAACTTTTGGCAAGGTATGAGAAATTGGAAGTCCTATCCTAGTTATCCTTATCAATGATGAAAATTGAATCTTAATTCTACTTACTTAACCTTTGCAAGTGCAAGGGAAGGTCAAGTGACTAATTAGTTTGATCTTCAAATCCTAGTTAATTCCTAGAAAAAGATTCGGATTATTGAAGTTCAAGCTAATTAGCAAAGATAGCAATTATCGATCACGTTGAGTCTAATAACTTCTGAGTTACTGATTTCTTAACCAAGACCAAAAGGAGAAAAGTAAATCTAATGGAATAAAACTAATTTGGATAGAGTCCAAGCATCAATAACATAAATTAGAGAAAACAATCATAAGTCTGAAATACCTCAAATAATATTAATTAAGAAAATCATAACATGAATGTCATTAAGCCAAATTGGCAACATATATAATTAAAAATAAGAGAAGTCAAAATAAAGGAATATTGAACCTGATATGAAGATGAGATAAATTCTAATCCTAATATAAATCCTAATCCTAATCCTAATCCTAAGAGAGAGGAGAGAACCTCTCTCTCTAAAAACTACATCTAAACTCTGAAAAGTGAATTATGAAAATATATCATAATGAATTAATGGATTCCCCCACTTTATAGCCTCTAATCTGTGTTTTCTGGACAGAAAACTGGGTCAGAAACAGCCCAGGAATCGCTGTTTACGAATTTAGCTACGCTGGTTTTTCGTCACTGCGACGCGTCCGTGTAGATCACGCGTTCGCATCACCTAGCGGTATGGCCACTATGACAAATTATATATCAAATCGAAGCCCCGGACTTTAGCTTTCCAACGCAACTAGAACCGCATCATTTGGACCTCTGTAGCTCAAGTTATGTCCGTTTGAGTGCAAAGAGGTCAGGCTGACAGCTTAGCAGTTTCTTCAACTTCTTGTATTCCTTCCACTTTTGCATGCTTCCGTTCCATCCTCTAAGCCATTCCTGCCCTATAATCCCTGCAATCACTTAACACACATATCAAGGCATCGAATGGTAATAAAGGATAATTAAATTTAATATTTCTAAAGCATAGAAAATATGTTTTCACATATATCATATCATGAGGAAGGAATTGTAAAACCATGCAAATAGTATGAATAAGTGTGCAAAGGCTTGATAAAAACCACTCAATTAAGCACAAGATAAACCATAAAATAGTGGTTTATCAGGGATCGACCTTTACTCACGTAAGGTATTACTTGGACGACCCAGTGCACTTGCTGGTTAGTTGTGCGGAGTTGTGACAAAGTGTGATTCACGTTTGAGAGCGCTACCAAGTTTTTGGCGCCATTGTTGATGATCACATTTTCATGCACCAAGTTTTTGGCGCTGTTGCCGGGGATTGTTCGAGTTTGGACAACTAACGGTTTATCTTGTTGCTCAGATTAGATAATTTTCTTCTCAAAAAGTTTTAAAAAATCTTTCAAAAAATTTTTTTCTTTGTTTTCTTTTTTTTTTTTTAAAATTTATTTTCGAAAAAAATATACAAAAAATTTAATAAAATCCTAAAAACCAAAAAAATTTTTCGTTTCTTGTTTGAGTCTAGTGTCAAATTCTAAGTTTGGTGTCAATTGCATATTTTTAAAAATTATGCATTTTTCGAAAATTCATGCATGCGTTCTTCATGATCTTCAAGTTGTTCTTGATAAGTCTTCTTGTTTGATCTTTAAATTTTCTTGTTTTGTGTCTTTTGTTGTTTTTCATATGCATTTGTGCATTCATAGTGTCTTTGTGTCTTTTGTTGTTTTTCATATGCATTTGTGCATTCATAGTGTCCAAGCATTGAAAATTTCTAAGTTTGGTGTCTTGCATATTCTTCTTTTCTTGAAAATTTTTCAAAAATAAATCTTGATGTTCATCTTGATCTTCAAAATGTTCTTAGTGTTCATCTTGACATTCATAGTGTTCTTACATACATCATGTGTTTTGATTCATAATTTTTATGTTGTGAGTCAATTTTGTGTTTTTCTCTCTCATCATTAAAAATTCAAAAATAAAAAAGATATCTTTTCCTTTTTTCTCTCATAAATTTCGAAAATTTGAGTTGACTTAGTCAAAAATTTTTAAAACTTAGCTATTTCTTATAAGTCAAGTCAATTTTTCAATTTTAAAAATCTTATCTTTTCAAAATCTTTTTCAAAAATAAAATCTTTTTCATTTTTTTATATATTTTCGAAAATTCTTCAAAATTGATTTTCAAAAATCTTTTTCTTAATTTTATTTCAAATTTTCGAAAACTTTACTAACAATTAATGTGACTGATTCAAAAATTTGAAGTTTGTTACTTTCTTGTTAAGAAAGGTTCAATCTTTAAATTCTAGAATCATATCTTTTAGTTTCTTGTTAGTCAAGTAATTAATTTTAATTTTAAAAATCAAATTTTTTCAATTATATCTTTTTAATCATATTTTTTTTTCAAAATCACATCTTTTTCAAAATCAATTTCAAAATCTTTTCTAACTTCTTATCTTTTCAAAATTGATTTTCAAATCTTTTTCAACTAACTAATTGACTTTTTTTGTTTAATTCTTATCTTTTTCAAAACCACCTAACTACTTTTCCCTTTCTTATTTTCGAAAATCACTTCTCTCTTTTTCAAAATTCTTTTTAATTAATTAATTGTCTCAAATTTTAATTTTAATTTTATTTCTTCTCTTAATTTTCGAAAATCACTAACCCTTTTTTAAAATTAATTTTCGAAAAATTCTATCTCTCTTCTTCTTCTATTTAATTATTTATTTACTAATGCTTCTCTTCATCTCAAGAATTCGAACCTACTCTTCCCCTTTGTGTTTGGATTCTTAACTCTTCTCCTTCTTCTATTCTTTTATTCTTCTACTCACATAAAGGAATCTCTATACTGTGACATAGAGGATTCCAGATTTTCTTTGTTTTCTTCTCTTTCATATGAGCAGGAACAAGGAAAAAGGCATTCTTGTTGAAGCTGATCCTGAACCTGAAAGGACTCTAAAGAGGAAATTAAGAAAAGCTAAAATACAACAATCCAGAGACAACCTTACTAAAATTTTCGAACAAGAAAAGGATATGGAAACCGAACCCAACAACAATAATGCAAGGAGGATGCTTGGTGATTATACTACACCTACTTCCAAATTTGATGGAAGAAGCATCTCAATCCCTGCCATTGAAGCAAACAATTTTGAGCTGAAACCTCAACTAGTTGCTTTAATGCAATAGAACTGCAAGTTTCATAGACTTCCATCAGAAGATCCCTATCAGTTTTTAACTGAGTTCTTGCAGATCTGTGAGACTGTTAAGACTAATGGAGTAGATCCTGAAGTCTACAGGCTCATGCTTTTCTCTTTTGCTGTAAGAGACAGAGCTAGAACGTGGTTGGACTCACAACCTAAAGATAGCCTGGACTCTTGGGATAAGCTGGTCACGGCCTTCTTGGCTAAGTTCTTTCCTCCTCAAAAGCTGAGCAAGCTTAGAGTGGATGTTCAGACATTCAAACAAAAAGATGGTGAATCCCTCTATGAAGCTTGGGAAAGATAAAAGCAGATGACCAAAAGGTATCCTTCTGACATGCTTTTAGAGTGGACCATTCTGGATATATTCTATTATGGTCTATCTGAGTTCTCCAAGATGTCACTGGACCATTTTGCAGGTGGATCCATTTACCTAAAGAAAACGCCTGCAGAAGCTCAAGAACTTATTGACATGGTTGCAAATAACCATTTCATGTACACTTCTGAGCGGAATTCCGTGAGTAATGGAATGCCTCAGAGGAAGGGAATTCTTGAAATTGATGCTCTGAATGCCATATTGGCTCAGAACAAAATGTTGACTCAGCAAGTCAACATGATTTCTCAAACTCTGAATGGATGGCAAAATGCATCCAACAGTACTAAAGAGGCATTTTCTGAAGAAAAAGCTTATGATCCTGAGAACCCTGCAATAGCAGAGGTGAATTACATGGGTGAAACTTATGGAAACACCTATAACCCCTCATGGAGAAATCATCCAAATTTCTCATGGAAGGATCAACAAAAGCCCCAACAAGGCTTTAATAATGGTGGAAGAAACAGGCTTAGTGGTGCACGAAATTGTGATCATCAATGGCGCCATCAACATGGTACGCTCAATTGCAATCTCAACTATTTATCACAACTTCGCACAACTAACCAGCAAGTGAACTGGGTCGTCCAAGTAATAAACCTTACGCGAGTAAGGGTCGATCCCACGGAGATTGTTGGTATGAAGCAAGCTATGGTCACCTTGTAAATCTCAGTCAGGCAGATTCAAATGGTTATGGATGATATACGAATAAAGCATAAAATAAAGATAGAGATACTTATGTAATTCATTGGTGAGAACTTCAGATAAGCGAATGGAGATGCTTTGTCCCTTCCGTCTCTCTGCTTTCCTACTGTCTTCATCCAATCCTTCTTACTCCTTTCCATGGCAAGCTGTATGTAGGGTTTCACC
>NC_029780.3:61985270-61985888 GCF_000817695.3 Arachis duranensis | reverse complement strand
TGGGACGCCGGTTTGGGCCATCAAATCTCGGGCAAAGTATGAACTATTATACATTTCTAGAAAGCCCAGGATGTCTACTTTTCAACGCCGTTGAGAGCGCGCCAATTGTGCTTCTGTAGCTCCAGAAAATCTACTTCGAGTGCAGGGAGGTCAGAATCCAACAGCATCTGCAGTCCTTTTCAGCCTCTGAATCAGATTTTTGCTCAAGTCCCTCAATTTCAGCCAGAAAATACCTGAAATCATAGAAAAACACACAAACTTATAATAAAGTCCAGAAAAGTGAATTTTAACTAAAAACTAATAGAAATATACTAAAAACTAACTAAAACATACTAAAAACACACTAAAAACAATGCCAAAAAGCGTACAAATTATCCACTCATCACAACACCAAACTTAAATTGTTGCTTGTCCCCAAGCAACTAGAAATAAAATAAGATAAAGAGAAGAGAATATGCAATGAATTCCAAAAACATCTATGAAGATCAGTATTAATAAGATGAGCGGGGCTTTTAGCTTTTTCCCTCTGAATAGTTTTGGCATCTCACTCTATCCTTTGAAATTCAGAATGATTGGCTTCTGTAGGAACTCAGAATCCAGATAGTGTTATTGATTCTC
>NC_029780.3:61984311-61985148 GCF_000817695.3 Arachis duranensis | reverse complement strand
TTTATTTCTTTCTTTTTCTTTCTTTTTCTTTCTTTTTCTTTCTTTTTCTTTCTTTTTCTTTCTTTTTCTTTCTTTTTCTTTCTTTTTCTTTCTTTTTCTTTCTTTTTCTTTCTTTTTCTTTCTTTTTCTTTCTTTTTCTTTCTTTTTCTCTTTCTCCTTTTTTTTCGCTTCTTTTTTTTGTATTCACTGCTTTTTCTTGATTCAAGAATCATTTTTATGATTTTTCAGATCCTCAGTAACATGTCTCCTTTTTCATCATTCTTTCAAGAGCCAACCATTCATGAACAACAAATTCAAAAGACATATGCACTGTTTAAGCATACATTTAAAAAACAAAAGTATTGCCACCACATCAAAATAATTAATCTGTTATAAAATTTAAAATTCATGCAATTCTTCTCTTTTTCAATTAAGAACATTTTTCATTCAAGAAAGGTGATGGATTCATAGGACATTCAAAACTTTAAGGCATAGACACTAAGACACTAATGATCATGAGACACAAACATAGATAAACATAAGCATGAAAATTCGAAAAACAAGAAAATAGAGAACAAGGAAATTAAAGAACGGGTCCACCTTAGTGATGGTGGCTTGTTCTTCCTCTTGAAGATCTTATGGAGTGCTTGAGATCCTCAATGTCTCTTCCTTGTCTTTGTTGCTCCTCTCTCATGATTCTTTGATCTTCTCTAATTTCATGGAGGAGGATGGAATGTTCTTGGTGCTCCACCCTTAGTTGTCCCATGTTAGAACTTAATTCTCCTAGGGAGGTGTTGATTTGCTCCCAATAGTTTTGTGGAGGAAGGTGCATCCCTTGAGGCATCTCAGGGATTTCAT
>NC_029780.3:61982604-61983156 GCF_000817695.3 Arachis duranensis | reverse complement strand
CTGAGGTGTCAAGGAAAAGTCATCCCTGCACCAAATGTCATGCAAAAATGCGTTTTGAGCCAATTCTGGCGTTAAACGCGGGCTGGTGCCCATTTCTGGCGTTTAACGCCAACTTCTTGCCCTTTCCTGGCGTTTAACGCCAGTCTAGTGCCCCTTTCTGGCGTTAAACGCCCAGAATGGTGCCAGACTGGGCGTTAAACGCCCACTTGCTACCCTTACTGGCGTTTAAACGCCAGCAAGGTCTTCCTCCAGGGTGTGCTATTTTTCTTTCTATTTTTCATTCTATTTTTGCTTTTTCAACTGATTTTGTGACTTCTCATGATCATCAACCTACAGAAAACATAAAATAATAAAGGAAAATAGATAAAATATAACATTGGGTTGCCTCCCAACAAGCACTTCTTTAATGTCAGTAGCTTGACAGAGGGCTCTCATGGAGCCTCACAGATAGTCAGAGCAATGTTGGAACCTCCCAACACCAAACTTAGAGTTTGACTGTGGGGGCTCTGTTTGACTCTGTTTTGAGAGAAGCTCTTCATGCTTCCTCTCCAT
>NC_029780.3:61981496-61982407 GCF_000817695.3 Arachis duranensis | reverse complement strand
GCCTTTGCTGTGGCTAGAAAGGGTCTGCCAAGGATGATGGATTCATCCATGCACTTCCCAGTCTCTAGGACTATGAAATCAGCAGGGATGTAATGGTCTTCAATCTTTACCAAAACATCCTCTACAAGCCCATAAGCTTGTTTTTTTGAATTGTCTGCCATCTCTAATGAGATTCTTGCAGCTTGCACCTCAAAGATTCCTAGCTTCTCCATTACAGAGAGAGGCATGAGATTTATGCTTGACCCTAGGTCACACAGAGCCTTCTTGAAGGTCATGGTGCCTACTGTACAAGGTATTGAGAACTTCTCAGGGTCCTGTCTCTTTTGAGGTAATCTCTGCCTAGTCAAGTTATCCAGCTCTTTGGTGAGCAAAAGGGGTTCATCCTCCCAAGTCTCATTACCAAATAACTTGTCATTTAGCTTCATGATTGCTCCAAGGTACTTGGAAACTTGCTCTTCAAAGGAAGAATACTCATCAGAGCTCATGAATGGCAGAAGTAAATCCAATGGAATCTCTATGGTCTCAGTGTGAGCCTCAGATTCCCATGGTTCCTCATTAGGGAACTCATTGGAGGTCAGTGAACGTCCATTGAGGCCTTCCTCAGTGGTGCTCAATGCCTCTTCCTCCTTTCCAAATTCGGGCATGTAGGTCATGTCAATCCCCTTTCACTCTCCTTTTGGATTCTCTTCTGTATTGCTTGGAAGAGTGCTAGGAGGGAGTTCAGTAATTTTCTTACTCAGCTAACCCACTTGTGCCTCCAAGTTTCTAATGGAGGACCTTGTTTCAGTCATGAAACTTTGAGTGGTTTTGATTAGATCAGAGACCATGGTTGCTAAGTCAGAGTGGCTCTGCTTTGAATTCTCTGTCTGTTGCTGAGAAGATGATGGAAAAGGCTTGCCATTGCTAAACCT
>NC_029780.3:61978882-61979799 GCF_000817695.3 Arachis duranensis | reverse complement strand
GGGGCGTTAAACGCCCAGCCAGGCACCTTGGCTGGCGTTTAAACGCCAGTTTGCCTTCTTCACTGGGCGTTTTGAACGCCCAGCTTTTTCTGTGTAATTCCTCTGCTGTATGTTCTGAATCTTCAATTCTCTGTATTATTGACTTGAAAAGACACAGATTAAAAATATTTATTTATTTTTTTATTTATTTATTTTGGATTTTTAATAATGAGGAATAATCAAAATGAAACTAAAATCAAATAACAATGTATTCAAGACACCAAACTTAGCAGTTTGTATACCATTGACACAACAAAACACTCAAGACAAGAGAATTTAAAGATCAGAACAAGGAAATCATCAAGAACAACTTGAAGATTAATGAAGACACATGCATGAATTCAAAAAATGCAAGAAGAACAGAAACATGCAATTGACACCAAACTTAAAATGAGACTAGTGTCTCAATAAGAAACATAAAATATTTTTGGTTTTTTGTTTCGAAAATTAAGTGGAAAAGAAAATAAAGATATCAAAATTCTTAATGAGAATTCCAGGAATCATGCAATGTTAGTCTAAAGCTTCAGTCTAAGGGAATTAGACATGGCTAGCCAAGCTTCAGCAGAACATTGCATTTAAGAGCTAAATTGATGAAGATCAATCAGCTTTGGTGATGATGAGGACATCACCTTGAAACACTAGAATCCATTCTTAAGAACTCTGAAGAAAAGTACCTAATCTAAGCAACAAGATGAACCGTCAGTTGTCCAAACTCAAACAATCCCCGGCAACGGCGCCAAAAACTTGGTGCACGAAATTGTGATCATCAATGGCGCCATCAACATGGTACGCTCAATTGCAATCTCAACTCTTTATCACAACTTCGCACAACTAACCAGCAAGTGCACTGGGTCATCCAAGTAATAAACCTTACGCGA
>NC_029780.3:61961827-61978805 GCF_000817695.3 Arachis duranensis | reverse complement strand
CAATTCTTCCTACTCCTTTCCATGGCAAGCTTAAGCAAGGGTTTCACCGTTGTCAGTGGCTACCTCCCATCCTCTCAGTGGAAATGTTCAACGCACCCTGTCACGGCACGGCTAATCATCTGTCGGTTCTCAATCAGGTTGGAATAGAATCTATTGATTCTTTTGCGTCTATCACTAACGCCCAGCCTTCAGGAGTTTGAAGCTCGTCACAGTCATTCAATCATTGAATCCTACTCAGAATACCACAGACAAGGTTCAGACCTTTCGGATTCTCTTGAATGCCACCATCAATTCTAGCTTATACCACGAAGATTCCAATCAAGGGATCCAAGAGATAAACATTCAAGTCTTGTTTGCTTGTAGAACAGAAGTGGTTGTCAGGCACTCGTTCATAAGTGAGAGCACACGTTCATAGGTGAGAATGATGATGAGTGTCACGGATCATCACATTCATCAAGTTGAAGAACAAGTGATATCTTAGAACAAGAACAAGCGGAATTGAATAGAAGAACAATAGTAATTGCATTAATACTCGAGGTACAGCAGAGCTCCACACCTTAATATATGGTGTGTAGAAACTCCACCGTTGAAAATACATAAGAACAAGGTCTAGGCATGGCCGAGAGGCCAGCCCCCATGATCTAAGATAGCATAAGACTAAAGATAGCTACCAAGATCTGATCTAAGAACTAGATGTCCAAAGATGATAATACAATAGCAAAATGTCCTATTTGTAGAGAACTAGTAGCCTAGGGTTTACAGAGATGAGTAAATGACATAAAAATCCACTTCCGGGCCCACTTGGTGTGTGCTTGGGCTAAGCATTGAAGAATTTTCGTGTAGAGACTTCTCTTGGAGTTAAACGCCAGCTTTTGTGCCAGTTTGGGCTTTTAACTCCCATTCTTGTGCCAGTTTCGACGTTTAACGCCGGGCAGTTTTGAGCTGATTTGGGACGCCGGTTTGGGCCATCAAATCTCGGGCAAAGTATGAACTATTATACATTGCTGGAAAGCCCAGGATGTCTAGTTTCCAACGCCGTTGAGAGCGCACCAATTGGGCTTCTGTAGCTCCAGAAAATCCACTTCGAGTGCAGGGAGGTTAGAATCCAACAGCATCTGCAGTCCTTTTCAGCCTCTGAATCAGATTTTTGCTCAAGTCCCTCAATTTCAGCCAGAAAATACCTGAAATCACAGAGAAACACACAAATTCATAGTAAAGTCCAGAAAAGTGAATTTTAACTAAAAACTAATAGAAATATACTAAAAACTAACTAAAACATACTAAAAACATACTAAAAACAATGCCAAAAAGCATACAAATTATCCGCTCATCACTTAGCAATAGCAAGCCTTTTCCATCATCTTCTCAGCAATAGACAGAGAATTCTGAGCAGAGCTCCTCTAGCTTAGCAAATATAGTCTCTGATCTGTCTAAGGCCACTTTAAGTTTCATGAGTGAAACAAGGTCCTCCATCAGAAATTTGGAGGCACAAGTGGGCCAGCTGAGTAAGAAAGTCACTGAAACTCATCCTAGTACTCTCCCAAGCAATACTGAAGAGAATCCAAAAAGAGAGTGCAAGGCCATTGACATAATCAAAATGGCCGAACCTAGAGAGGAAGGGGAGGACGTGAATCCCAATGAGGAAGACCTCATGGGACGTCTCCCAGACAAGAAGGAGTTCCCTATTGAGGACCTAAAGGAATTTGAGGCTCATACAGAGACCATAGAGATTCTATTAAACCTCCTTCTGCCATTCAAGAGCTCTGAAAACTATTCTTCCTCTGAAGAGGATGAAGATATAACTAGAGAGCAAGTTGCTCAATATCTAGGAGCTATCATGAAGCTGAATGCCAAGTTGTTTGGTAATGAGACTTGAGATGATGCACCTCCCTTGCTCATTAGTGAACTAGATACATGGGTTCAGCAAAATTTACCTCAAAAGAAACAAGATCCTGGTAAATTCTTAATACCTAGTACCATGGGCACCATGACCTTTGAGAAGGCTCTCTGTGACCTGGGGTCAGGTATAAATCTTATGCCACTCTTTGTAATGGAGAAACTGGGAATCTTTGAGGTACAGGCTGCTACATTCTCATTACAGATGGCAGACAAGTCAGTAAGACAAGCTTATGGATTGGTAGAGGACGTGTTAGTGAAGGTTGAAGGCTTTTACATCCCTGCTGATTTCATAATCTTAGACACTGGGAAGGAAGAGGATGAATGCATCATCCTTGGAAGACCCTTCCTAGCCATAGCAAGAGTTGTGATTGATGTTAACAGAGAAGAATTAGTCCTTTAATTGAATGGGGACTACCTTGTGTTTAAGGCCCAAGGCTATCCTTCTGTAACAATGGAGAGGAAGCATGAAAAGCTTCTCTCAGTACAGAGTCAAACAAAGCCCCTACAATCAAACTCTAAGTTTGGTGTTGGGAGGCCACAACCAAACTCTAAGTTTGGTATTAAGAAACCCCCACATTCAAACTCTAAGTTTGATGTTAGGAGTCCACAACATTGACCTGATCACCTGTGAAGCTCCATGAGAGCTCACTGTCAAGCTATTGACACTAAAGAAGCGCTTATTGGGAGGCAACCCAATTTTTATTTATCTATATTTTTATTGTTCTTTTATGTTTTATTAGGTTCATGATCGTGTGGAGTCACAAAACAAATACTAAAATTAAAAACAGAATAAAAAACAGCAGAAGAAACAGCACACCCTGGAGGAGGAGCTTACTGGCGTTTAAACGCCAGTAAGGAGCATCTGGCAAGCATTCAGCGCCAAAACAGAGCATGAAACTGGCGTTGAACAGCAGAAACAAGCATGGAACTGGCGTTCAACGCCAGAAACATGCTATAGACTGGTGTTGAACACCCCAAACAAGCATAGAATTGGCGTTTAACGCCAGAAACAAGCATCAATCTGGCATTAAACGCCAGGATTGCATGCAAATGGCGTTTTACACGCCTAATTGGTGCAGGGATGATAAATCCTTGACACCTCAGGATTTGTGGACCCCACAGGATCACCTCAGGATCTGTGGACCCCACAGGATTACCTCAGGATCTGTGAATCCCACAGGATCCCTACCTACCTCAACTTACCTTCTCTCTTCTTCACACAATCCAATAACACTCTTCCCCAAAAACCCTTCACCAATCACCTCAATCTCTCTTCCCAATTACCCATTCACCACTCACATCCATCCTCTCTTCCCCATAAACCCTACCTACCTTCAAAATTCAAAATCTCTTTCCCACCCAAACCCACCCTATATGGCCGAACCTAAACACCTCTCCTTCTACTATATATACCCCTTCATCCTTCTTCATTTTCACACAACACAACCCTCTCTTCTCTCCCTTGACCGAAACCCACATATCTCTCCCTCTCCTCCATATCTTCTTCTTCTTCTTCTATTCTTTCTTCTTTTGCTCGAGGGCGAGCAATATTCTAAGTTTGGTGTGGTAAAAGCATAGCTTTTTTTTTGTTTTTCCATAACCATTGATGGCACCTAAGGCCAGAGAAACCTCTAGAAAGAGGAAAGGGAAGACAAAAGCTTCCAACTCCGAATCATGGGAGATGGAGAGATTCATCTCAAGGGTCCATAGCTCAGTAGCAGAGTATTTGACTGCACATCAAGAGAGCCCACTCATGGACCTCAATAAGAGCATGAAGAATTCCCTCATCAAGAAATCCCTGAGATGCCTCAAGGGATACATTTTCCTCCACATAACTATTGGGAACAACAGAGGATAGGAGCACCAAAATCAATAGGGATCAAGCAACAAAGGCAAGGAAGAGACATAGAGGAGCTCAAGAGCACCATTGGTTTTTCAAGAAGAAGACGCCACCATCACTAAGGTGGACTCATTCCTTGTTCTTATTTCTCTGTTTTTCGGTTTTTTATGCTATATGTTTGTCTATGTTTGTGTCTTTACTACATGATCATTAGTATTTAGTAACTATGTCCTAAAGCTATGAATAATTCCATGAATCCTTCACCTTTCTTGAATGAAAAATATTTTTAATATAAAAGAACAAGAAGTACATGAGTTTCGAATTCATCCTTGAATTTAGTTTATTTATATTGATGTGGTGACAATACTTTTTGTTTTCTGAATGAATGCTTAAATAGTGCATATTTTTGATCTTGTTGTTTATGAATGTTAAAATTGTTGGCTCTTGAAAGAATGATGAACAAAGAGAAACGTTACTGATGATCTGAAAAATCATGAAATTGATTCTTGAAGCAAGAAAAAGCAGTGAAAAAGCAAAAGCTTGCGAAAAAAAATTTTGGCGAAAAAAAATAAAAGAAAAAGAAAAAGCAAGCAGAAAAAGCCAATAGCCCTTAAAACCAAAAGGCAAGGGTAAAAAGGATCCAAGGCTTTGAGCATCAATGGATAGGAGGGCCCAAGGAAGTAAAAATTCAGGCCTAAGCGGCTAAATCAAGCTGCCTCTAACCATGTGCTTGTAGCATGCAGGTCCAAGTGACAAACTTGAGACTGAGTGGTTAAAGTCATGATCCAAAGCAAAAAGAGTCTGCTTAAGAGCTCTGGACACCTCTAACTAGGGACTTTAGCAAAGTTGAGTCACAATTTGAAAAGGTTCACCCAGTTATGTGTCTGTGGCATTTATGTATCCGGTGGTAATACTGGAAAACAAAGTGCTTAGGGCCACGGCCAAGACTCATAAAAGTAGATGTGTTCAAGAATCAACATACTTAACTAGGAGAATCAATCAACACTATCTGAACTCTGAGTTCCTATGGATGCTAATCATTCTAAACTTCAAAGGAAAAAGTGAGATGCCAAAACTGTTCATAAGCAAAAAGCTACAAGTCCCGCTCATCTAATTAGAACTAATATTCATTGATATTTTGGGATTTATAGTATATTCTCTTCTTTTTATCTTGTTTGATTTTCAGTTGCTTGGTGATGTGTGGAAAACGATCCAACATAAAACTCACCGGCAAGTGTACCGGGTCGCATCAAGTAATAATAACTCACCTGAGTGAGGTCGATCCCACAGGGATTGAAGGATTGAGCAATTTTAGTTTAGTGGTTGATTTAATCAAGCGAATTAAGTATTGGTTGAGTGGTTTGTAACTGACAGAAGCTAAGTTGCTTGAAATGTAAAGGGAGAGGGGTAATTGACTGAAAATTAAAGTGCAGAGAAATTAAAGAGGCTAAATCTTAAGGTGCAAGAAATATAAATTGTCGAAACTTAGATTGCAAGAAATGTAAATAAATGAATCTTAAAGTGCAAGAAATGTAAATTGCTTGAATCATAAAAGGAATTGGGAATTGGGATTGCAGGATTTAAACAAGCAGAAATAAATTGCAACAAGCGGAAAGGCAAAAGATGAATTAAATTGAAGTAGATCTCAAACAGAAGAGTCAAATGCTTTGAGAATGTAAAACAGAAACTGACTGTGCTTAATTGCAGCAAATTAAAAGATGGTTGAAGATCTCGGGAGTGGAAGAGACTAGAAAACAAGTCTAGATCTCAAATCCTTCCTTGATCCAACAAGAACAATGGCAAAAGAAATAAAGAGAAGTAAATTGCAGAAAGATTAGAAGATGAAGCAGTAAACAGAAATTGGAATTCAATTATGCAGAAAAGAAAACAAGAGGTCTCAAGGTGAGAGTAAAACAGAAGTTCTTCAATTCTCCACCCAAGATCCAAAGCAAAAGTAAAGAGTGCTAAAGCAAGAACAAGGAAGAAGAGAGATCAATTCTCCTTCCCAATTCTCTAACAACTAAATTCAAGAGTAAAAGCTCAAAATGTAAAATGAAAGTTCAAAGTAAAAAATGAAAATTAAGATGAAAGTTCAAAAGTAAAGGTAAAAGGTCCTAACTAAATCAAACTAGCTTCTATTTATACACTTTCTATTCTTGGATTTTAGAATTTGGATGGGCTTTTTGATTTGGTGAAGAAATGAATTAAGTTGGATTTTTAATTAAATTTCAGCCCATGTTGCTCCCAGGAGGCTGCTCTGCTCTTATGGAGAGCGGAACAGTGAAGCTTTGTGTGGGGATCCTTTTTGCATGCCAAGGCTTGGAGAGGCACCAAGGGACTGCCCTGCTCTTGTGGAGAGCGGAGCAGTGTGTGTCTTGCGCCCTTAAAATATTTCGCGTGCCATGTCTTGGACATCATCAGGGTAGCGCTCAAGTGGTGCTAAGAGCGTAGCTTCCTTGCTTTGTTAGTGAAGCCTCTATGTTCGAGACTTGCTTGGAGCATTTTGGCCAATTTTTGGCTTATTTTCCTTTATGAGTAGCGCTCCCCCACTCCCCCTTGCTCATGAGTTCAAACCTTGTGGCAAGCATTGGTAAGCTTTTTCCTTGAATTTATTTCTTTGATGAGCCCGATAATGCTCTCAAGGAGAGCAGAGCAGTGTTCTTCCCTCCCTTGTTTTCTTGATTCCAAATTGTGCTCCGCTCTCAAGGGGGGCAGAGCATTGAAGCTTTTCATACTTGGTTCATTGTTGTGCTCTCTTGGAGAGCATTGTGCTCTTGGAGAGAGCATTGTGGCTTCCTCCTTCCATGTGCCATGCTTCCTCATTTTCTTTGCCATATTTTCTTCTTCATTGAGTCACGCTTCTTAAGCCACACTTTCTTATTTTCTTCTTTTCTTCACCTACAAATAATCAAAATAACCACTCAAAGTATCACCAAATTCACAAGGTTTATAAATCATTAAAAATCAATTAAATTTACTTAAACCTCATGATTTAGGATCAATTAAATGGTGGTTGTTTGATTCAAAGAAACCATGCATTTCCATTCCAAATTACTTACTTAGAATGCAAGAAAGTGCATAAAAACTAGTGGAACAAGTGAAATTAGCTTGAAAAATGGGCATATGATGACTTGTCATCACTTGGGGACAAGCAACAATTTAAGTTTGGTGTTGTGATGAGCGGATAATTTATACGCTTTTTGGCATTGTTTTCAGGTAGTTTTTAGTAGGATCTAGCTACTTTTAGGGAATGTTTTTATTAGTTTTTATGCAAAATTCACATTTCTGGCCTTTACTATGAGTTTGTGTGTTTTTTTGTGATTTCAGGTATTTTTTGGCTGAAATTGAGAGACCTGAGCAAAAATCTGATAGGAGGCTGACAAAGGACTGCTGATGCTATTGGATTCTGACCTCCCTGCACTCGAAATGGATTTTCTGGAGCTACAGAACTCCAAATGCACTCGCAACTGCGTTGGAAAGTAGACATCTAGGGCTTTCCAGAAATATATAATAGTCCATACTTTGTTCGAGCTTAGATGACGCAAACTAGCATTCAATGCCAGTTCCATGCTGCATTCTGGAGTAAAACGCCAGAAACACGTCACGAACCACAGTTAAACGCCAAAAACACATTACAACTTGGCGTTTAACTCCAAGAGAAGCCTCTGCATGTGTAAAGCTCAAGCTCAGCCCAAGCACACACCAAGTGGGCCCCGGAAGTGGATTTCTACATCAATCACTTATCTCTGTAACCCTAGTAGCTATTTTTAGTATAAATAGAACTTTTTACTATTGTACTAGTGTCTAGTCTTTGGTCTAGTCTTTGACCATTCGATTTTAGACCTTCATGGAGGCTGGCCTCTCGGCCATGCCTAGACCATCACTTATGTATTTTCAACGGTGGAGTTTCTACACACCATAGATTAAGGTGTGGAGCTCTGCTGTACCTCGAGTTTTAATGCAAAGTACTACTATTTTCTATTCAATTCATGCTTATTCTTATTCTAAGATATTCGCTGCCCTTCAACCTGATGGATGTGATGATCCGTGACACTCATCATTATCTATCCTTATGAATGCGTGATTGATAACCAGTTCCGTTCTACCTTAGACCGAGCGCATATCTCTTGGATTCCTTAATCAGAATCTTCGTGGTATAAGCTAGAATTGTTGGCGGCATTCATGAGAATCCGGAAAGTCTAAACCTTGTCTGTGGTATTCTGAGTAGGATTCAGGGATTGAATGACTGTGACGAGCTTCAAACTCGCGATTGTTGGGCGTGGTGACAGACGTAAAAGAATCAATGGATTCTATTTCGACATGATTGAGAACCGACAGATGATTAGCCGTGCTGTGACAGAGCATTTGGACCATTTTCACTGAGAGGATGGGATGTAGCCATTGACAACAATGATGCCCTACATACAACGTGCCATGGAAAGGAGTAAGAAGGATTGAAGGAAGGCAGTAGGAAAGCAGAGATTCAGATGGAACACAGCATCTTCATACAGTTATCTGAAATTCCTACCAATGATTTACATAAGTATCTCTATCATTATTGTAATGTTTTTTTTTATTATTATTTTTGAAAACCATTATAAACCATTTGAATCCGCCTAACTGAGATTTATAAGATGACCATAGCTTGCTTCATAACAACAATCTCCGTGGGATCGACCCTTACTCACGTAAGGTATTACTTGGACGACCTAGTGCACTTGCTGGTTAGTTGTGCGGAGTTGTGACAAAGTGTGATTCACATTTGAGAGCGCTACCAAGTTTTTGGCGCCATTGTTGATGATCACAATTTCGTGCACCAGGGCTACGGTTTTTATTTTTGTTGACTTTCCTATGTGTTTTTTCCTCTCTATATCTGCATTGCCTCCAAAGGGTTCCCTTGGGTTTTTACTGATTGTTGCTTTTGTGAATCATGGGGTGCCCTTTTTGCTGCTATACATGTCGTTTGCTGGTTGTTTCTTCCTTCTCTTTTTCTGTCCAAGTTGCTTGGTAGTGACCCTTTTTATTTTCTTACTGTAGGTGTAGTTACTTTATGTCTTCTCGTAAGAATATTGTCGAGATGTTCATAAAGGTCCCTGCTGGTGTGGCCGATTGGTTAGATTCCATAGTCTTGATGTGTGTTACTGTAGCTGACCCAGAATACTGTCAGAAGCTTAGGAGGTTTCATAGGATTTGTGAGTGTAGAGAAGATGAGAAGAGTTATGTACTGGTGTCGCTCGACCCTAAGGAGAGAGTTAGCTTCCCTCCCTTAGATCGGACAGAGCGTCCTTTCTTTTATGCCTATGACTATTGCTTTAGCCAACTAGGTATTACCCTTCTTTTTACCACCTTTGAAACCGAACTCTTGTGGAACTATAATGTGGCCCCTTCACAGCTTCGTCTGAACTCTTGGGCTTTTATAAAGATTTTTCAGCTACTGTGTCAAGAACTAGGGGTCCGTCTTTCCCAGACCTTTTTCCTTTACTTGTATGTGCTGACCAAGCTGGGAGTAGCCAAGAAGAAGGCTTCTTGGATCTCCTTTCAGGCTACCCAAGGGAGAAAATTTTTTTCAATGTTTGATGACTCTTTTCGGGACTTTAAAAATTTTTATTTTAAAGTCCGAGCTGTTGAGGATGTTCGCCCTTTCTTTCTGGATGAGAATGACGAGCCGACCTTTCCCTTTTGGTGGCAGAAAGATACAGTAGTTCTTAAGTACCCCTGGGAGAGCTTAGATGAAGTAGAGAGGTATTTTGTGGGTGTGTTAGAGGAGCATTGGGGGGAGCCTCCTCATCTGGACACTAAGAAGTTTTTAGGGGATCCTACTCTTCTCCATTTCGAGTTAGGTAGTATCCGAACTCTTCTTTCATAATTTTTCTTTTATTGGTTGTGGTCTTGTCCTTTTCCTACTGTGTAATTGTTTTCCTGGATTCTTTTCAGAGATGATGACGTCTTCAGAATCGATGAAAGCTTTTCGCAAAGCAAAAAGGCAGTGGCTGCCTAGAATTTGTCGAAGAAGACTTCGGGGGAGGGTTCTTCGGAACAGTTGCCTCCGAAAAAGCCGGCAACTGATTCTCAGGGTCCGAGGAAGATTATCCCGACCCCAGGATTTTGGACAGTTTCTTTTGACCCGCTTTAGACGACCTCTGGTGCCGCTTCTTCCACTATTTCTGCTGGTCCCCCTCCCAAGAAGCAAAAGACTGTTAGGACTTATAATCTAAACGACAAAGAGTTTGATGGTGTGGCTTTTGCTACACAGTTGATTGCTCCTCATGGTAAAGTTCCTCTGGACGATGTGTCGATCCTTCATCCTCTTGATTTTATATCGAGCAATAGTGTTCGGATGGCTAATCTCAGCGCGGCCTTGTCCCAGGTTATTAAGGAATCTCCTGTCCGTGCCACTAAAGCTTTTCTAGAGGAGGCCAAGGCTGATTACAACAGGGTGAAGGGTCTGAAGGACGAACTAGATGCTAAGGTTGTTAAATTGGAGCTGGATGTCGAGAAGAAGAAGTCTCGAGCTACTGCGGCGGAGGCGGCTGCTAACCTGGCCGAGGACATGGCCAAGAAAGTCAAGGAGAGCTATACCCGGACCTATAGCGAGCGGTTGAAAACTAGGGAGAGGCTTCAATCTGCTCAGGATGATTACGCCGAGCTTTAGGGCCATATGGTGAGTAGTATGACCGACATGTATGAAAATCTGAAGGCCCAGGTTCGGGTTCTTGCTCCTGACGTTAACCTATCTTTATTTAGCATGGATAACGTAGTGGAGGATGGAAAGATTGTGCCTGCCTCAGATGATGACGATGAGGGTTCTCCCCCTGCACCACCGGCTAAGGTTTTTACAGCTTCAACTTCTGCGGCTCCTTCTGCCGAGGTTGTCCCTCCTGAGCCTGAGTTGACCTAGAGATCCTGAGTGGCCCGGATGGGGTTGTTGGAGCCATCCCTATCTTGACGATCCCTCCTTCTCCTCAGGATGCAGCTGCTGACACGACTTTGGATCCTTTATGATTTTCTCTTTATATCTTTGTTTTTAATTGTGTATTTGAGGTGGTCTGGTTTGTGGACCTTTTAAACTTTGTAAGTTTTTTATGGATATCATTTCTAACACTATTTGCTTCTTAGCAACCCTCGCTTTTGATAAAAAACTTTTGACTCTTGGGTTGCCATTGGGTAGCCCCTTGAGTTTTTAATGTTTTAATTCCTGTGTTTGCTGATATGCCGATTTAGCTTTTGGCAAAGTTTTTTGTTGCTTTTTCAACCCTTGGAATCTTCGTGGGTTTTTTAGAGGTTTGGTATTTTCTGGTCCGACCTCTTTCATGGGGTAGTATGGACTTCTACCCTTGCCTTTTGGACCATGCCTTATCTTAGTTATGTTCACAACCTTTTTCTTTGGCGATGACATCCTCGCCACTTGCTGTCCGGGCTTTTAGTCAGTGTCCAACAAATTTTCAGTGTTCTTTATATAGAACCTTTTTAGTTTATTTGGATGACTTTTTAGCCCTGTATTGACATCGTGCTTTTGCTTTTTGAGTAACGTCTCCTTTTAGGAGTTGTACCCTTTTAGCTAGGCACTTTGGCCCTAGGTTTTTTCAACCTTTTTGGCCTTTATTTGTTCCTCTTTTTAGTGATCCTTTTATTGGACATACTCTTCTGTCGGGCCTTTGGTGCGGTATTTATAACCCACACTTACTAACCGGCAAGTGCACCGGGTCGTACCAAGTAATACCTTACGTGAGTAAGGGTCGATTCCACGAGGATTGATGGATCAAGCAACAATGATTGATTGATTGGCTTAGTTAGGCAAGCAGAAATTGGTTTTGAGATGTTCAAAAGGTTTAAGTTCGAATTCAAAATATCAAAAGTATAGACAATTAAATAAATTGGGAATAAAATATGGATAAATAGTTAAGGCTTCAGAGTTATCTATTTTTCCGGATTAACTTTTCTTACTAACTATTTTAATTATGTAGGGACTCAAATAGAAAGAGGGTCATACTTCCGTTCCACCCATATTTCATAAAATAAAGAACGAAAACAATTCTTAAATATAAATCCAAAACATAAATTAAAATAGAAAAAGTAATAAAATCAATCCATACAAATAGACAGAGCTCCTAACCTTAACAATGGAGGTTTAGTTGCTCATGGAATGTAGAATGTAATATTGTATAGAATTCCCTAATGGAATCCCCCTAATGTCATCTCCTCTTGAGTAGAAGAGAAGTCTCCCCTATTTATAACTAATCCTAATTAATTTAAAATCAAATTATCTAAAAAATAAAAATAATATCTTTTTCTAAAAGATAAGATTTAAATTTAAATTCGAATTAATTAATAGATTTTCAGTTGATGAGTGGGGACCACTTGCTTTGTCCATTCTGCGGCTTCTAATCTGTGTTTTCTAGGCTAGAAAGTGGGTCAAAACAGCCCAGAAATCACCCCAGCGTCATTTGTATTTTTGCAGATCGCGCATGTGACGCGTCCGCGTCGTCCACGCGTTCGCGTCATTTGTGCATTTTCCAGTCCACGCGTTCGCATCAGGCACGCGATTGCGTCATTGCGATTTCTCCATTCCGCGCGGTCGTGTGAGTCATGCGTCCGCGTCGGTCTTCGCTGGTCATCTCTTTGGTTTCTTCTTTTTCTCTGCAGAAACTTCATCAAATCCCTCCGAATACTACCTAAAATAAATAAAATTGCACAAAACTCAAAATAGCATCCATAGTGGCTAAAATATAATTAATTCTTAATTAAACTCAACAATTTAGATGCAAATTCACTAGGAAAAGATAGACAAGATGCTCACGCATCAGCCTTCTCAAGTTATTTTTAGCAATCCCATTTCTAGCCTGACCTCGTTAGGTCACTTTATATGGGTTACTTTTTATAACATCCTGCATTAACTTGAGCTTTGTCGCTTCACCTTGCCGACCTCTTTTTCTTTGGTCGGGCGATGAATTTTGCAGTTTTTAAACGTAGATTAATGCGTCCTGGTAGGAAACTTTTTAGGGAATCGGTAACTTTTATTCAAATAATAAGATAAAAATGTAAGTAAAAGTGTGTAGATGTGAGTGCTTACCCTTTCTAGTTCGGGCAGTTTTTAGATCTTGGTCTAGCGCCTCATTAAAAAACTTTTTAAGAAAAAGAGTGCGACTTGGCCTAAGATCTTTACCTCTTTTCTAGCTATAGTACCTTCTTAGGTTACAGGCATGCCATGAGCTTGGTAGCTCCAGGTCGACTACCATATAGTAGCCTTTTTCTAGCACTTCTGTAACTCAATATGGCCCTTTCCAGTTGGCTGCTAGCTTCCCTTTTCCTGACTGACCTGCCTCGATATCATTTCGGATTAAGATGAGATCGTTGGTAGCGAAGTTTCACTGGATTACCTTCTGATTATAGCTTAAAGCCATTTGACGCTTTAGTGCTTCCTCTCTAATCCGAACTCTTTCTCAGACTTCTGGAAGTAGGTCGAGCTCTTCCCTTTGAACTTGGAAGTTGGTATCTTCGTTGTAGAGGATCACTCTAGGGGATCATTCTTCTATTTCTACGGGAATCATTGTCTCTATTCCGTAAGCAAGTCAGAAGGGTGATTCCTCAGTGGTGGAGTGTGGTGTTGTCTGGTATGCCCATAGGACTTGTGGGAACTCTTCGGCCCAAGCTCCTTTAGTGTCCTGTAGTCTCCGTTTTAGCCTAGCCAATATGACTTTGTTGGCGGTCATGAACGGAATTTTGTGTGGTCTAGAATTTTACTAATAAATTCTCATTGAAAGTATAGTTTCCAAACCAACTAAAATCCTTTCATAAAAAAAAATTGTTTGTCACAAGTAACAAACCCCTTAAAAATAATAACCGAAGTATTCAAACCTCAGGTCGTCTCTCAAAGGAATTGCAGGAAAGTGTTTTTATTATTGGTTATAAGATTGTATCTTTTTTGGGGGGTTTTGGATAAGAGAACGAGAAAAAGTAAATGGTAATGAAAATCAAATAATAAAGAGGTCTTGGAAAAGTTTGGTGGTCAAGGATCTCTATCCTTATCACTAACCACAACATGAGGATTGACAAGGATCAATCCCATTAAATCATCCTCTAACTAGTAAAGGAAAGTCAAATGAGCTATATCAATCCAAGTCCATAAGTCCTAACTCTCCACCAATAAAATTAGTAAGAACTAGAGTCAATGGCTACCTGATGAGCGGATAATTTATACGCTTTTTGGCATTATTTTTAGGTAGTTTTTAGTAAGTTCAAGCTACTTTTAGGGATGTTTTCATTAGTTTTTATGTTAAATTCACATTTCTGGACTTTACTATGAGTTTGTGTGTTTTTCTATGATTTCAGGTAATTTCTGGCTGAAATTGAGGGACTTGAGCAAAACTCTGATAGGAGGCTGACAAAGGACTGCTGATGCTGTTGGAATCTGACCTCCCTGCACTCGAGATGGATTTTCTAGAGCTACAGAACTCCAAATGGCGCGCTCTCAATGGCGTTGGAAAGTAGACATCCAGATCTTTCCAGCAATATATAATTGTTCATACTTTATTCGGGAATTGATGACGTAAACTGGCGCTCAACGCCAGTTCCATGTTGCTGTCTGGAGTAAAACGCCAGCTCAGATCAGGGGGGCTGGCCATTCGGCCATGCCTGAACCTTTCACTTATGTATTTTCAACGGTGGAGTTTCTACACACCATAGATTAAGGGTGTGGAGCTCTGCTGTACCTCAATTTTCAATACAATTACTATTATTTTCTATCCAACTCGAATTATTCCTGTTCTAAGATATTCGTTGCACTTCAACTTGATGAATGTGATGATCCGTGACACTCATCATCATTCTCACCTATGAATGCGCGTGACTGACAACCACTTCCGTTCTACCTTAGACTGGGCGCATATCTCTTGGATTCCTTAATCAGAATCTTCGTGGTATAAGCTAGAATTGATGGCGGCATTCATGGGAATCCGGAAGGTCTAACCTTGTCTGTGGTATTCCGAGTAGGATTCCGGAATTAAATGATTGTGATGAGCTTCAAACTCCTGAAGGCTGGGCGTTAGTGACAGACGCAAAAGAATCAAAGGATTCTACTCCAACCTGATTGGGAACCGACAGATGATTAGCCGTGTTGTGACAGAGCATTTGGACCTTTTTCACTGAGAGGATGGGATGTAGCCATTGACAACAGTGATGCCCTACATACAGCTTGCCATAGAAGGGAGTGATAAAATTGGATAAAAGCAGTAGGAAAGCAGAGATTCAGGAGGAGCACAGCATCTCCATACGTCTATCTGAAATCCCCATCATTAGATTACATGAGTAACTTTATCTTTATTTTATGTTTATTATTTATTAATTTTCGAAAATCCATAATCAATTACTATCCGCCTGACTGAGATTTACAAGATGACCATAGCTTGCTTTATACCAACAATCTCTGTGGAATCGACCCTTACTCACGTAAGGTTTATTACTTGGACGACCCAGTACACTTGCTGGTTAGTTGAACGGAGTTGTGACCAAACATAGTAAAGATCTATTATCTCGAATTAAATTTCATACAAGTACAAAGAGTACGAATCACAATTTCGTCCACCAAGTTTTTGGCGCCGTTGCCAGGGATTGTTCGAGTATGGACAACTGACGGTTCATCTTGTTGCTCAGATTAGGTAATTTTCTTTTTATTTTCTTTTCAAAAAAAGTTTTCAAAAATCTTTCAAAAAATTTTTCTTTATTGTCGTTTTCTTAAAATATAGTTTTCGAAAAAAAATAAAGAAAATACCAAAAAAATCATAAAATCATAAAAACCAAAAATATTTTGTGTTTCTTGTTTGAGTCTTGAGTCAACTTTTAAGTTTGGTGTCAATTGCATGTTTTAAAAAAAATTATTATGCATTTTTCAAAAATTCATGTATTCATGGTGTTCTTCATGATCTTCAAGTTGTTCTTGGTAAGTCTTCTTGTTTGATCTTGATGTTTTCTTGTTTTGCATCTTTTGTTGTTTTTCATATGCATTTTTCGTTTGTTAGAATCCATGCATTAAAGATTTCTAAGTTTGGTGTCTTGCATGTTTTCTTTGCATCAAAAATTTTTCAAAATTATGTTCTTGATGTTCATCATGATCTTCAAAGTGTTCTTGGTGTTCATCTTGACATTCATAGTTTTCTTGCATGCATCTTGTGTTTTGATCCAAAATTTTTATGTTTTGGGTCATGTTTGTGTTTTTCTCTCTCCTCATTAAAAATTCAAAAATCAAAAAATATATTTTCCTTATTTCCCTTCAAATTTTCGAAATTTTGGGTTGACTTGGTCAAAAATTTTTAAAATTAGTTGTTTCTTACAAGTCAAGTCAAATTTTCAATTTTAAAAATCTTATCTTTTTAAAATATTTTTCAAAAATCATATCTTTTTCATTTTTTTATTATTTTCAAAAAATTCCAAATATCTTTTTCAAAATATTTTCAAAATCTTTTTCTTATCTTTATATCAAAATTTCGAAACTACACTAACAAGTAATATGATTGATTCAAAAATTTGAAGTTTGTTACTTTCTTGTTAAGAAAGGTTCAATCTTTAAAATCGAGAATCCTATCCTTTTAAGTTTCTTGTTAGTTAAGTAATTAATTTTAATTTTAAAATTAAATCTTTTTCAACCATATCTTATCTATCTTATCTTTTTATCTTATCTTTTTCAAAATTTTATCTTTTTCAATTTTGATTTCAAAATATCTTATCTTATCTTGTCTTCTTATCTTTTCAAATTTGATTTTAATATCTTTTTAAACTAACTATTTGACTTTTTGTTTGTTTCTTATCTTTTTCAAAACCAACTAACTACCTATTTCACTACTCTGCCCTTTCTTCTTCTACTAACATAAAGGAATCTCTATACTTTGACATAGAGGATTCCTCTTTCTTTTCTTGTTCTCTTCTTCCCTATATGAGTAGGAACAAGGAAAAATACACTCTTGTTGAAGCTGATCCAGAACCTGAAAGGACTCTAAAGAGGAAAATAAGAGAAGCTAAACTACAACAATCCAGAGGCAACCTTTCTGAAATTTTCGAACAAGAGAAGGAAATGACAGCCGAACCCAACAACAATAATGCAAGGAGAATGCTTGGTGACTTCACAAAACCAACGTCCAAATTTGATGGAAGAAGCATCTCCATTCCTGCCATTGGAGCCAATAATTTTGAGCTGAAACCTCAGCTAGTTGCCTTAATGCAACAAAACTGCAAGTTTTATGGACTTCC
>NC_029780.3:61960529-61961278 GCF_000817695.3 Arachis duranensis | reverse complement strand
GATATATTCTATTATGGTCTCTCTGAATTTTCGAAAATGTCATTGGATCATTCTGCAGGTGGATCTATTCACCTAAAGAAAACGCCTGAAGAGGCTCAAGAACTTATTGACATGGTTGCAAATAACCAATTCATGTACACTTCTGAGAGGAATTCCGTGAATAGTGGGATGCCTCAGAGGAAGGGAGTTCTTGAAATTGATACTCTGAGAGCCATATTGGCTCAGAAAAAAGTGTTGACTCAGCAAGTCAACATGATCTCTCAAAGTCTGAATGGATGGCAAAATGCATCCGATAGAGATTTCTGAACAGAGCCCCTCTAACTTAGCAAATATAGTCTCTGATCTGTCTAAGGCCACTTTAAGCTTCATTAGTGAAACAAGGTCCTCCATTAGAAATCTGGAGGCACAAGTGGGCCAGCTGAGTAAGAAAGTCATTGAAACTCCTCCCAGTATTCTCCCAAGTAATACAGAAGAGAATCCAAAAGGAGAGTGCAAGGCCATTGATGTAATCAATATGGCCGAATGCACAAGGGAGGAGAAAGACGAAAATCCTAGTGAGAAAGACCTCCTGGGATGTCTCTCAAATAAGAAGGAGTTCCCCATTGAGGACCTAAAGGAATCTGAGGCTCATATAGAGACCATAGAGATTCCACTAAATATCCTTCTGTCATTCATGAGCTCTGAAAACTATTCCTCCTCAGAAGAGGATGAAGATGTAACTAGAGAGCAAGTTGCTCAATATCTAGGAG
>NC_029780.3:61957886-61960489 GCF_000817695.3 Arachis duranensis | reverse complement strand
TGAATGCCAAGTTGTTTGGTAATGAGACTTGGGAAAGTGAACCTCTCTTGCTCATTAGTGAACTAGATTTATGGATTCAGAAAACTCTACCTCAAAAGAGACAAGATCCTGGTAAATTCTTAATACCCTCTACCATAGGCACCATGACCTTTAACAAGGCTCTGTGTGACCTGGTGTCAGGCATAAATCTTATGCCACTCTCTGTAATGGAGAAACTGGGGATCATTGAGGTACATCCTGCCTTATTCTTACTTCAATTGGCAGACAAGTCAGTAAGACAAGCTTATGGATTAGTAGAGGATGTGTTAGTAAAGGTTGAAGGCCTTTACATCCCTGCTGATTTCATAATCTTAGACACTAGGAAGGAAGAAGATGAATGCATCATCCTTGGAAGATCCTTCCTAGCCACAGTAGAAGCTGTGATTGATGTTAGCAGAGGAGAATTAGTCCTTCAATTGAATGGGGACTACCTTGTGTTTAAAGCTCAAGGACCTTCCTTTGCAACCTTGGAGAGGAAGCATGAAAAGCTTCTCTCAGTACAGAGTCAAAAAGAGCCCCCATAGTCAAACTCTAAGTTTGGTGTTGGAAGGCCACAACCAAACTCTAAGTTTGGTGTTGAAAATCCCCCTCATTCAAACTCTAAGTTTGGTGTTGGGAGGCCCTCATCATGCTCAGAATATATGTGAGGCTCCATGAGAGCCCACTGTCAAGCGAATGACACTAAAGAAGCGCTTGTTGGGAGGCAACCCAATTTTTATATATCTAATTTTAATTTTATTTTATTGTTATTTTGTGTTTTATTAGGTTCATGATCATGTGGAGTCACAAAAAAAAAATACTAAAATTAAAAACAGAATCAAAAATGGCAGAAGAAAAATCACACCCTGGAGGAAGGACTTACTCGCGTTTAAACGCCAGTAAGGTGCATCTGGCTAGCGTTCAACGCCAGAACAGAGCATGTTTCTGGCGTCGAACGCCAGAAACAAGCAACATCCTGGCGTTTGAACGCCAGGAATATGCCTTGAGGAAAGCAGGCGCTGAACGCCAGTAACAAGCATGGAACTGGCGTTCAACGCCAGAAACATGCTACACATGGGCGTTGAACGCCCAGAGTGTGCATCACTTCGGCGTTTAAACGCCAGAATGGTGCGCAAAGGCATTTTACATGCCTAATTGGTGCAGGGATGTAAATCCTTGACACCTCAGGATCTGTGGACCCCACAGGATCATCTCAGGATCTGTGGACCCCACAGGATCCCCACCTAACATATTCTCCCCTCTTCTCAACATTCATTCTCTCTTTCCAATAAACACACTTCCCAAAAAGCCCTTCACCAATCACCTCAAACCTCTCTTCCCAATTACCCCCTTCACCACTCACATCCATCCACTCTTCCCCATAAACCCCACCCACCTTCAAAATTCAAAAATCTTTCCCACCCAAACCCACCCTAAATGACCGAAACTACACCACTCCCCTCCCTATATATACCCTTCCATTCTACTTCATTTTCACACAACACAAACCCCCTCTTCTACACCTTGACCAAAATACCTTCCCTCACTCTCCTCCATATTTTCTTCTTCTTCTTCTTCTCTTCTTTCTTCTCTTGCTCGAGGGCGAGCAATATTTTAAGTTCGGTGTGGTCAAAGCATAATTTTTTTTTGTTTTTCCATTACCATAAATGGCACCTAAGGCCGGAGAATCCTCTAGAAAAGGAAAAGGGAAGACAAAAGCTTCCACCTCCGAGTCATGAGAGATGGAAAGATTCATCTCCAAAAGCCATCAAGACCACTTCTATGATGTTGTGGCAAAGAAGAAGGTGATCCCTGAGGTCCCTTTCAAACTCAAGAAAAATGAGTATCCGGAGAAACCCCATGCAATAAGTCAGAATCTTAATGGTTCAAGAGTTCTATGCCAATGCATGGATCACTAGGAACCATGATCAAAGTGTGAATCCGAGTCCAAAGAATTATCTCACAATGGTTCGGGGGAAATACTTAGATTTTAGTCCGGAAAATGTGAGGTTGGCATTCCACTTGCCCATGATGAACGCCCCTACACTAGAAGGGTCAATTTTAATCAAAGGTTGGACCAAGTCCTTATGGACATATGTGTGGAAGGATCTTAATGGAAAAGAGACTCCAAAGGCAAGCCGGTTCAACTAAGAAGACTGGACCTCAAGCCTGTGGCTAGAGGGTGGTTAGAGTTCATTCAACGCTCCATCATCCCCACTAGCAACCGATCTGAAGTTACTGTGGATCGGGCCATCATGATTCACAGCATCATGATTGGAGAGGAAGTAGAAGTTCATGAAGTCATCTCCTATGAATTCTACAAAATAGCCGAAAAGTCCTCCACCATGGCAAGGCTAGCTTTTCCTCATCTTATTTGCCATCTATGTTACTCAGCTGGAGTTATCATAGAAGGAGACATCCTCATTGAAGAGGATAAGCCCATCACCAAGAAGAGGATGGAGCAAGCAAGAGAGACCCTCCACGGATCTCAAGAGATGCATGATGAAGCTCATCATCAAGAAATCCCTAAGATGCCTCAAGGGATGCACTTTCCTCCCAACAACTATTGGGAACAACTCAACACT
>NC_029780.3:61956951-61957220 GCF_000817695.3 Arachis duranensis | reverse complement strand
TTGAAAAGGTTCACCCAGTCATGTGTTTGTGGCATTTATGTATCCGGTGGTAATATTGGAAAACAAAGTGCTTAGGGCCACGGCCAAGACTCATAAGAAGCTGTGTTCAAGAATCAACATACTTAACTAGGAGAATCAATAATACCATCCGAAATTCTAAGTTCCTAGAGAAGCCAATCATTCTGAACTTCAAAGGAAAAAGTGAGATGCCAAAACTGTTCAGAAGCAAAAAAGCTACAAGTCCCGCTCATCTAATTAGAATTAATATT
>NC_029780.3:61938190-61956858 GCF_000817695.3 Arachis duranensis | reverse complement strand
TTGATTTTCAGTTGCTTGGGGACAAGCAACAATTTAAGTTTGGTCTTGTGATGAGCGGATAATTTATACGCTTTTTGGCATTGTTCAAGCTACTTTTAGGGATGTTTTCATTAGTTTTTATGTTAAATTCACATTTCTGGACTTTACTATGAGTTTGTATGTTTTTCTGTGATTTCAGGTAATTTCTGGCTGAAATTGAGGGACTTGAGCAAAACTCTGATAGGAGGCTGACAAAGGACTGCTGATGCTGTTGGAATCTGACCTCCATGCACTCGAAATAGATTTTCTGGAGCTACAAAACTCCAAATGGCGCGCTCTCAACGGCGTTGGAAAGTAGACATCCAGAGCTTTCCAGAAATATATAATAGTCCATACTTTATTCGGGAATTGAAGACATAAACTGGCGCTCAACCCCAGTTCCATGTTGCTGTCTGGAGTAAAACGCCAGAAACACGTCACGACCCGGAGTTGAACGCCCAAAACACGTTACAACATGGCGTTCAACTCCAAAAGAAGCCTCAGCTCGTGGATAGATCAAGCTCAGCCCAAACACACACCAAGTGGGCCCCGGAAGTGGATTTATGCATCAATTACTTACTCATGTAAACCCTAGTAGCTAGTCTAGTATAAATAGGATATTTTACTATTGTATTAGACATCTTTGGTCTCAGTTTTATTTTATTCTTCATCTGAGGAGACTATTGATCACGTTTTGGGGGGCTGGCCATTTGGCCATGCCTGAACCTTTCACTTATGTATTTTCAACGGTGGAGTTTCTACACACCATAGATTAAGGGTGTAGAGCTCTGCTGTACCTCAAGTTTCAATACAATTACTATTATTTTCTATCCAATTCGAATTATTCCTGTTCTAAGATATTCGTTGCACTTCAACTTGATGAATATGATGATCCGTGACACTCATCATCATTCTCACCTATGAACGCACGTGACTGACAACCACTTCCGTTCTACCTTTGACCGGGCACATATCTCTTGGATTCCTTAATCTTCGTGGTATAAGCTAGAATTGATGGCGGCATTCATGGGAATCCGGAAGGTGTAACCTTGTCTGTGGTATTCCGAGTAGGATTCCAGAATTGAATGACTGTGACGAGCTTCAAACTCCTGAAGGCTGGGCGTTAGTGGCAGACGCAAAAGAATCAAGGGATTCAACTCCAACCTGATTGAGAACCGACAGATGATTAGCCGTACTGTGACAGAGCATTTGGACATTTTTCACTGAGAGGATGGGATGTAGCCATTGACAATGGTGATGCCCTACATACAGCTTGCCATAGAAGGGAGTGATAAAATTAGATAAAAGCAGTAGGAAAGCAGAGATTCAGGAGGAGCACAGCATCTGCATACGCCTATCTGAAATCCCCATCATTGGATTACATGAGTAACTTTATCTTTATTTTATGTTTATTATTTATTAATTTTCGAAAATTCATAATCAATTACTATCCACCTGACTGAGATTTACAAGATGACCATAGCTTGCTTCATACTAACAATCTCTGTGGAATCGACCCTTACTCACATAAGGTTTATTACTTGGACGACCCAGTACACTTGCTGGTTAGTTGAACGGAGTTGTGACCACACATAGTAAAGAGCTATTATCTCGAATTAAATTTCATACAAGTACAAAGAGTACGAATCACAATTTCGTCCACCACTACCAATCATCAATTACTTGGACATTAGTAACTTAAGAGTTCCTAAGTTACCATCCCAAGTCAAGAACATAAAATCCTACTCTAACATCCTTCCAAGCATTCTATCAAACACTTGGAAGGCATAACATAAAAGCATAGAAAAGTAATAATAAAATATAAAACCTAAAACCAACAATTGCAAAATCAATGATAACAAATAGTAGAAGAAGCAATAAATCAATAAACATGAAATAAAGCAAAGTACTAGAATAAATAAAAGTAGAAGAGAAACTAAACTAAAGGAACATTGAACCTGGATTTGAGAAGAAATAAACCTAAAACTAAGAGAAAACCTAAATCTTGAGAGAGGAGAGAGCCTCTCTCTCTAGAAAACTACATATAAAACCTAAGTTGTGAATAATGAATTGTATCCCCCCTTCTGCTCCACTCTGCAGCCTCTAATCAGTGTTTTTGAGCTTGAAACTGGGCTAAAAATAGCCCAGAAATTGCCTCCAGATATTTCTGATACGTACAGCACGTGGCTCCGTCACGCGTACGCGTCGCCCACGCGTACGCGTTGCTTGTCTGCTGCACTATCCACGCGTACTCGTCATGCACCCGTACGCGTCACCTAACAGCAAGGCAACTTTGGCAAATTTTATATCATTTCGAAGCCCCAGATGTTAGCTTTCCAACGCAATTAAAACCGTCTCATTTGAACCTCTGTAGCTCAAGTTACGGTTAATTATGTACGAACAAGTCAGGCTTGACAACTCAGCAATTCCTTCAATTTCTTGTATTCCTTCCACTTTTGCATGCTTCCTTTCCATTCTCTAAGTTCCTGCCTTATAAACCCTAAAAACACTAAGCAAACATATCACGGCATCGAATGGTAATAAGAGAGGATTAAAAATAGCACATTTAAGGCCAAGGAAACATGTTTTCAATCATAGCACAAAATTAGGATGGAAAATGTAAAACATGCGAATTATATGAATAAGTGTGAGATAAGTGGGTAGAATCCACTAAATTAAGCACAAGATAAACCTTAAAATAGCGGTTTATCAATCTTCTCACACTTAAACATTAGTATGTCCTCATGCTAAGCTCAAGAGAATTAAAAGAGTGAAGGCAAAATGGTAGGTGTATGAAATGCAACCTATTTGTATGAATGCAGCTAAATGCAAAATGCTTTTACCTACTTGGTGAAAAGTAAATAACCCTTTCAAGAAAAAATATGAACTGAATTTCACTAATTCAAATCATACAATGAAGTATAATAGACTTGCAAGAAGAAAGCTCGTGAAAGCCAGGAACAAAGAATCGAGCATCGAACCTTCACTGGAAGTGTATACACTCTAATCGCTCAGGTGTTTAAGGTTCGATTCTTTCAATTCTCTACTAAGCTTTCTTTCTAAGACTTGCTCTTCTTCTAACAATCAACAAAGATTTAATGCACAGATACACATATCAAGAGGTCTTTTAAGGATTGTAATGGGGTTAAGGTCAAGGTTGGAATGTATTTGGTTACGTGGACTAAAATTCGAATCCTTGATTAACCTAAACTTAACACCTAACTTGAGACAATTCATGTAATCAGAGTATAAAATCTAACTACCCATTAACTATGTTTTTCACATATTTATGCATCCGACTTTGAGTATAGTACATATGCATTGCTACCATCATTTACTTTGGGGCATTTTGTCCCCTTTTATTATTGCTCATTTTCTTTTCTTTTTCTCACCATTTTTTTCTTTTCTTTTGTTTTTCTTAATGCATATTGATGAATTCACATTTTATGATATTTATTTGCTCTATTTGGGTGGATTTCATTGACTTTTCTTGCACTTATCCGTTGAAATAACATGCTTTTGTGAAGTCTTTCTTAATTGTGCTTAATTGTGAAAAACATGGTTTTCATGCTTAAATTGCCAATTTTAATTCACTTTTCTCCCATTCAATGCCTTGATATGTTTGTTTGAGTGATTCAAGGTTTTGAAGGCAAGAATGGCTTGAGAAAGTGGAAGGAAAGCATACAAAGTGGAAGAATTCAAGAAAGGAATGATTTGGAAAGCTGTCCATCCTGACCTCTCAGTACTAAAATGGTCATAACTTGAGCTACAGAGGTCCAAATGAGGCGGTTCCAGCGGCATTGGAAAGCTAATATCTAGGGCTTCAAAATGATATACAATTTGTTATAGTGGACATAAGTCTGAGTTTGCGTACGCATAGGTACTTGTGCTTATGCACAAGTCAGGATTCAGCATGTGTGTGGACGTACACATCTGTGCGTCCGCACAGGTCTCAACATGTGACCTCATTGATTGGAAACTGCTGGGGGTGATTTCTGGGCCCCCAAAACCCAATCCAACTCATTTTCTGAAGCTATTTCAAGCCAAATTGAAGAGGAATAAAGGGGGAGGGGGGAGCACTTAGGTTTAGGTTTTTACATGTTTTTGTTAGTTTTCTAGAGAGATAAGCTCCCCCTTCTCTCTAGAACCTAGGGTTTTTAGTTTAATTTCCTTGTAATTACTACCTTTAATTCTTGTTTTAATTAGTTTCTTCTACCTTTCTTTGTTCTATTGCCTTAATTTCCTTGTTTTTCTTGTTAATTTCTCATTTTAGTTGTCTTTTATGTTTATGCACACTCTTGTTACTTTAATTTACATTTAATGAAATTTTATGTTTCATGCCTCTTTTATTGCTTTATTGAGTTGCTATCTTTATTTTCCTTACTTGGTAGTTGTAGCATTTATTATTCCTTGTCATTTACCATGCTTTCTTTTCATACCCACCAAGTGTTTGATAAAATGCTTGGTTGGATTTTTACATTTTTTTCTCACTCTTGGTTGAGAAATTGAGTAGTTTGGGTGAACTTGAGTGGTGAATGTCCATTTGATATTGTGTGAGGGTTGTTAATTAACTTGGTTTCTACTAACGCTAGCCTTTCACTAAGTTAATTAGTGAGTTGGCTAGGACTTGTGGATTGAGGTTAATTATGCCCTTTTGACTTATCCTCAACGTAGGGTTGACTAATTGGGATTAATTCTCACAATTTCCATGTTTGTGGTTCACTACTAGAATAGCAAACCCTAATTACCCAATCCTCACCAAGAGCTCTTTTAGTATCTAAATTCCATTTTCATTGCCCTTATTTGCCTTCATTTAATTTCTTGTGTGTTAAGTTACCTTCTTGCCTTTTAATTTCTTGCCAATTGCTATAATCCAACCCCCATTTCCTCATAGCCAATAATATGACACTTAATTGTAATTCCTAGGGAAGACGACCCGGGACTTAAAACTCCCGGTTATTGTGTTTTGATTGTAACTATCTTTCGATTTAAATTTGATTGGGAGTTAATTATTGATGTAGACTATGCATGCAACGAGATTCTATTTTGTGAAATTCTAGATTAACAATAATTCTTATTATCACATATGATTAAGGTATTTCATGCATAAACATGTCCTCAACATTCTTTTTCACATATTCACAAGAATATAAAACACCCAATTCTCAAACCAAACATTTCCAAACCCAATGTCTCCACACTTAATTCATGAGCACTCTCACTAGTCTAAGCTAACCAAGGATTCAAATTAAGGACATTATTGTTTTTCGCTTAGAGTTAATGATGTGCTAAAGTAAAGAACAAATGGATAAAATAGGCTCAACTTTAGTTTGCAAAGGATAATGAAAGGGGTAAGGTCACATGGGTTTGTAAGCTAAGTAAAACAAAGGCCTCAATCACATAAGTGCATGCATACATCAAACAATGAAAATATAGAATCAAGCAAGACAAAGATCACAATTTTAGAGAGAACAACACATACAAAAATAGAATATTGGTTGATAAAATACAACCAATCAAATAGGCTCAAAATCTCACAAGGCTATGTGTTCTAGCTCTTAAAACCATGTTCCAAATAAAAATCTTCAAAAAAGTTTAACAAAAATTTTAATTCAAATTAGTGAAATACTCTAAAAAAGTTTCTTGAAAAGAAAAGTATTACTTCAACCAAGCAGTGGTAGAATATGCACGAAATCAAACAAACATGTAAATGCAACAACTAATTTAACAAAGAAAATTTAAACATTGGTGTTGAGACCGGAGAGTAACTAACCCACGGAGATCAGTATCGACCTCCCCACACTGAAAGATTGCACCGTCCTCGGTGCATGCTAAGGTGTGAAAGTGGAAGGCTTGCTCTAACTGATGCTTTTCACCAAAGGTTGTGCAGATGGACTTGTCATTTGCCGCATTGAGAAGCTTTTCCTGTCCCTTCTCGGTGGCCATCCTGAAAGAAGAGAAAAAAGAAGAAAAATAACCCAGAAACAAAGATAAGAAAAATAGAATATGGGTTGGTTGATGCCAAATAATAATGAGGTTCTCAACTACATGGAAGTTACAACATGCAAGTGAGAAAGTAATAGAAGTAAAGGGCATATTAATAGTGCAAAAATTGCAACAATAAGGGAGAGAGAGTAGGTCATGAGAGACATTATAGGGATATATCAAAGCACAAGGAATACAAATGTCATAAAAGATTAGCATTGACATCTAAATAAAATCACCCAACAGTGTAAAATAAGTCACTAAGCACCAAAATAATATCAGGAAGATGCAACAGTTGAATAAGAACATTTNNAATAATAAATAAAATATAAATAAATACACTAAAATATAATTATAGTCTAATATAAATTTTAAAATATCATCCAAATTAAAAATGCTATATATTCCACAAAGTTATAATCTCATTCAAATACAAACTCAAAAATCAAATAACAAAAAAAAGAAGTGTCATATAAACTACAAAGAATATTAAATATCATATAATATATCTCAATGGACATTAGTGTATATATTAACAAATAAAACAAAATTGTATGTAACTGATGCGGGCAGAAATTGGCGAATTAAAAATTATTAAAATGTATACGTTGCAAGTATAGTTCTTAACTCGCCAGAAATCCACTTATCAATTTAGAAAGGTGTCACAAAAATTTGACATTAAAATACTGGGAGTATGAATCCCAGGTCGTCTCCCAACGAGTTGCAGAAAAGTGTGCTATTTTATTAATCAGATGTTTTCAAAAAGGTTTGAGTTGAGTAAACAGGAAATTAAATTGGAGAATTTGAATAATTTAAATAAAAACCTTGACTGGGAGTTGATTAGTTGGAAGCCCCATTATTGTTGAATTACTCTCTAGATTAATTGATAATTAAAGGTTATCCCGTTTAGTTATCTCTTACTAGGTAAGGGAAAGTCAAACAAGTTGGAATGCTACGTCCGTTCACAAGTTGCAACCCACTTAATTAAAAGGGATTGGTGTTAGTGACTAGAGGACAATCCAACAATAAACCCAATTACAATCTTTCTTTTAAGCCTTCCAAATCAAGGGTTCCTTTCAATCAACTCCCCATCAAGTTAGGGGACTACTCGCTCATTGTGAATGTAAAATTCATAACATATGAAAGGGAATTGAAGAAAGACATTGTAAATAAAAATTAAAATAATCAATTAAAAATAAAAGTAATCCTTGTATTAAATAATCCTAAAAATATTCCAATGGTAAAATTAAGCAAAGCAAAGGACATGGAAGAGTAAAGCCAAGTAAAGAAAACGAACTAGAATGACAAAGTCTTGATGAGGTAATAACTCTTCTCAGTATCCCAATGCAAAAAGGGGTAGAAAAATAAAATCCAAAGAACTATGAATGTGTAGAAAAGAAAAACCTAGAGGAGGAGTAAAAACTAGATCTAAAACTAAAACTGTGTAGAATGAATTGTTGTTCTGGTTTCTGCATGTTTTCTGGCTCTAGTCTGCTGTTCTGGGCCGAAACCTGGGTCAAAATAGGGTCCAAAATGGCCCCCAGCAAATTCTGCAGATTATGCAGATCGCGCACGTCACGCGATCGCATCATCCATGCGGATGCGTCATTTGCGTTTTTCCCTGCCTCGCGTTCGCGTCGTCCACGCTTCCGCGTCACTTGTGCTTTTCCAATCTGTGCGGTCGCGTGAGCCATGCGGCCGCGTCACTGCGATTCGCCTCTTTCGCGCGAACGCGTGAGCCATGCGTCCGCGTCACTTCTCGCTGGTCATCTCCTCAATTTCTCGTGTTCCTTCCATTTTTGCTAGCTTCCTTTCCAATCTCCAACTCATTCATGCCCTATAAAGCCTGAAACACTTAACACATAGATTACGGCATCGAATGGAATAAAGGGGAATTAAAATGCATAATTAAAAGTTTCTAGGAAGCAGTTTTCAATCATGTAATAATTTCAGGAAGGAAATATAAATGCATGCTAAATTAATGAATAAGTGGGTAAGGATCATGATAAAACCACACAATTAAACACAATATAAACCATAAAATAGTGGTTTATCAACCTCCCCACACTTAAACATTAGCATGTCCTCATGCTTAACTGAAGGAGATAAGATAAATAAGTATGAACATGTAGAAACTCATGCAATGCAATGCAACCTATATATATGAATGCAACTATATGATTCTTGCCCACTTGATCAAAAGTAAATAAGCTCTTCAAAACAATTACAAATCAAATTCCACTGATTCTACCATTATACAGTAAGACAGATAAAAGTGCAAGAAGATAGCTCATGAAAGCAGGGAACATGGAAATTCAAGCATTGAACCCTCACTGATGATGTATGTACGCTCTAATCTCTCTGGTGTATAGGGTAATCACTCTATCCTTCTCTAATCATGCTCTCTAACTTTTGTTCTTCTCCTAACCAATCAACAACAGTTAATATACCAATGCAAACATTATGAGATCTTTTCAAGGTTGTAATGGGGCCAAGGTAAGGGTAGGGATACATATATGGTTAAGTGAGCTTATAAATTGAATCTTTAATTAACCCAAGCTTTAACCCAACCTATATATTTTATATAACCTTAGAATTCATACCTAGCTACCCAGAATTCCCTTTTACATTCCATACTCATGTATCAAATTTTAATTTTATCATATGTGCATTGATCTTTGAATTCTTAATTCAGCATTGGGGTAATTTTGTCCCCTTATTTATTTATTGATTTTTTTTATTTTTTTATTTTTTTAATATAGACATAAAAATAAACATAGCTTATCAATGCACAGAGATTTTTAATTCTTATAGTTTCACATGAGTAGGTATCCAAATTCCCATTGTATTATCATGACGCATTCCCTTAATAACTTTTGTTCCCACAATTTCCCATACTTAACTAGCATACACAATTCTATCTTAAGCTAACCAAAGATTCAATTTGGGATATACAATTGCTTTTTTCGCTTAAGGCTAGTAATGTGGTAAAATATAGAACAAATGGGATTTAAAGGCTCAAAGTGGTTAACAAAGGTAATTGAAAAGGGTAGGATTAATTTGGATAAGTGAGTTTAAACAAATAATTCCCTCAATCATATGCAAGCATACAAACATAATAAATATTGGACATATAGGATGAAACAAAATATAGATTACAATCATAGAGAAGTAAACACACAAGAATAAAATAATTATGGCTAAATAATGTAACCATACATAAAGGCTCAAATCTTCACAGGTTTTATGTTCTTTAGCTCAAACATCATGTTCCAAATACAACTTCAAGCAGATTTATCAAACAAAATTTTTAATTAAAATTAGTGAAATTTTATTCCAAAGATAGAGTCTTAGAAGAAACTTATTGTCTTTTCAATCAAGTAGAACATGCATGCAACTAACCTATTACTATGAAATTTATCCTATTCTATAAAAGAAAGAAAATCTAACTAAAATATCCTAATTTATTGGTGCTAGAGAAGAGAAATTACCTCCAGAAGTCAGGTACTGACCGACCTCCCCACACTTAAGGCTTTGCACCATCCTCGGTGCCATCTGTCAGGAACAATGGTGGGCTGGTGGCAGTGTCTCCACAGTCGGGGCCGTCATGGCTCCCTGTGCTGGTGAAGGAACTGGAGTCCGGAGTGCCTGGATCGTCATCGGGTCGGTGATTGCCTGTAAGTAGCTCTTTGAGGTATTTGAAAAGGTGGTGGTTGCGGCGCTCTCGGAGCTTTACTTTCTTTTCTTGTTAGTCCAACCATTTCAGTATTTGATGCAGCAGCTGACTAGTAGATGGTGGGGGAGCTGCAGCATCCTCTGTGGACTGGCTGGTAGTGGCAAGTTGTGGCCTGAGATATCTCCCGTTAGGGACATACTGATCATCCCGTGAAAGAATGACTTTGGTGTCTCCAGCTCTGTAGGATACTCCGGCTACTGAGATAAGATCAGAGACCAATGCGGGGAAAGGTAGGTTGCCCGTGATTTGCACATGTTCCATAGCATTCCGGATATGTCTTGGTAAATTAAGAGGCTGGTATGTGAGGATGCACCATAGTAGAACGGCCATGTCTGCCATGAAAGAGGACTCATGAGTACTCAGGAAGACGTAATGGGACATAATCTGTGCCCATACGTGAGCCTCTAAGGTGAGTGCAGAAGCCGAGATTCCCTTAGGACGGGAATGATGGTATCTGAAGATCCATTTACTGCCAGGTCGAGCGATAACTCTGAGAACAGCGTCCCAGTCAAAGGTGTATGCCTGGCGTTTGATTGTGGCTTTCTGAAAGGCGTCCAATCCTTCTAGAGCATGTGGGAGATCTAAGGCTTGCTGTATGGCCTCTTCTGTAATGGGGACTTGCTTCTGGCGTAAATAAACGGACTGCAGAGTCGGCAAGTGGAAGTTAGAGTAGAACTCAACAACCCAAGAAAGATTAACCTGTCGTGGCTGTCTCTGTAAGAATCCCCAATGTCTTTGTGCAATTTGTGGCTCAACAAATTCAGCGATACGAGGCGGAAGGATAAGAAGGTGTTCATTGTTGTAGTTTCGAGCTGCCAGAATAGGAAACATCTGCTCACAGTAGCGATTTGGGAATTATGCAGTGTCCTTTGCTGGGAAGGCTCTTTCCTTTTCATCAACCTTGATAATCCTTTTAATTCTTTTTGTTGAGGGCTTGACTGCAGTTGAAGAAGGCTCTGCCACTAATGATCTCTTCGTTCCTTTCCTTGCTGTGGGTTTAGGGGTAACTTTCTCTTTGCATTTCTTGGTGGCCAGTTTGAAAAATGGAAGAGAAAGTAAGTTAAATCTAAGGTGATAAAGCAAGGAAGGGGATTGAGTGAGTGATAATCAGTGCACGGTAAAGATGAATGAAATAGACACAAGGTTATGACAACATGTGAAAAGATCAAGAAAGGGAATAGAATAAGTGCACGATAGGGAAGTAGATTCAAGATGTGTATTGGCATGCCGGCAAGGGCATGAGTAGCATAGATCAAGCATCACTTCGTAACAAACTATCACATTTGTATTGGCAATTAAATTCAATTAATAAAATGGTAAAGGGAATTTGTGAAAAACATGCATTGAATAGTAGAAAGTAAAATTGAGAAGTGCATAATGCCATATGGGCTTTTTCACAAACACATAGCATGCATGGTAAATAAGGTATAGAAAGTATTAAAGCAAACATGCAAGCAACCCTTTAAAGAAAATAATATATAATTGCCAACAATTTGCAACAATCCATAAGCATATAATGAGGAATAATGACTCAAATAAATTTCTAACACCATGTAAAAAGGAAAGAAGAAGAAAGAAAATATGGATAATGAAAAGAAAAAGAAAAGAAAAGAAAATAACATATAAAATAAGAAGAATGATAGAAAAGGAAGGAGGGAAGAAGAAAATAAAACCTTGTTAATGGAGGTGAGAGAGAGAGAGTGAAAGGTGAGATAGAAGGAAGAAGGGAGAAGGAAGAAATAAGGAGGGAAAAGAAAAATTAGGATTTGGAGAAGAGAAAGATAAGATATTTTGGCAATTTAGGTTGAGGTTGAGCTGTGTAGCGCAAGCGACGCGGCCGCGTGGGGCACGCGTTCGCATGATTGCGCATTAATTCAGTTGACGCGGTCGCGTCGGTCATGCGGTCGCGTGACCCATGTTATGCTTCTAGCGCGAGTGCAGCCTCGCGCATGCACAACTCTCTGTTCGAATTTATATATTTGCCAAATTTGGGGTGACGCGATCGCGTGGGGCATGCGATCGCGTGAGTGGGCTTCAGAAAGGAATGATGCGGACGCGTCGGCGACGCGGTCGCGTGATAGGGATTGTGCGTCCAGCACCAATCCAGCACCACTCTCGCACAATAATTCATTGTGCACCCTTTTTTACGTCGAAAATAGGGCACGTGGCCGCGTGGGGCACGCGGTCGCATGGGAGGCGATTATTCCCAAATGACGCGGACGCATCAGCGACGCGGTCGCGTAGGACGATTTGTGCCACTGGCATGCCACTAGCCACGCTCCAGCGTGACTCTCTGTTCGTTTTTATTTTCTCCCTTCTCCTAGCGACGTGGACGCGTCGCTGATGCGGTCGCGTCGCGTGGCTTTTTTTTTTAAAGTATGCAAATGCAGATGCACGAAATGTGCTGATAAAGAGAAGAGTTATTAAATAGAATAACTAAAAGTGACGAAAAGAACGATCATACCATGGTGGGTTGTCTCCCACCTAGCACTTTGCTTTAACGTCCGTAAGTTGGACGCTCCACTAGCTCAATCTTCTGCCATGTGGGGATCTTCCAAGAGGAAGATCTCAAGCTCTTTGTTTTTTGGCATCTTCTCACCATGGTATAGCTTCAGACGTTGTCCATTAACTTTGATAAGTTCAGAGCTTGAAGGATGGCTTAGGTGATAAACTCTGTATGGTTCGGCCCTCTCTACTCTGTATGGACCTTCCCATCTTGATCTCAACTTGCCTGGCATGAGCCTCAGTCGAGATTTGTAAAGGAGGACTAAATCCCCAGGTTAGAACTCTTTTCTCTTGATGAGCTGATCATGTACAGCCTTCATCTTCTCCTTGTATATTCTTGAGTTCTCATAAGCTTCTAGGCGAAGGCTCTCCAGTTCTTGCAGTTGCAAATTCCTTTTAGCTCCGGCTTTCTCAATTCCCATGTTGCACTCCTTGACTGCCCAAAAGGCTTTGTGCTCTACTTCAACTGGGAGGTGACAAGCTTTTCCATAAACTATGCAGAAAGAACTCATCCCAATGGATGTTTTATATGCTGTCCTATATGCCCATAGTGCATCTTGTAGCCTGGTGCTCCAGTCTTTTCTATGAGGTTTGACTATCTTCTGCAAGATATGCTTTATCTCTCTGTTTGACACCTCGGCTTGCCCATTGGTCTGAGGATGGTATGCTGTTGCAACCTTATGAATTATTCCATGCTTCTTCATTAATCCTGTTAGTCTCCTGTTACAAAAATGGGTGCCTTGATCGCTCACGATTGCTCGTGGTGATCCAAAGCGGCAAATAATATGGTTTCTCACAAAGGAAACAACGATGTTAGTATCATCAGTGCGGGTAAGAATTGCTTCCACCCATTTGGAAACGTAATCCACAGCTAACAATATATAAAAATAACCATTAGAATTTGGAAATGGACCCATGAAGTCAATACCCGAAACATAAAAAATTTCACTAAAAAGCTTAATTTGTTGGGGCATCTCATCCCTCCTGGATATGTTACCAAATTTTTGGCATGGAAGACAATATTTACAAAACTCAGCAGCGTCTCTAAAAAGAGTAGGCCACCAGAATCCACAATCTAAGATCTTTCTAGCTGTTCTTTGAGGGCCAAAATGTCCTCCACTCTCAGATGAGTGACAGGCCTCTAAAATGGACTGGAATTCTGATTGAGGCACACAACGTCTAATTACCTGATCAGCGCCACATCTCCATTAATATGGGTCATCCCATATATAATATTTAGACTTGATTTTCAGCTTGTCCCTTTGATGCTTAGAAAAGTGTGGAGAAAATGTGCGGCTAACTAGATAATTAGCTACAGGTGCGTACCAAGGGACTACCTTAGATACTACTTGCAGGTTATCAAATGGAAAATTATCATCTATAGGAGTAGAATCATCCTTAATGTGCTCGAGGCGACTCAAGTGGTCTGCCACTAGATTTTGGTTACCACTCCTATCCTTTATTTCTAAATCAAATTCTTGTAATAGCAGTATCCAATGTATGAGCCTTGGTTTAGACTCCTTTTTAGCTAATAGATACTTTAAAGCTGCATGGTCCGAATACACTACTACTCTAGTACCAAGTAAATAAGCTCGGAATTTATCCAGAGCAAAAAGAATAGCAAGAAGCTCTTTCTCAGTAGTGGTATAATTGGACTGGGCAGTGTCTAAAGTCTTAGACGTATAAGCAATAACAAAAGGATCATTACCTTCGCGCTGAGCCAGCGCTGCTCCTACTGCATGGTTGGAAGCATCGCACATGATTTCAAATGGCTGGCTCCAGTCTGGTCCTCTCACAATTGGAGCTTGAGTCAGGGCAATTTTCAGCTTGTCAAACGCTTGTTTGCAATCCTCACTGAACTCGAACTCAATATCCTTCTGCAATAATCTGGATAAGGGAAGTGCTACCTTACTAAAGTCCTTAATAAATCTCCTGTAAAAACCTACATGGCCAAGGAATGAACGGTTGATGCCTACTATGTCTGCTAAACTCTACCCAATTGCTTTCTTGTGCTTCCTCAGCACACTAAGTAACTGCTCTTCCTATTCAGGAGTGAGGTCTTGTGCAATGATAACTGGAAACTTCCGCTGGTCCTCAAGGTAAGCATATTTAAGGTGTGGAGGGAGGGGTTTCAATTCCAACTTCTGGTCATGATCTAGCTCTGGATTATCTGGAACTGATGGCAGTGGTAGAGTGCCTGCATTGTCCTCGGAATTCCCCACACTTGGACCTTGTCCTATGTACTTATCTTCAAACTCTTCCTGGTGAACTTCAGCTACGGTTTCATCTATGATGTCACACTGGAAGATAGAACGATCTTCTGGTACACTCGAAGATAGAAGGATCTTCTAGAGGGTTGTTTATGACTCCATTCAGATTGAAGATTACCATTTGGCCATCTATTTCAAAAGAGTATGTTCCTGAAAAAGCATCCAATTTTAATTTTGATGTCTTCAGGAATGGTCTTCCCAATGCAGTTGCCGTCCTTCGTTGAGCACGCTGAACTTGTTGAATGCTTTTCTCTAAGATATTTAACGTTGGTTAAGTTCTTGAAGGCATTTTTCTTGGAGTTCTTGCCTTTCGGTCACTTGATTGATGGCTTGGGTGAGCTGGGAGTAATGCTCCTGTTGCATCTCCATTTGTTGTTTCTGCCACTCCTTTTGTTGACTCATCCAATTAGAGAGTAGTTCTTCTTTACGATCCATCCTTTGAGATTGAACATGTAGTTGTTGTTCTTGTCCCTCTATATAGCTCCTTGCCATATCCTCAATGGCTTCTTTAATGTGAAACAGATTTATGTTAGTTGGATCATATTGCTCTTCTTGCTGGTACCCTGTTTGTTGGGGTTCTTCTTGGTGAGGTTCTTCTTGGTGGGGCTCTTCTTGTGCAGTTCTTTTCCTTATCTGAGGCCTTCTTTGCAGTTGAGCGGGTGTCACATAGTTTATGCGCTGGAGCGTAACTAACCTCCTAGGATTTATCCACTGTGGATTGTTATCTTTGAATACCACCTTGGCTTTCATGCATAGTCTCAGGATGGTGCTGGGGTACCAAAGTCTAGCACCCGGATTATTCTTCTCGGCTGAATCCTGGATCCCTTTGGTGGACGAAATTGTGATTCATATGTTATTGCATTTTGTAAAATTCATTGCTTTTTCTTTCCCTGGCAATGACGCCAAAAACTTGGTGTCAATGCCATGGTTCACAACTTCGCACAACTAACCAGCAAGTGCACTGGGTCGTCCAAGTAATACCTTACGTGAGTAAGGGTCGATCCCACAGAGATTGTTGGTATGAAGCAAGCTATGGTCACCTTGTAAATCTCAGTCAGGCGGATAATAATTGATTATGGATAAGTTCGAAAATTAATAATAAACAGAAAATAAAATAGTAAATAGTTACTCATATAATTCCATGGTGAGAATTTCAGATAGGCATACGGAGATGCTGTGCTCCTCTTGAATCTCTACTTCCTTATTACATTCATCCAATCCTTCTTACTACTTTCCATGGCAAGCTGTATGTAGGGCATCACCGTTGTCAATGGCTACATCCCATCCTCTCAGTGAAAATGGTCATATGCTCTGTCACAGCATGGATAATCATCTGTCGGTTCTCAATCAGGTTGGAATAGAATCCTTTGATTCTTTTGCGTCTGTCACTAACACCCAACCTTCAGGAGTTTGAAGTTCGTCACAGTCATTCAATACCGGAATCCTACTCGGAATACCACAGACAAGGTTAGACTTTCCGGATTCCCGGAATCCTACTCGGAATACCACAGACAAGGTTAGACTTTCTGGATTCCCATGAATGCCACCATCTATCTAGCTTATACCACGAAGATTCTGTTGGGGAATCTAAGAGATATGCGCCCGGCCTAAGGTAGAACGGAAGTGGTTGTCAGTCACGCGCGTTCATAGGTGAGAATGATGATGAGTGTCACGGATCATCACATTCATCAAGTTGTTGTGCAACGTATATCTTGGAATAAGAATAAAAGAGGATTAAATAGAAAATAATAGTAATTGTATTGAAACTTGAGGTACAGCAGAGCTCCACACCCTTAATCTATGGTGTGTAAAAATTCCACCGTTGAAAATACATAAGTGAAAGGTTCAGGCATGGCCGAATGGCCAGCCCCCATGGTCTAAGGACTAGGCATCCAGAGATGTTCCAAGATATGGTCAAAGACCAGATAAGACTACTAATACACTAGTAAAAAGTCGTATTTATACTAAACTAGCTACTAGGGTTTACATGAGTAAGTAATTGATGCATAAATCCACTTCTGGGGCCCACTTGGTATGTGTTTGGGCTGAGCTTGATCTATCCACGAGCTGAGGCTTCCTTTGGAGTTGAACGCCGAGTTATAGCGTGTTTCTGGCGTTCAACTCCAGGTTGTGACGTGTTTCTGGCGTTTAACTCCAGACAGCAGCATGTACTTGGCGTTGAGCGTCACTTTACGTCGTCAATTCCCAAATAAAGTATGGACTATTATATATTGCTGGAAAGCTCTGGATGTCTAGTTTCCAACGCCATTGAGAGCGTGCCATTTGGAGTTCTGTAGCTCCAGAAAATTCATTTCGAGTGCAGGGAGGTCAGATTCCAACAGCATTAGCAGTCCTTTTGTCAGCCTTTTTCAGAGTTTTGCTCAAGTCCCTCAATTTCAGCCAGAAATTACCTGAAATCACAGAAAAACACACAAACTCATAGTAAAGTACAGAAATGTGAATTTATCATAAAAACTAATGAAAACATCCCTAAAAGTAGCTTGAACTTACTAAAAACTACCTAAAAACAATGCCAAAAAGCGTATAAATTATCCGCTCATCACAACACCAAAATTAAATTGTTGCTTGTCCCCAAGCAACTAAAAATCAAATAGGATAAAAAGAAGAGAATATACTATAAATTCCAAAATATCAATGAATATTAATTCTAATTAGATGAGCGGGACTTGTAGCTTTTTGCCTCTGAACAGTTTTGGCATCTCACTTTTTCCTTTGAAGTTCAGAATGATTGGCTTCTCTAGGAACTTAGAGTTTCGAATAGTGTTATTGACTTTCCTAGTTAAGTATGTTGATTCTTGAACACAGCTACTTTTATGAGTCTTGGCCATGGCCCTAAGCACTTTGTTTTCCAGTATTACCACCGGATACATAAATGCCACAGACACATGACTGGGTGAACCTTTTCAGATTGTGACTCAGCTTTGCTAGAGTCCCCATTTAGAGGTGTCCAGATCTCTTAAGCACACTCTTTTGCTTTGGATCACGACTTTAACCACTCAGTCTCAAGCTTTTCACTTGGACCTACATGACACAAGCACATGGTTAGGGACAGCTTGATTTAGCTGCTTAGGCCTGGATTTTATTTCCTTGGGCCCTCCTATCCATTGATGCTCAAAGCCTTTGATCCTTTTTACCCTTGCCTTTTGGTTTTAAGGGCTATTGGCTTTTTCTGCTTGCTTTTTCTTTTTCTTTCTATTTTTTTTTTGCCATTTTTTTCGCAAGCTTTTTACTTTTCATTGCTTTTTCTTGCTTCAAGAATCAATTTCATGATTTTTCAGATCATCAATAACATTTCTCTTTGTTCATCATTCTTTCAAGATCCAACAATTTTAACATTCATAAACAACAACATCAAAAATATGCACTGTTTAAGCATTCATTCAGAAAACAAAAAGTATTGTCACCACATCAATATAATTAAACTAAATTCAAGGATAAATTCGAAATTCATGTACTTCTTGTTCTTTTGATTAAAAACATTTTTCATTTAAGAGAGGTGAAGGATTAATGGAATTATTCATAACTTTAAGACATAGTTACTAAACACTAATGATCATGAAGTAGAGACACAAAACATAAATGAACACAACATAAAAACCGAAAAGCAGAAAGAAATAAGAACAAGGAATGAATCCACCTTAGTGGCGTCTTCTTCTTGAAGGACCAACAATGTCCTTAAGCTCTTCTATGTCCCTTCCTTGCCTTTGTTCCTCCTCCCTCATTGCTCTTTGATCTTCTCTTATTTCATGGAGACTGATGGAGTGCTCATAATGTTCCACCCTTAATTGTTCCACATTGTAGCTCAAATCTTCTAAGGAAGTGTTGAGTTGTTCCCAATAGTTGTTGGGAGGAAAGTGCATCCCTTGAGGATCTCAGGGATTTCTTGATGATGAGCTTCCTCATGCATCTCTTGAGATCCGTGGAGGGTCTCTCTTGCTTGCTCCATCCTCTTCTTGGTGATGGGCTTATCCTCCTCAATGGAGATGTCTCCTTTTATGATAACTCCAGCTGAGTAGCATAGATGGCAAATAAGGTGAGGAAAAGCTAGCCTTGCCATGGTGGAGGGCTTTTCGGCTATTTTGTAGAATTCATTGGAGATGACTTCATGAACTTCTACTTCCTCTCCAATCATG
>NC_029780.3:61936497-61937453 GCF_000817695.3 Arachis duranensis | reverse complement strand
TGTTTTTGAATTTTGAAGGTAGGTGGGGTTTATGGGGAAGAGTGGATGGATGTGAGTGGTGAAGGGGGTAATTGGGGAGAGAGATTGAAGTTGTTGGGAAGTGTGATATGGGGAAGAGTGTTATAGGATTAGAAAGTAAGGTGGGAATATGTTAGGTGGGGATCTTGTGGGGTCCACAGATCCTGAGGTGATCCTGTGGGGTCCACAGATCCTGAGGTGTCAAGGAATCACGTCCCTACACCAAATAGACATACAAAATGCCTTTGCATACCATTCTGGCGTTTAAACGCCGAGGTGATGCACGTTCTGGGCGTTCAACGCCCATGTGTAGCATGTTCTGGGCGTTCAACGCCCATGTATAGCATGTTTCTAGCATTGAACGCCAGTTCCATGCTTGTTACTGGCGTTCAGCGCCAGCTTTCCTCAAGGCACATTCCTGGCGTTCAAATGCCAGAATGTTGCTTGTTTCTGGCGTTCAGCGCCAGATTCATGCTCTGTTCTGGCGTTGAACGCCAGCCAGATGCTTCTTACTGGCGTTGAACGCCAATCTGTCCTCCCTCCAGGGTGTGATTTTTCTTCTGCTGTTTTTGATTCTTTTTTTAATTTTTATATTTTTTTTCGTGACTTCATATGATCATGCACCTAATAAAACACAAAATAACAATAAAATAAAAATAAAATTAGATAAATAAAAATTGGGTTGCCTCCCAACAAGCGCTCTTTTAATGTCATTAGCTTGACAGTGGGCTCTCATGGAGCCTCATAGATATTCAGAGCATGATGAGGGCCTCCCAACACCAAACTTAGAGTTTGACTGTGGGGGCTCTTCTTGACTCTGAACTGAGAGAAGCTCTTCATGCTTACTCTCTTTTGTCACAGAGGGATGGCCATGTGCCTTAAACACAAGGTAGTCCCCATTCAATTGAAGAACTAATTCACCTCTGTTGACATCTATC
>NC_029780.3:61936128-61936383 GCF_000817695.3 Arachis duranensis | reverse complement strand
GTAGCTAGGAAAGGTCTTCTAAGGATGATGCATTCATCCTCTTCCTTCCTAGTATCTAAGATTATGAAATCAGCAGGGATGTAAAGGCCTTCAACCTTTACTAGCACGTCCTCTACTATTCCATAAGCTTGTCTCAATGATTTATTTGCCAATTGCAATGAGAACAAGGCAGGTTGTACCTCAATGATCCCTAGCTTCTCCATTACAGAGAGTGGCATAAGATTTATCCCTGACCCTAGATCACATAGAGCTTTT
>NC_029780.3:61934877-61936054 GCF_000817695.3 Arachis duranensis | reverse complement strand
TTAATAGGAAACTCCTTCTTGCTTGAGAGACGTCCCAGGAGGTCTTCCTCACAAGGATTTTTGCCCTTCTCCTCCCTTGTCCATTCGGCCATATTGATTACATCAATGGCCTTGCACTCTCCTTTTGGATTCTCTTCTGTATTACTTGGGAGAATACTAGGAGGAGTTTCAATGACTTTCTTACTCAGCTGGCCCACTTGTGCCTCCAGATTTCTGATGGAGGATCTTGTTTCACTCATGAAACTGAAAGTGGCCCTCGACAGATCAGAGACTAGATTGGCTAAATTAGAAGTGTTTTGTTCAGAATTCTCTGTCTGTTGCTGAGAAGATGATGGAAAAGGCTTGCTATTGCTCAGCCTATTGCGTCCACCATTGTTAAAGCCTTGTTGAGGCTTTTGTTGATCCTTCGATGAGAAATTTGGATGATTTCTCCATGATGAATTATAGGTGTTTCCATAAGGTTCACCCATGTAATTTACCTCTGCTATTGCAGGGTTCTCAAGATCATAAGCTTCCTCAGAAGCTGCCTCTTTAGTACTATTGGATGCATTTTGCCATCCATTTAGACTTTGAGAGATCATGTTGACTTGCTGAGTCAACACTTTGTTCTGAGCCAATATGGCATTCAGAGCATCAATTTCAAGAACTCCCTTCCTCTGAGGTGTCCCATTATTCACGGAATTCCTCTCAGAAGTGTACATGAATTGGTTATTTGCAACCATGTCAATAAGTTCTTGAGCCTCTTCAGGCATTTTCTTTAGGTGAATAGATCCACCTGCAGAATTGTCCAATGACATTTTCGAAAACTCAGATAAACCATAATAGAATATATCTAATATGGTCCATTCTGAAAACATGTCAGATGGACACCTTTTGGTCAACTGCTTGTATCTTTCCCAAGCTTCATAGAGGGATTCACCATCTCTTTGTTTGAAGGTCTGAACATCCACTCTAAGCTTGCTCAGCTTTTGAGGAGGAAAGAATTTATCCAAGAAGGCCGTGACCAACTTATCCTAGGAGTCCAGGCTGTCCTTAGGTTGTGAATCCAACCATATTCTAGCTCTATCTCTTACAGCAAAAGGGAAAAGCATGAGCATGTAGACTTCAGGATCTACTCCATTCGTCTTTACAGTCTCACAAATCTGCAAGAACTCAGTTAAAAACTGGTAAGGATCTT
>NC_029780.3:61933724-61934708 GCF_000817695.3 Arachis duranensis | reverse complement strand
TTTGTGAAGTCACCAAGCATTCTCCTTGCATTGTTGTTGTTGGGTTCGGCTGCCATCTCCTTCTCTTGTTCTTATGTTTCTGAAAGGTTACCTTTAGATTGTTGTAATTTAGCTTCTCTTAGTTTCCTCTTCAGAGTCCTTTCAGGTTCGGGATCAATTTCATCAAGAGTGCCTTTTTCCTTGTTCCTGATCATATGAAAGAGAAGAAAACAAGAAAAGAAAAGGAATCCTCTATGTCACAGTATAGAGATTTCTTTATGTTAGTAGAAGAAGAAAGGGGAGAAGAGTGAAGAATAATGGGTTCGGATTTTTAGATGAAGAGAGGTGAAGATAAGTGTTAGTAAATAAATAATTAAATAGAATAAGAAAAGAGAGGGAGAATTTCGAAAATAATTTTGAAAAAGAGGTTAGTATTTTCGAAAATTAAAGATAAGATAAGATTAAAATTAATATTTAAAACAAAAAGAGTTTTTGAAAAAGAGATGAGATATTTTCGAAAATTAGAGAGGAAAAATTGGTTAGGTGGTTTTGAAAAAGATAAGAAACAAACACAAAGTCAAAGAGTTAGTTGAAAAATATATTAAAATCAAATTTGAAAAGATAAGAATATAAGTTATATAAGATATTTTAAAATCAAATTTTTGAAAAAGATTTAATTAAAAAAAATTAAAATTACTTGCTTCACTAACAAGAAACTACAAGATAAGATTCTAGAACTTAAAGATTGAACCTTTCTTAACAAGAAAGTAACAAACTTCAAATTTTTTAATCAATCACATTAATTGTTGGTGAGTTTTCGAAAATTTGATATAAAGATAAGAAAAAGATTTTGAAAATACTTTGAAAAAGAATTTAAAAAGATAAGATTTTTAAAATTGAAATTTTGACTTGACTTGTAAGAAACAACTAATTTTTAAAAATTTTTGACCAAGTCAACCCAAAATTTCGAAAATTTGGAGAGAAAAAAGGAAAAGATATATTTTT
>NC_029780.3:61933254-61933462 GCF_000817695.3 Arachis duranensis | reverse complement strand
AAAAAACCCAAAATATTTTTGTTTTTTTTTTCTAATTTTTTTGGATTTTTATTAATTTTTTTCGAAAATATTGGAAAAAAACGAAAAAGAAAAGAAAAATTTTGAAAAAGGTTTTTTGAAAAGTTTTTTTTTGAAAAGAAAATTACCTGATCTGAGCAACAAGATGAACCGTCAGTTGTCCATACTCGAACAATCCCCGGCAACGGCG
>NC_029780.3:61913427-61933070 GCF_000817695.3 Arachis duranensis | reverse complement strand
ACTGGGTCGTCCAAGTAATACCTTACGTGAGTAAGGGTCGATCCCACAGAGATTGTTGGTATGAAGCAAGCTATGGTCACCTTGTAAATCTCAGTCAGGCGGATAATAATTGATTATGGATAAGTTCGAAAATTAATAATAAACAGAAAATAAAATAGTAAATAGTTACTCATATAATTCCATGGTGAGAATTTCAGATAGGCATATGGAGATGTTGTGCTCCTCTTGAATCTCTACTTCCTTATTACATTCATCCAATCCTTCTTACTCCTTTCCATGGCAAGCTGTATGTAGGGCATCACCGTTGTCAATGGCTACATCCCATCCTCTCAGTGAAAATGGTCCTATGCTCTGTCACAGCATGGATAATCATCTGTCGGTTCTCAATCAGGTTGGAATAGAATCACTTGATTCTTTTGCGTCTGTCACTAACGCCCAACCTTCAGGAGTTTGAAGCTCGTCAGAGTCATTCAATACCGGAATCCTACTCGGAATACCACAGACAAGGTTAGACTTTCCAGATTCCCGAAATCCTACTCGGAATACCACAGACAAGGTTAGACTTTCCGGATTCCCATGAATGCCGCCATCTATCTAGCTTATACCACGAAGATTCTATTGGGGAATCTAAGAGATATGCGCCTGGCCTAAGGTAGAATGGAAGTGGTTGTCAGTCACGCGCGTTCATAGGTGAGAATGATGATGAGTGTCATGGATCATCACATTCATCAAGTTGTTGTGCAATGTATATCTTGGAATAAGAATAAAAGAGGATTGAATAGAAAATAATAGTAATTGTATTGAAACTTGAGGTACAGCAGAGCTCCACACCCTTAATCTATGGTGTGTAGAAACTCCACCGTTGAAAATACATAAGTGAAAGGTTCAGGCATGGCCGAATGGCCAGCCCCCATGGTCTAAGGACTAGGCGTCCAGAGATGTTCCAAGATATGGTCAAAGACCAGATAAGACTACTAATACACTAGTAAAAAGTCTTATTTATACTAAACTAGCTACTAGGGTTTACATGAGTAAGTAATTGATGCATAAATCCACTTCTGGGGCCCACTTGGTATGTGTTTGGGCTGAGCTTGATCTATCCACAAGCTGAGGCTTCCTTTGGAGTTGAACGCCGAGTTATAGCGTGTTTCTGGCGTTCAACTCCGGGTTGTGACGTGTTTCTGGCGTTTAACTCCAGACAGCAGCATGTACTTGGCGTTGAGCGCCCCTTTACGTCGTCAATTCCCGAATAAAGTATGGACTATTATATATTGCTGGAAAGCTCTGGATGTCGACTTTACAACGCCGTTGAGAGCGCGCCATTTGGAGTTCTGTAGCTCCAGAAAATCCATTTTGAGTGCAGGGAGGTCAGATTCCAACAGCATTAGTAGTCCTTTTGTCAGCCTGTTTCAGAGTTTTGCTCAAGTCCCTCAATTTCAGCCAGAAATTACCTGAAATCACAGAAAAACACACAAACTCATAGTAAAGTCCAGAAATATGAATTTATCATAAAAACTAATGAAAACATCCCTAAAAGTAGCTTGAACTTACTAAAAACTACCTAAAAACAATGCCAAAAAGCGTATAAATTATCTGCTCATCACCCTTCAGCTATAATTTCGTGCACATTGATGCTCCCACCTTTTACAAAGCAATGTACCATGGTAGCTCGAGCAATATTGACCTCAGAATTGTTTGTGGCTGGAAGGATAGACCTCCTTACTAGCTCAAACCATCCCTTGGCTTCCGGAATGAGGTCTCCTTTCCTAATAAATCGCGGCCTCTTATCTGAGTATCTTTCCCAATCAGACCCAATAACACACATATCATTCACGATTTCTTCAAGTTCATCTTCATCGGGAGCATTGCTTATTCTTACTTGATAACTAAGCTCATCAAAATGTGGCGATCTCAGCTGAAGAGTCCTTGTTATAGCATTGGGGCTGAAGTCCACCTCTGTTCCTCTCATGTAGCTTTTGATGGTGGGGGCCCTAGTACTGTCTTCTCTGGCCACATTGGCATAGAACTCCTTGATGATGTTTGTATTTATCTTTGTCTCTGGGTTCGTGAGCTTTTGCCAACCCCTCTGTGCAATCTTCTCTCTAATCTTTGGGCACTCATCCTCGTTGAACTGGAATGTCAACTCTGGCAATATTTTCTTATTTTTGATCCGTTCATATTGGAGCTCATGGAAGGCGGTCTTGAATCTCCCGGCATCGAAAGAAGGCTGCTCCATAGGCTCCTTCCCTCTTCTCCTTTTAGAGCTCGACGATGCCATGAGTGATGGTTGGTAATTTTGCAGCTCACAAGATGTGGCTATGAGAGTGTGTATGAAACTTTTGGTGGAGAATGGAGTGTGTGTGTTCGAGAGAAGGAAGAGAGATGGATGGGAATGACAATTGCGTACAGAAAGGTGTAGAATGAGGGTCATTTATATAGAAAGATGATGGGTGTTTGAAGGGTGTAGATTGATGGTGTTGCTTAATAATGGACGGTTGGGGTTTGGCATTGGATGAGCACAAGGATCACCTCTTTTATGAGGGTCTTGATTTGGTCTCCAAGGCTATCCTACTTCCAATGTTGCATGGCAGCATTTCCTAAGGTGTACCCTTTGAAGGCAAGTGTGTAGTTCCCTTGGTATAATGGCCGAACCTCCCTTCTTTGATTTTCCTATCAAGTTCCACCAATCCCTTTTTTGATTTCCTATACAAGACAAACGGAATGCAAAAAGTCAATTAAATTTTTGGTGGGAAAAATTAAAGTATGAAATAGCTAATGTTAAAATCTTTTTCTTTTGTTTTTTTTAAATAACTAAATGCTTTTCATGAATGCAAATCAACCGACCAATCAATTTCCCATGCATGCAATGTTGGTAACACCAAACTTGTTTGTGATCATATGGTGCGACAAGATTCGAAACGAATCTCATACCATGGAGTGTGTTCAAGCCCTCTTGGTGTGCCTTGAACACCAAACTTATCATGTACTATATGCTGCATGTAGGGATTCTTATAGTGTTTGTTAGAGTTGATTTAAAATCCATGAACTTTGCCTTATTAACTAATATTAGAGATTAAAAAGGAAGGGTATAGAGCATGGTTTGCCTCCCATGAAGCGCTTCTTTAGCATCATTAGCTTGACGTTTGGCCTTTGTCAGGGTGGTTGGTAGTGCTTCAAATCTTCTCCCCTTGCAGTGAACCTGTTCCCATTGGCTTTATCAAGAAGTTCCACATGTTCTAAGGACAAGATTTTGTTGATGGTGTATACTGGAGGCAGCTGAGATGGAATGGTGGGGAGATGAGGTGGTATAGATGGAAAGTAGGCAGAGACCACTTCATCGCCTGGAGAGAAATCTTCTGTAGGGATTTTCTTGTTTTTCCATCCCCTTGGGCCCTTTTTCCTTGTGTCCCTTGATGTCACTTTTCTCCTTGTGGTTTTCTCTTTCAGGAGGGTTTTGTTGCTTGGTTCATATGACTATATTGGGTCTAGTTCCTCTTGGATTACACTTGGTTGTTTCTTCTTCTGATCACATTGGTTGTCACCAATGGGGATTTTCAGGTGTGGTGCTTGTGCTCCCATGCTTGTCTCTTCCATCAGCTCTTCATTGTTCTCTTACTTCAACTCTTCGCTATCATGATCTGCTTCTTGTGAGGGTTTAAATACGTTGAAGGTGAGCTGTTCACCGTGTATCCTCAATACTAGCTCTCCTCGCTCCACATCTATAAGTGCTCTGGCTGTGGCTAAGAATGGCCTTCCCAGGATGATGGGATGGATGAGATTCTCTTTCATTTCCACGATAACAAAGTCCGTAGGTAAGAAGTAGTTTCCAACCTTCACTAACATATTTTCAACCACTCCTATTGCCTGTTTTTGAGTTTTATCAGCCAATCTAATGATTACATCTGTGGGTTTTAGCTCATTGATTTGAAGCTTTTTCATGAGGGACAGAGGCATTAAGTTGATACTTGCTCCCAAATCACAGAGCCCCTTATCAAACATTATCTCTCCTATAGCACAGGGAATGTGGAAACTCCCTGGATCCTTCTTCTTTGTGGGTGGCTCTGTTTGAATGAGAGCACTGCACTCCCTGTTCATCTTTATTGTTTGTCCACCCTTCAATAAACTCTTTTTGGCCAGCAGCTCCTTTATGTACTTGATGTAAGATGGCATTTGCTGGAGGGCCTTAATGAATGGTATATTTACATCGAGAGATGCAAACATGTCAAGGAATCTTGAATATATTCTCCTTGCTATACCACCTTTGAGCCTTTGGGGAAAGGGTGCATATGGGTTCAGGGTTTCCCCTTTCCTTGGCTCCTCTTTGTGTGTGGGATGGGGTGCGTGGTTTCTCTCTTCGTGCTTTTCCTTTGGATTGTCTTGGAGGTGTTCTGTTTGTGTGTCCACTTCCTCCACACTCCTCTCATCACTTGTGGTGATCATCTTGCATTCTTCCCACCTTACTTTCTTTGTTTCTCCTCTTGGGTTCTTCTCAGTGTCACTTGGAAAACCATCAGTGGGTTTGGGAAACTGTTGAGATAGATACCCTACTTGGGACTCCAGCTTCTTGATGGTTTCCCCCTGGTTTTTGATATTAGCTCACACTTCATCCTTAAACACTTTGTTGTCTTGGACTTCTTTACATATGTCCTCAAGTAGAGTCTCAATTCTGGAGAGTCTATCTTCGGTTAGTGATGGTGGGTTGAGGTTGGGTGGTTGAGAAGGGTGATTAGGTGGGTGTTGATAGGATCTCTGTGAGGTATGTTGGTGAGTTACATTGTTGTTGGAATTGTGGTTGTGGCATCTCTAATCTTGGCCTTAGTCTTGTTGATTTCCCCACCCAAAATTAGGGTGGTTTCTCCAACCAGTATTGTAAGTTTTGGAGTATGGATCATATGTCTGTCTGGGTGAGTTTCCAACATAATTGGCTTGTTCTCCGTCAACTTCTTCTCCTACATTCACTCCTTCTGGAGCTGGTGATGAAGTGATGACTGCTGCAACTTGGTTTTCTTCCACCTTCTTGGTAAGATCTGCTAGCTGCTTGGTGATCATCTTATTTTGAGCCAGCAATGCATTCATGTGGTTCAGCTTCATTACTCCTCGAGTGTTGCTCCTTTCAGAAGCATAGAAGTAGTCATTCTGAGCGACAGTCTCAATGACATCTATGGCTTCTTCAATGGTTTTCTTCTTGTTTAGAGATCCCCCTGATGAATGGTCTACAACCTTCTTTGACTCATAAGAAAGACCTTCATGGAAGATGTGCAGTTGAACCCATTCATTGAACATGTCCGGTGGGCACCTTCTTGTTAAGTCTTTAAACATTTCCCATGCCTCATAGAGAGTTTCACCATCTTGTTACCTGAAAGTTTGCACCTCAGCTCTCAGCCTGTTAATTCTTTGAGGAGGGTAGAGTCTTGCCAAAAATTTGTTCACCACGTCTTCCCAATTTGTTAAGCTCTCCTTTGGGAAGAATTCCAACCACTTAAATGCTTTGTCCCTGAGTGAAAAAGGGAACAAAAGCAGTCTATAGACATCCGGATGGACTCTATTAGACTTCACATTGTCACATATTCTCAGGAAGGTGGTTAGATGTTGATTGGGGTCTTCTTGGGCACTTCCTCCAAATGAGCAGTTGTTCTGAACAAGGGTAATGAGCTGGGATTTTAATTCAAAGTTGTTGGCATGTATGGTGGGCTTTTGGATGCTACTTCCAAAATTTCCTGGGTTTGGATTGATGTAAGAGCCTAGAACTCTTCTTTCTTGCCCAGCATGATTCACAGGGCCTTCTTTGGCATGGTTGTTTTTCAAGTTCTCCTCCATGTTTGTTTCAAAGTACTCTTCCTCTTCCTCAGCACCAACAACTCTTTTCCCTCTTGCTTCCCTCCTTAATCTCCAGAGGGTCCTCTCAGGTTCCGAATCGAAGGAAGTTGAAGCTCCGCTTCTTCTCCCTGTCATAGACCTAACAAGGCACATAGCAAGAAATAAAATAAAGAGATTATTCTTGTTAGAGTGGCTGTTAGTGTGAGTGGTGCAATTTATCAAACAGTTAGTCGGTTAGTGAGCAGAATTGTAGATAATAACAAAGAAAAAAAAAGAAAACAACGAGGGGTGAGGGGATGAGGAAGAAACTAAAGAAACTGAAGGTAAAAAACTAAACAAATAAAAGAAAAATGCTCAATCTAGTGAGCTTCCAACTTAATCATTGTCGATACAAAATAAATCCCCGGCAACGGTGCCATAAACTTGATGCACGAAAACTTGTCTCTCGACAAATTTCCCTTCGGCAAGTATACCGAATTGTCGTCAAGTAAAAACTCACAATAGAGTGAGGTTGAATCCCACAGGGATTGATTGGTCAAGCAACTTTAGTTGGAAGAGTATGCTAGTTGAGCTAAACAGAATGTAGTTAAAATTTGCAGGAATTTAAATGGCGGGAAAGTAAATTGCAGAAAACAAAGTGCAGAATCTTAAATGGGGATTTGGGGAGATGAACATGGAAATAAATGGCAGAAAGCAAAGAGAATGGGTAAGATCAGAAATGGGGAATTCATTAGGCTTAGAAGATGTTGCATTCTCCGGATCAAATTCATTCTCATCTCTTCCTCAATCAATGCACTCATTGATCTCCTTGACAATCTTAGGTGATTGGATCCTAATTCCTTGGCAATCCAATCTCTCTAAGCTTGAACAATTGCCCAATTCCTTGATTTAATTGCTCATGGGAAGAGATGAAGTATGGTCACTGATTATACCACATGTATTTCCAAATCAAAGTGTTGGGAGGATTACATGTCACTATATCCGTCCAGACCCCAATTTGGTCCAACATGAGAAAGCATTTCTAGCATGATCTCCTCATCCCTTTTCTAAGGCTCAGAGGAGATCCAATTATGGAGAGTTTCTTCTCCAAGACAACTAACCAATTGAATGAAGATCGAAAGCTTTCTAGTAAAATCAAGAAGAAAGAAAGAGGAAGAAGAACAAAAACTATAATTGATCCATCAAATTACAACAGAGCTCCCTAACCCAATGAAAGGGGTTTAGTTATTCATAGCTCTGGAAATGGAAAATGGTAATGAAGAATACATGCTTAACTAGAAAATGCAGTAAATATACAGATGGTAGTTCTCCAAAGTGCCCAAGCTCTCTATAGTTTAAAACTACTCCTATATATACTACTCTTCTTGATCTTCTAGTGAGTTCTTCAAGTCTTGGATGTGGGCCTTAGATCTTGAGTTAAAGCAGTTACAATCTTCAGTGGGCTCAGCTTGTAGAAAAGTGTGAGTGAGGCCTGGGCGTTAGTTAGGACGTTAGTGGTGTTAATGTTAAGTGAAGATGTGGGTTCGAGAACGTTAGTGGCAATCACCTTTTTCACTAACGTTCCAACCCCAAAATGGTCCACGTTAACTTCAATGTTAGTGGCACTAACGTGACCACTAACGTTGCCTCATGGTCCTTCACAAACATTATTGGGAATCACCTTTTCCAATAATGTTGCATTGTGCCCCCTTTCCCTACGTTAGAGCTCATGTTAACTAGGTTAACGTGGCTCTTAACGTGGGCATGCCTAAGCTTCGAGAGCGTTAGTGACACACTTACCTTTGTCACTAACGCTCCAAACGCCCCTCCTCCCCACGTTACAGTTCACGTTAACTAGGTTAACGTGGCCACTAACGTGGTAGTGAATGCTATCTCCAACGTTAGTGACAAAGGTGAGTGTCACTAACGTTGGCTCATCATGCTTAGCTCCACGTTAACTCTCACGTTAGTGGTCTTAACGTGACCACTAACGTGGGCGATATTGGCTTCATCCAACGTTAGTGACAAAGGTGAGTGTCACTAACGTTGGCATTGTCTTCCGCTTCCACGTTAGAGTTCACGTTAACTAAGTTAACGTGACTCTTAACGTGGCCAATTTCCAATTTGGAGCGTTAGTGGTATTCACTTTTACCACTAACGCTGGAGCTCTCTTTTTCTCCACGTTAACTATCACGTTAATGTAGTTAATGTGGCAATTAACGTGGGCTATGATGGCTTCGTAGGCGTTATTGGCGATCACTTTTCTCATTAACGTTGCAAGCTCATTCACATTCCACGTTAGTGGTCACGTTAATTAGATTAACGTGGCTACTAACGTGGTTCTTCCTTGCTTCCTTTGTCCTGAAATCAAGCAAATAAAGTGTATCAAAGCTCTAGCCCAAGTCATGAGATTATGAATCATCAATTTGTCGTTCAATCCTTGCAAAATCCTCATGAAATCATGTAAAATTTACAATAGTTGCTTGAATCAAGGTGTAAGTGTATTTTCATCCAAAACTTGCCTTATTTACTAAGAAAATGCATGAAAATACCCTAAAACAGTAAAGAAAAGGTCAGTGAAACTGGCCTAGATGCACTGGCGTCACTAATCTAATTGTTTCTTGTGCCTTTGAGTCATGTCCATGGGCTTTGCTTGCTTTGGATTTGAGGAAGAGTAGATCCGGATGGCCTTGGTTCAATTGGTTTGGAGGCATGGGTCAATGTTGCTTGATTCAAGTTGGTTTGGTGTGTGGGAACCTTCCAGGGGAGCGTTCAGTTAATTCATCCAACTGAGCGCTACCCATTGCCTTTTGCCCCCAATTCTTGTTGCGTGCCAAGCTTCCTTGGGCCTTTATAGTGCTAAGTTAACAAAGTTAACTCAGTGCCCTTGGTGCCTTGAGGTTCCCAGCTTTGAATCCTTGCTGAGGCCACTTTGGGGCCAATTTTCCTTGGAGTTAAAGTAGTGGCGCTTCCTCTTGGTTCCTTATGTGCAAGGTTCGATCCTTGGTGGCTTCACTAGTAAATATTGCGCCTTGCATTTTCTCATGCCAAGCCACGATAAAGTTAACTCTCTTAACTGAGCGCTATTGATTTTCTTGGGTTCCTTGGGCGCTCAGTTAAGAGAGTTCACTTAGCGCCAAGCCTTTGCTCCCTTGGCCTTGGTGAAGTAAGCTTGATGCCAATAATTCATGAGGAGTGGCGCTCAGTGAAGAAAGGGAACTAAGTGCCCTTTGTTGTGGAATGGAGCTCCAACTTCGAGCCTTGCCTCCAACATTTTCCTTATGCCAATTTCCTTGTGAAGCATTGGCGCTGAGTTAAAATATTTAACTTAACGCCCTTGCTTTCCCTTGGTGCGAGTTGCTTTTTCCTTGGCCTAGCAATTCTTGGTGGCCCGAGAAAGTTAAATTATTGAACGGAGCGCTCCCGTTGATTTGATGAATGCTAGCTCATTCATTTCCGTGCCTAATGAATGCTGGCCAATTGGTTTCATTCATTGGCATTTAAATGCATGCTTTACCGTGAAGCTCTCTTTTATTTATCAATTCATGCATGCATGTACAATGCTATTAATGCCTTGCCATTAACTTAAATCATTCTGAGTTAAATGCATGCGTGCTTTATTAGTTAGTAATGCCATTTTAGCATGCATTCATGGATTGGCGTTAATTAAATGCATTCATAAATGAGTAATTCATGCCATGGCTTCATGGTCATGGGCCACACTTTTAAAAGCGTGGCCTAAGATTCCAAAACGTACTCAATATTTAAAGCGTGCTCTAAATTCTTCGTTTCTTCTTTTTAGCTGATTTTGTGCTATTTTTCTTCTTTTTCCACCTATTTCTTACAAAATTTATAAAATCAAAAGATCAAAGAAATATACCAATTAAGCACAAAAACATTTAATATTTAAGCACTAATCATCAAATTTTTGTATGAAAAAGCATAGAAAAACATGACATGATGACATGTCATCAGAAGATCATACCATGGTCGGCTGTCTCTCACCTAGCACTTTTAGTTATTGTCCTTAAGTTGGACATTTGGTGAGCTCCTTGTCATGGTGGCTTGTGCTTGAACTCATCTTGAAACTTCCACCAACGCTTGGACTTCCAATAAACTTCATCATTCTCAAGTGAACTTGCCAAGCCTTGAGGGAGTTCTTCACAAGCTTTGAGCTCCCAAAGTCGATCCTCTTGTATGTCGGGATCCCAAACCTAATTTCTACACTCGACTTGAAGTGGATCGTCATTGTTCCTACCAGGTGGCAAGCAGTCTGAATTCTCAATGCAATGCCAAACTCTTCTCTTAGATCCAACCAATTGGTTACTAGTCCCACCCTTGCATCTAGCTCTTAAAATATCGACCTTGATGAGTCTTGATTTGCAACTCCAACCACTAAACATTCTTCTCTTACGCTTAATGCCACAAAGCTTCCTAAGTTGACCATCGGTTTCAAGAATACCATACTCAAGTGGGACTGTAGAGCGAATAGAGATAAGTCTTACCCACTGACGATCGGACTTCTGCTGGTAAAGAATTTTATAAAAAATAATCGCGTTGTAAGTATAGTTTCTAAACCAACAGAGAATCCTTCCATACAAAAGTTTGGTTGTCACAAGTAACAAAACCCAATAAATTTATAAACCGAAGTATTCAAACCTCGGGTCGTCTTCTCAAGGAATTGCAGGGAGGTGTGTTTTATTATTGATTATGGAAAAAGTATCTTTTTGTGGTTTTTAAATAGGTTGAACAAGAAATGTAAATTGCAAGAAATTAAATTAATAACTAATAAAGCTCTTGGCAAGGTATGAGAATTAGAAGTCCTATCCTAGTTATCCTTATCAATTGTGATGAGAATTGGCTTTTGCTCCCACTTGGTCAACCTCTAACTATGAAGGTATGTTAAGTGGATAAATCAATTTGATTCCTCAAGTCCTAGTCAATTCCTAAGAAAAGACTAGAGTTAGGGGAATTCAAATCAATCAGCAAAGAATTCCAATTTTCAATCATCAGCTGAGTTTGATAACTCAAGAGTCTCTAATTACTCAACCAAAGCTAAGAGTGTAAAAAGCTAAATTAAAATCATATAAATGAAATACCTCAAATTATATTAAATAGAAAGTTAGATTGAACATAAGAATCCATAAACCAAATTGGCAACATCAAGTAATCAACTAAAGTAATAGAATAAATAAAAGTAGAAGAAAACATAAAGAAAAGTAAAGGAATATTAAACCTGAAAATTGAGAAGTAGAAATCTTAATCCTAAAAGAAATCCTAAATTCTAAAACCTAAGAGAGAGGAGAGAGCCTCTCTCTCTCTCTCTCTAAAAACTACATCTAAACCTAAAATTATGAATTATGAGCCTATGCTAAGTATTCTTTGAGTCTCTGCATGTTCTCTGGCTTTATTCTATGTTTCTGGGCCAAAAATTAGGTCAAAACACGGCCCGAAATTGCTCCCAGCGTGTTCTGTTAATTCTGCAGATCGCGTATGTCACGCATATGCGTCATCCACGTGTACGCGTCATTCAGCATTTTTTTGCCACGCGTATGCGTCGTCCATGCATTCGCGTCATTCGTGCAGACTCCAATCCACGAGTTCGCGTCAGGCACGCAAACGCGTCACTGCGATTTTCTCCATTTTGTGCGGTTGCGTTAGCCATGCGTCTGCGTCGGTGTTCGCTGGTTATCTCCTTAGTTTCTTGTGTTCCTTCCACTTTTGCAAGCTTTCTCTCCATTCTCTAAGCCATTCCTGCCCTATGAAGCCTGAAACACTTAACACACAGATCACGACATCGAATGGTATAAAGGAGAATTAAAATATACAATAAAAGGATCTCTAAGAAGCAAGTTTTCAACCATAGAACAACTTTGGGAAGGAATTGTAATATCATGCTAATCATATGAATAAGTGGACAAGAATTTGATAAAAACCACTCAATTAAACACAATATAAACCATAAAATAGTGGTTTATCAACCTCCCCACACTTAAACATTAGCATGTCCTCATGCTTAGCTTAAGGAGATAAAACAAATGAGTAGGGAAAAGCAAGACTCATGCAATGCAACCTATGAATGTGAATGCAACTACATGCTAAGATGTTTCTATCTACTTGATTAAAAACAAACAAGTTCTCCAAGACAAATACAAACCAAATTCCACTAATTCAAATCGTACAATAAAAAGCAAGTAAACTTGTAAGAAGATAGCTCATGAAAACAAGGAACATAGAATCAAGCACTGAACCCTTACTGGTAGTGTATATCACTCTAACTCTCAAGTGTCTAGGGTAAATCACTCTACTCTTCTCTAATCATGCTTTCTAAACTTTGTTCTTTATCTAACCAATCAATAAATATTTAGTATACCAATGCAAACATCATGAGGTCTTTTCAAGGTTGTAATAGGGCTAAGGTAAGGGTGAGGATATATGTATGGCCAAGTGAGCTATAATATGAATCTTTGACTAATGTAAGCTCTTACCTAACACACACACATACTCTATGTAATTCTAAAAATTACACCTAGCTACCCATAATTCCCACTTTTGTATCACATACTCATGTACCAAATTTTTTTATATTTCTTTATCACATGTGCATTGATCTTTCTATTAAAGCTTAACAATGTGGTATTTTTGTCTCCTTATTTATTTACTTATTTATTGAATATTTTTGGATTTTTTTTTGTGTAGAGAAATAAACATAACTTATCAATGCACATGGATTTTCCATTATTTAATTATTTTGGTTTTTCATGAGTAGGTTCCCAAATTCCCAATATTCAAATAAATTAGAAACATGATACATTCCCTTATTAACCCATGTTCCCACAGTTTCCCCACACTTAGTTGATGCACAACCTCTATCTTAAGCTAACCAAAGATTTAATTGGGATATTTAATTTGTTTTTCTGCTTAAGACTAGTGATGTGGTAAAATATTAAACAAATGGGGATAAAAGGCTCAAGGTGGCTAACTGGTGTGCGTAATTGTGATAATCAACAATGGCACCAAAGACTTGGTGCTCTCAAACGTGAATCACACTTTGTCACAACTCTGCACAACTAACCAGCAAGTGCATTGGGTCATCCAAGTAATACCTTACGTGAGTAAGGGTCGATCCCGCGGAGATTATTGGTATGAAGCAAGCTATGGTCATCTTGTAAATCTCAGTTAGGCGGATTCAAATGGTTATGATGGTTTTCGAAAATATAAAGATAAATAAAGCATAAAATAAAGATAGAGATACTTATGTAATTCATTGGTGGGAATTTCAGATAAGTGCATGGAGATGCTGTGTTCCTTCTGAATCTCTGCTTTCCTACTGCTTCATCCAGTCACTCTTACTCCTTTCCATGGCAAGCTATATGTAGGGCGTCACCGTTGTCAATGGCTACTTCCTATCCTCTCAGTGAAAATGGTCCTCTACAGTTTCCCGCATGGCTAATCAGCTGTTGGTTCTCGATCATGTCGGAATAGGATCTATTGATCCTTTTGCGTCTGTCACTACGCCCAACACTCGCGAGTTTGAAGCTTGTCACAGTCATTCAATCCCTGAATCCTACTCGAAATACCACAGACAAGGTTTAGACTTTCCGGATTCTCATGAATGCTGCCAATGGATTCTAGCTTATACCACGAAGAGTCTGATCTCACGGAATGGAAGACTTGGTTGTCAGGTGAGGGCAACCATGCGTCGTGCATTAGGAATCCAAGAGATACACACTATAGCTCTCACTTATAGAACGGAGGTGGTTGTTAGGCACGCGTTCATAGAAGGATGGATGATGATGAGTGTCACGGATTATCACATCCATCAGGTTGAAGTATGAGTGATATCTTAGAATAAGAATAAGTGTGAATTGAATAAAAAACAGTAGTACTTTGTATTAAAACCCGAGGTACAGCAGAGCTCCACACCTTAATCTATGGTGTGTAGAAACTCCACCGTTAAAAATACATAAGTGAAGGTCCAGGCATGGCTGTGAGGCCAGCCCCCAATGTCTAAGAACTAAATGTCCAAAGATTGAAATGGTCAAAACACAACTAGTACAATAGTAAAAAGTTCTATTTATACTAAACTATTTACTAGGGTTTACAGAAATAAGTCTAAATGCAGAAATCCACTTCCGGAGCCCATTTTGGTGTGTGCTTGGGCTGAGCTTGAGCTTTACATGTGCAGAGGCTTCTCTTGGGGTTAAACGCCAAGTTGTACATGTTTTTGGCGTTTAACTCTGGTTTGTGATGTGTTTCTAGCGTTTTACTCCAGAATGCAGCATGGAATTGGCGTTGAACGCCAGTTTATGTCATCTACACTTGAATAAAGTATAAACTATTATATATTACTGGAAAGCCCTAGATGTCTACTTTCCAACGCAGTTGAGAGCGCGCCAGGTGGAGTTCTCTAGCTCCAGAAAATCTATTTCGAGTGCAGGGAGGTCAGAATCCAACAACATCAGCAGTCCTTTGTCAGCCTGAATCAGATTTTTGCTCAGGTCCCTCAATTTCAGCCAGAAAATACCTAAATCACAAAAAAACACACAAACTCATAGTAAAGTCTAGAAATGTGAATTTTACATAAAAACTAATGAAAACATCCCTAAAAGTAGCTAGATCCTACTAAAAACTACCTGAAAACAATGCCAAAAAAGCGTATAAATTATCCGCTCATCACAACACCAAACTTAAATTGTTTCTTGTCCCCAAGCAACTGAAAATCAAATAGGATAAAAAGAAGAGAATATACTATAAATCTTGAAGTATCAATGAATATTAGTTCTAATTAGATGAGCGGGACTTGTAGCTTTTTGCTTCTGAATAGTTTTGGCATCTCACTTTATCCTTTGAAGTTTAGAATGATTGGCATCTATAGGAACTTAGAATTTCAGATAGTGTTATTGATTCTCTTAGTTAAGTATGTTGATTCTTGAACACAGCTACTTTTATGAGTCTTGGCCGCGGCCCTAAGCACTTTGTTTTCCAGTATTACCACCGAATACATAAATGCCACAGACACATGACTGGGTGAACCTTTTCAGATTGTGACTCCGCTTTGCTAAAGTCACCAGTTAGAGGTGTCCAGAGCTCTTAAGCACACTCTTTTTGCTTTGGATCATGACTTTAACCACTCAATCTCAAGCTTTTCACTTGGACCTGCATGCCACAAGCACATGGTTAGAGATAGCTTGATTTAGCCGCTTAGGCCTGTATTTTATTTCCTTGGGCCCTCCTATCCATTGATGCTCAAAGCCTTGGATCCTTCTTACCCTTGCCTTTTAGTTTTAAGGGCTATTAGCTTTTTCTTCTTGCTTTTTCTTTTTTTTTCCTTCTAATTTTTTCGCCACTTTTTTTTTTCACAAGCTTTGTTCTTCACTGCTTTTTCTTGCTTCAAGAATCAATTTCATGATTTTTCAGATCATCAATAACATTTCTCTTTGTTCATCATTTGAATTCGAAACTCATGTACTTCTTGTTCTTTTGTATTAAAAACATTTTTCATTTAAGAAAGGTGAAGGATTCATGGAATTATTCATAGCCTTAAGACATAGACACTAAATACTAATGATCATGTAGTAAAGACACAAACACAGGCAAACATGAAGCTCAAAAACCGAAAAACAGAAAGATAAGAATAAGGAAGTTAAGGAATGAGTCCACCTTAGTGATGGTGGCATCTTCTTCTTGAAGGACCAATGATGTCCTTGAGCTTCTCTATGTCTCTTCCTTGCCTTTGTTGCTCCTCCCTCATAGCTATTTGATCTTCCCTAATTTCATTGAGAATGATGGAGTGCTCTTGGTGTTCCACACTTAATTGGTCCATGTTGTAACTCAAGTCTTCTAGAGAAGTATTGATTTGTTCTCAATAATTGTTAGGAGGAAAATGCATCCCTTGAGGCATCTCAGGGATTTTTTGATGATGAGCTTCCTCATGCGTCTCTTGAGATCCATGAATGGGATCTCTTGTTTGCTCCATCCTCTTCTTAGTGATGGGCTTATCCTCCTCAATGAGGATATCTCCCTATGACAACTCCAGCTAAGTTGCATAGATGGAAAATGTGATGAGGAAAAGCTAGCCTTGCCAAGGTAGAGGGCTTTTCGGCTACTTTGTAGAATTCAAGAGAGATAACTTCATGAACTTCTACTTCCTCTCCAATCATGATGTTATGGATCATGATGGCCCGATCCACAGTCACTTCGGATCGATTGCTAGTAGGGATGATGGAGCATTGGATGAACTCCAACCATCCTCTAGCCACAGGCTTAAGGTCCAGTCTTCTCAATTGAACCGGCTTGCCTTTTGAGTCTCTTTTCCATTGAGCTCCTTCCACACATATGTCCATGAGGACTTGGTCCAACCTTTGATCAAAGTTGACCCTTCTAGTGTAGGGGCGTGCGTTTTCTTGCATAACTGGCAAGTGGAACGCCAACCTTACATTTTCCGAACTGAAATCTAAGTATTTTTTCCGAACCATTGTAAGCCAATTCTTTGGATTCGGGTTCATACTTTGATCATGGTTCCTAGTGATCCATACATTGGCATAGAACTCTTGAACCATTAAGATTCTAACTTGTTGAATGGGGTTGATGAGAACTTCCCAACCTCTTCTTTGGATCTCATGTCGGATCTCCGGATACTCATTTTTCTTGAGCATGAAAGGGACCTCAGGGATCACCTTCTTCTTGGCCACAACTTTATAGAAGTGGTCTTGATGGACCTTTGAGATGAATCTCTCCATCTCCCATGACTCGAAGGTGGAAGCATTTGTCTTTCCTTTCCTCTTTCTAGAGGTTTCTCCGGCCTTAGGTGCCCGAAGAACTGAAGATTGATGGTTTAGAGGTTATAGTAAACTCTCATTATAAGTATAGTTACTAAACCAATCAATCAACCTTTCTTACAAACGTTTTGGTTGTCACAAGTAACAAACCCCTAAATAAATTGATAACCGAAGTATTTAAACCTCGAGTCGTCTTCTCAAGGAATTGTAGGGAGGTATGTTCTTATTATTGGTTATGAGTTTGTAAATTGGGGGTTTTGAAAGTGAGGAACAAGTATGGTAAATGATAAGAAAAATAAATAAATAACTGTAAAATAAATTCTTGGCAAGATATGAGAAATTAGAAGTCCTATCCTAGTTATCCTTATCAATTGTGATGAGAATTGGATTTTTCTCCCACTTTGTTAACCTCTAACTATGAAGGTAAGTTAAGTGGATGAATTAATTCAAATCCTTAAATTCCAGTCTTTCCTTGGGAAAAGTTAGAATTATTGGATCTCGAATTAATTCTTGAAGAATTCCAATTTTCAGTCAACAATGAGTTTGATAACTCAAGAGTTACCAATTAATCAACTAAAGCCAAAAGGGAATAAAATCTACTTGAATGAAAATAAATTGGATAAAGCCAAAGCATCCATAACATATAAATCTGAAATACCTCAAATTATATTAAATAAAAATGTCAATTCTAACATGGACAATATCATCAGCCAATTGGGCAACATTAATCAAACACAAATAAAAATATCAGAGTAAATAAAAGTAGAAGAGAAACATAAATTATTGAACCTGGTATGAAGAAATAATCCTAATCCTAATAGAAATCCTAATCCTAAATCCTAAGAGAGAGGAGAGAACCTCTCTCTCTAAAAACTACATCTAAAACTATGAAAAGTGAATTATCCAAGCATGTTGAGTCTCTGCATGTTCTCTGACTTTAATCTGTGTTTCTGGGCCGAAAACTGGGTTGAAATGCGGCTCAGAATCTCTGCCAGCGACTTCTGTAATTCTGCAGATTGCGCACATCACGCGTCCACGTCGTCTACGCGATCGCGTCACTCAGCATTTTTCGTACCATGCGTGCACGTCGTCCACGCGTTCGCGTCGTTTGTGCAGCTTCCAATCCGCGCGGTCGTGTCATGCACGCGAACGCGTCACTCTGATTTCATCCATTTCGCGCGGTCGCGTGAGCCATGTGACCGCGTGACTTCTCGCTGGTCATCTCCTCAATTCCTTGTGTTCCTTCCATTTTTGCATACTTCCTCTTCGTTCTCTAAGCCATTCCTACCCTATGAAGCCTGAAACACTTAACACACAGATCAAGGCATCGAATGGTAATAAGAGAGGATTAAGATTAGCTAAATTAAGACCAAAGAAGCATGTTTTCAATCATAGAACTAAACTAGGAAGGAATTGTAAAATTAGAAAGAGAAAAGTAGTTAGGTGGTTTTGAAAAAGATAAGAAATAGTAAAACAAACAAAAAGTCAATTAGTTAGTTGAAAAATATTTGAAAATCAATTTTGAAAAGATAAGAAGTTAGAAAAGATTTTTGAAATCAAATTTTTGAAAAAGATATGATTTTGAAAAAGATATGGTTAAAAAGATATGATTGAAATTTATTTTGAAAAAGATTCGATTTTTAAAGTTAAAATTGATTACTTGACTAACAAGAAACTAAAAGATATGATTCTAGAATTTAAAGATTGAACCTTTCTTAACAAAAAAGTAACAAACTTCAAATTTTTGAATCAATCACATTAATTGTTAGTAAAGTTTTTGAAAATCATAAAATAAAGATAAGAAAAATATTTTGAAAATCAATTTTAAATAAAATTTTCGAAAATAACACAAGGAAAAAGAAAAGATTTGATTTTGAAAAAGATTTTGAAAAGATAAGATTTTTAAAATTGAAATCTTGACTTGACTATCAAGAAATAACTTATTTTAAAAATTTTTGACAAAGTCAACCCAAAGATTTTGAATTTTATGAGAGAAATAAGGAAAAAAATATTTTTTTGATTTTTGAATTTTTAATGATGAGAGAGAAAAATACAAATATGACCCAAAACATGAAAATTTTGGATCAAAACCAATGATGCATGCAAGAACACTATGAATATCAAGATGAACACCAAGAACACTTTGAAGATCAAGATGAACATCAAGACTTATTTTTGAAAAATTTTTAAGAAAGGAAAAACATGCAAGACACCAAACTTAGAAATTTTTAATGCTTAGACACTATGAATGCAAAAATGCATATGAAAAACAACAAAAGACACAAACTAAGAAAATACGAAGATCAAACAAGAAGACTTACCAAGAACAACTTGAAGATCATGAAGAACACCATGCATGAAATTTTTGGAAAAAAAATGCATAAATTTTTAAAACATGCAATTGACACCAAACTTAAAAATTGACACTAGACTCAAACAAGAAACACAAAATATTTTTGATTTTTTTTATTTTATTAATTTTTTTTGGATTTTTCGAAAATTAATTTTGGAAAAATGAAAACAAAGAAAAAATTTTTGAAAGATTTTTGAAAAGAAAATTACCTAATCTGAGTAATAAGATGAACCGTCAGTTGTCCAAACTCAAACAATCCCCAGCAACGGCGCTAAAAACTTGGTGCGTGTAATTGTGATCATCAACAATGGCGCCAAAGACTTGGTGCTCTCAAACGTGAATCACACTTTGTCACAACTCCGCACAACTAACCAGCTAGTGCACTGGGTCGTCCAAGTAATACCTTACGTGAGTAAGGGTCGATCCCATGGAAATTGTTGGTATGAAGCAAGCTATGGTCATCTTGTAAATCTCAGTTAGGCGGATTCAAATGGTTATGATGGTTTTCGAAAATATAAATAAATAAAACATAAAATAGAGATAGAGATACTTATGTAAATCATTGGTGGGAATTTCAGATAAGTGTATGGACATGCTTTGTTCCTTCTGAATCTCTGTTTTCCTACTGCTTTCATCCTATCATTCTTACTCCTTTCTATGGCAAGCTGTATGTAGGGCGTCACCGTTGTCAATGGCTACTTCCCATCCTCTCA
>NC_029780.3:61911218-61913054 GCF_000817695.3 Arachis duranensis | reverse complement strand
TTTTTTTCTACCTTGTTCTCATTTTATTTTCTAAGTTTTCCATTTTAATAATGGTGTTGAACTTTCCTACTCAATTGATTGAGACTTTCTTACATTATTTGGTGCTTCTTGACTTGTTTGATATTATTGGGTGATGAAACTTTTAAATCAATGCTTCATCTTGTATGACTCTTGTGTCTTTGTGCATTGATATGACCTCATATTGTCTTTCATGACCCACTTCTTCTCATTTGAACTTGATGCTCAATACACTCTTCATGCTTTAACTTTACTCTTGCATCGAGCTTAATGATATGCCTTAACTTACATTGTTTTCTCACTCACATGCTTAGCTAACATGTAGTAGGGAATCATACTCTTATTTGGCATTAGCCCCCACCTATGTTCTAATTGCCTTGATATCTTTGTTATAGGCTTAATTTTCTTTCCTTTTCTTTCCTTTTAGGTTGGCCACCAGAAAGGGAAAAAGGAAAAGTTTCTAAATGGGGCAACAAACAAGTCATCCGCACAACCTTTTGAAAGAGCTCATCAATTATAGCAACCCATCCACCTTGCTTTTCTTTGCATGCACCGAGGACGGTGCAATCTTCAAGTGTGGGGAGGTCGTCCGACCAATCTCCATGGGTAACAATTTCCTTTTCAACACCAAATTTTTTTTTGTTAGAGTAGCTATTGTATTGCATGATAGGTTGCATGATAGTTAGAAATTATATATATTTTTACCACTTCTTTCTTATTAGGACTACTTGGTTAGGGTGATGATTTTCTTTCCAAGAAACTGTTTTAGGGCACCCTACCAATTTGAAAAAGAAAATTTGTGGAACTTGCTTGAAAGAATTTATTTTGGAACATGGTTTTTGAGCTAAGAACACAAACTTGTGAGATTTGAGCCTAATTGCGTGGTTACATCTTATAACCACTTATCGTCCTTCTTGTGTGCATTATTCTCTTTCTATGATTGTAATCTTTGATTTATTTGATTCTTTATGTCCATTATTTTGTGTATTCATGCATTTATATGATTGAGGCCATCACTTTATTAGCTCACTTACCAAAATGGCCTTACCTTTTATCTTCCTTTGTTAGCCAAATTTGAGCCTACGATTAACCCACTTTGTTCTTAATTTAGCACATTACAAGCCTTAAAGCGAAAAACAATAAATGTCCTTAATTTGGATCTTTGATTGGCTTAGGCTAATGTGTGTGAGGATCATTCAAGTATGGGAACCTTGGGACATTGGGTGAATAAAAGGGTAGTTTTGTATTATTAGTGTAAATATTGGAAATTGGTACATGCTCATGTATTGATCAAATGTAAAACCTTATGCATTGATGCTCTTGTATATAAAAAAAATGAGAAAAAGAAAAGAAAAAGAAAAAAACAATATGAAAAAAAATATAGAAAAAAGAAAGAAAAAGAAGAAAAAGAAAGAAATAAAAAAGGGGACAAAATGCCCCAAAGTAAAGTCCAATAAAGATCAATGCATAAGTGTTGTGAAATGAAAAGGGATACATGAGTATGTGAAAAAGTGAGAAATGGGTAGTTAGGTTAGAACTTAATTGTATAGGATGTCATAGGTTAGGTGGAAAGTTTAAGCTTATCAAAGATTCAAATTTCAAGCTCACTTGACCAAACATGCATCCTTACCTTGACCCTAACCCCATTACAACCTAAAGAAAAGACCTCATGATACATGTATGCATGCATTGAATAATTGTTGATTGTTATATGAAAAACAAATCTTGGAAAGCATGATTAGGGGAGAATTGAGAGAATCAACCCCAAACACCGAGCGACTAGAGTGCAAACACTTCCGGTGAGGGTTCGATGCTCAA
>NC_029780.3:61910862-61911115 GCF_000817695.3 Arachis duranensis | reverse complement strand
ATTCGAATTGGTAGGATTCATGAATCGTTATATGATCTTGGCCCTACTTGTGCATGTATGACTTGGAGGATTGATTTATTTTTAACCAAGTAGGTAAAACCATTTTGCATTTAGTTGCATCCATTTAGATAATTGCATATAAGTTAGGTTGCATAAAGTTTATTTACATTGAATAAATGTTGATACCCTTTGTTTCTCTCTTGGCTTAAGCATGAGGACATGCTTGGTTTAAGTGTGGGGAGGTTGACAAACC
>NC_029780.3:61882216-61910648 GCF_000817695.3 Arachis duranensis | reverse complement strand
ATTAGATGCCTTGATATGTTTGTTAAGTAATTTCAAAATTAGGAGGCAAAGATTGGATCAAAGGGAATGGAGAAAAAGCATGTAGAAATGGAGAACTCATGAAGAAATGAAAGAATCGCAAAAGCTGTCAAGCCGACCTCTTTGTACTTAATTGATCATAACTTGAGCTAAATAGGTCCAAATGATGCGGTTTTAGTTGGGTTGGAAAGCTAACATCCGGGGCTTCGAAACGATATAAGATTTGCCATATTTGCATCGCGCATAGGGGCGCGCACGTGCACAGTACGCTGACACGCCAATGGTAGCACATGATCCACTTAATGCAACTCGTGGCCAGCGATTTTAGAAGCCTTGTGGGCCCAATCCAACTCATTTCTGATGCTATTTAAGCCAAGGATTGAAGGGAAATCAACATACTTTTAATCATTAGTCATAGTTTAGTTTTAGAAGTAGTTAGAGTTAGAGAGAGAAGCTCTCTCTTCTCTCTAGAATTAGGATTAGGAATTAGGGTTAGATTAGGATCTCATAGTTCTAGGTTTAATTCAAGTCTCCTTCTACTTCTACCTTCAATTGATGATTGCTACACTTTGGTTCTTCTTTCTATCCCTATCCTCTTGTTGTAATTTCTCTTATTTTGTTTCTAGGTTTTATAATTGAGATATTTTTGTTCTTTTGTTTTCTTTTAATATTGCAATTTGAGATAATTCATGTGATTGTGATGTTGTTGATTGTTGTTTTGTTAATTCTTTGTAATTGTTAGTTGTTGATTCCTTTTATTCTTACAAATAAAAATGCTTTCTTTCATTACCCTTCAAGTGTTTGATGAAATGCTTGAGAGGATGTTAGAGTAGAATTTTATGTTCTTGGCTTGAGAAGGTAACTTAGGATTTCTTGAGTCACTAGTATCCAATTGATTGATAGTTGATAGCCATTAACTCTAGCCTCTATTAATCCAATTAGTGGAAAGCTAGGACTTATGGACTAGGATTGATATAACTCACTTGACTTTCCTTTGTTAATTGATTTAAGGATGACTAAGTGGGATTAATCCTTGTAACTACTATACTTGTGGTTAGTGATAATGATGAAGACCCTTGACAACCAAACCTTGCCAAGACCATTTTGTGAATAAATTTTTCCTACCATTTACTATTCACATTCCTCATCCAAAACCCCAAAATAAACAAGTCCATAACCAATAACAAGAACACTACCCTGCAAGTCCTTTGAGAGACGACCCGAGGTTTAAATACTTCGATTTATAGATTTTAGGGGTTTGTACTTGTGACAAACAAATATTTGTATGAGAGGATTATTATTGGTTTAGAGACTATACTTCGACAAGAATTCATTTGTGAAATTATAAACCGTCAAAAATCCAATCATCAGGCGTCACCGTTGTCAATGGCTACTTCCCATCCTTTCAGTGAAAATGGTCCTCTACGGTTTCCTGCATGGCTAATCAGCTGTTGGTTCTCGATCATGTCGGAATAGGATCCATTGATCCTTTTGCGTCTGTCACTACGCCCAACACTCGCGAGTTTGAAGCTCGTCACAGTCATTCAATCCCTGAATCCTACTCGGAATACCATAGACAAGGTTTAGACTTTCCAGATTCTTATGAATGCTGCCAATGGATTCTAGCTTATACCACGAAGACTCTGATCTCACAGAATGGAAGACTCGGTTGTCAGGCGAGGGCAACCATGTGTCGTGCATCAAGAATCCAAGAGATACACACTCTAGCTCTCGCTTGTAGAACGGAGGTGGTTGTCAAGCATGCATTCATAAGGATGAATGATGATGAGTGTCACGGATCATCACATCCATCAGGTTGAAGTACGAGTGATATCTTAGAACAAGAATAAGCGTGAATTGAATAGAAAACAGTAGTACTTTGTATTAAAACTCGAGGTACAGCACTGCTCCACAGCTTAATCTATGGTGTGTGGAAACTCCACCGTTGAAAATACATAAGTGATGGCCCAGGCATGGCCATGAGGCCAGCCCCCAATATCTAAGAACTAAACGTCCAAAGATTGAAATGGTCAAAAGACAACTAGTACAATAGTAAAAAGTTCTATTTATACTAAACTAGTTACTAGGGTTTACAGAAATAAGTCTAAATGCAGAAATCCAATTCTAGGGCCCACTTTGGTGTGTGCTTGGGCTGAGCTTGAGCTTTACACATGCAGAGGCTTCTCTTGGGGTTAAACGCCAAGTTGTACGTGTTTTTGGCGTTTAACTCTGGTTTCTGATGTGTTTCTGGCGTTTTACTCCAGAATGCAACATGGAACTGGCGTTGAATAAAGTATGAACTATTATATATTTCTGGAAAGCCTTGGATGTCTACTTTCGAACGCAGTTTAGATCGTGCCATTTGGAGTTTTGTAGCTCCAGAAAATCTATTTCGAGTGCAGGAAGGTCAGAATCTAACAACATTAGCAGTTCTTTGTCAGCCTGAATCAGATTTTTGCTTAGGTCCCTCAATTTCAGCCAGAAAATACCTGAAATCACAGAAACACACAAACTCATAGTAAAGTTCAAAAATGTGGATTTTGCATAAAAACTAATGAAAACAACCCTAAAAGTAGCTAGATCCTACTAAAAACTACCTGAAAACAATGCTAAAAAGCGTATAAATTATCCGCTCATCACTAACAAAGGTGATTGAAAGGGTAAGCTTTTGGGGATAAGTGAGCTAATAATCAAATGATGGCCTCAATCATATGCAAGCATGTAAATACACTAAATAGTGGACATATAGAATGGAACAAAGTAAATATTGCAATCATAGAGAAGAAAACACACAAGAATAAAATATTTATGGTTAAATAATGTAACCATATAAATAAGCTCAAAATCTTACAGGTTGTGTGTTCTTTGGCTTAAAAAATCATGTTCCAAATACAACTTCAAACAAATTTAACACATAGAAAATTTTAATTTTTAATTTAAATTAGTGAAATTTTTCAAAAATAGGGTTCTAGAAAGAAACTTATTATTTTTCAACCAAGTAATACTTAAATGCAAACAATCAACTACACATGCAATCTATTATGCAATGCAACAATGAACTAATAAAGAAAATAAGACATTGGTGATGAGAAGAGAATAACTAACCCATGGAGATCGGTATCGACCTCCCCACACTTAGTTGCACCGTCCTCGGTGCATGCTAAGATGCACAAGTGGGCGGGTTGCTCCAACTGATGCTCTTTCTTTAAAGATTGTGTAGGTGGACTTGTCTGTTGCCCCATTTAGAAGATTTTCCTTTCCCTTCTTTGGTGGCAATCCTGAAAGAAGAGAAAAAAGAAGGAAAGTAACCCAAAAACAAAGATAGGAAACAAATAAAATATGGTTGGGTTAATGCCAAATAGTGAGAGTCTCAGTTACATGGTAGCTACAGCATACAAGTGAGAAAATAATAAAAGCACATGGCATACCAGTGGTGAAAATTTTGCAACAAATGGGGGAAGAGATAGTAGATAATGAAAGACAATATAAATTCATGTCAATGCAAAAGGGGCACATGTATCATAAAAGACTGGCATTGATATGTTGAATACGTTGAAGGTGAGCTGTTCATCGTGTATCCTCAATACTAGCTCTCCTCGCTCCATATCTATAAGCGCCCTGACTGTGGCTAAGAATGGCCTCCCCAGAATGATGGGATGGATGAGATTCTCTTCCATCTCCAGGATAACAAAGTCTGTGGGTAGGAAGTAGTTCCCAACCTTTACTAACACGTTTTCAACTACTCCTATTGCCTGTTTTTTAGTTTTGTCAGCCAGTTTGATGATTACGTCCGTGGGTATTAGCTCATTGATTTGAAGATTTTTCATGAGGGATAGAGGCATTAAGTTGATGCTTGCTCCCAAGTCACAGAGTCCCTTATCAATCATTGTCTCTCCTATAGAACAGAGGATGTGAAAACTTCCTGGGTCCTTCTTCTTTGTAGGTGGCTCTGTTTGAATGAAAGCACTACACTCCCTGTTCATCATTATTGTTTGCCCACCCTTTAGTGAACTCTTTTTAGCCAACAGCTCCTTTATGTACTTGATGTTGGTGAGCATCAGCTGGAGGGCCTTAATGAATGGTATATTTACATCAAGAGATGCAAACATGTCGAGGAACCTTGAATACATTCTTCTTGCTACACCACGTTTGAGCCTTTGGGGAAAGGGTGCATATGGGTTCAGGGTCTCCCCTTTCTTTAGCCCCTCCCTGTGTGTGGGATGGGGTGCTTGGTTTCTTCCTTCATGCTTTTCCTTTGGATTGTCTTGGAAGTGTTCTATTTGTGTGTGCACTCCTTCCACACTCCTCTCATCACTTATAGTGATCATCTTGCATTCTTCCCACCTTACTTTCTTTAGTTTCTCCTCTTGGATTCTTCCTTGTGTCACTTGGGAAACTATCAGTAGGTTTGGGAAACTGCTGAGATAGATACCCCACTTGGGACTCCAACCTCTTGATGGTGTTTCCCTGGTTTTTTATATTGGCTCACACTTCATCCTTGAACACTCTGTTGTCTTGGACTTCTTTACATATGTCTTTAAGGAGAGTCTCAATTCTGGAAAGTCTATCTTCAGTTGGTGATGGTGGGTTGGGGTTAGATGGTTGAGAAGGGTGATTAGGTGGTGTTGATAGGATCTCTGTGAGGGGTGTTGATGAGTTGCATTGTTGTTGGGATTGTGGTTGTGGCGTCTCTGGTCTTGGCCTTGGTCTTGTTGGTTTCCCCACCCAAAATTAGGGTGGTTTCTCCAACCAGAATTATAAGTTTTGGAGTATAGATTATGGGTCTGTCTGGGTGAATTTCCAACATAATTAGCTTGATCCCAGTCACCTTCTTTTCCTACATTCACTCCTTCTTGAGCTGGTAATGAAGTGACGATTGTTGTAACTTGGTTTTCTTCCACCTTCTTGGTAAGATCTGCTAACTGCTTGGTGATCATCTTATTTTGAGCCAACAGTGCATCCATGTGGTTCAGCTTCATCACTCTTCGAGTGTTGCTTCTTTCAGAAGCATAGAAGTAGTCATTCTCTACCACAGTCTCTAAGACATCTATGGCTTCTTCGATGGTCTTCTTCTTGTTTAAAGAGCCCCCTGATGAATGGTCTACGGCCTTCTTTGACTCCTAAGAAAGACCTTCATAGAAAATGTGCAGTTGAACCCATTTATTGAACATGTCTGGTGGGCACATTCTTGTTAACTCCTTAAACCTCTCCCATGCCTCAAAGAGAGTTTCACCATCTTGTTGCCTGAAGGTTTGTACCTCAGCTCTCAGCCTGTTGATTCCTTGAGGAGGGTAGAATCTTGCTAAAAATTTATTCACCACATCTTCCCAATTCATTAAGCTCTCATTCGGGAAGGATTCCAGCCATTTAGATGCTTTGTCCTTGAGTGAAAAAGAGAACAAAAGTAGTCTATAGACATTTGGATGAACACCATTAGACTTCACAGCGTCACATATTCGCAGGAAGGTAGTTAGATGTTGATTGGGGTCTTCTTGGGCACTTCCTCCAAATGAGCAATTGTTCTGAACAAGGGTGATGAGCTGGGGTTTCAATTCAAAGTTATTGGCATGTATGGTTGGCTTTTGGATGCTACTTCCACAATTTGCTGGGTTTGGATTGATGTAAGAGCCTAGCACTCTTCTTTCTTGCCCAGCATGATTCACAGGGCCTTCTCTGGCATGGTTGTGAGCTTCTTCTTCATGGTTGTTTTCCAAGTTCTCCTCCATGTTTGTTTCAAAGTACTTTTCCTCTTGCTCAGCACCAACAACTCTTTTTCCTCTTGCTTCCCTCCTTAATCTAAAGAGGGTCCTTTCTGGTTTGGAATCAAAGGGAGTTGAAGCCCCACTTCTTCTCCCTGTCATAAAACTAACAGAGCACACAACAAGAGATAAAATGGAATGATTATTCTTGTTAGAGTGGCTGTAAGTGTAAGTGGTGCAGATTATCGAACAGTTAGTGGGTTAGTGAGCATAATTGTAAGTAATAACAAAGAAAAAGAAAACAGAGAGGGTAGAGGGGATAACGGAATAAGGTAAATGAACTGAAGGTAAATGACTAGGTAAAATAAACAAACAAAAGAAAAATGCTCAATCTAGTGATCTTCCAACTTAATCATTGTTGATACAAAATCAATCCCCGGCAAGGGCACCATAAACTTGATGCATGAAAACTTGTCTCTCAACAAATTTCCCTTCGGTAAGTATACCGAATTATCATCAAGTAAAAACTCATAATTGAGTGAGGTCGAATCCCACAGGGATTGATTGGTCAAGCAACTTTAGTTGGAAGAGTGTGCTAGTTGAGCTAAATAGAAATTTAGTTGAAATTTGCAGAAGATTAAATGGCGGGAAAGTAAATTGCAGAAAATAAATTGCAGAATCTTAAATGGGGATTTGGAGAGATGAGCATAAAGATAAAGGGAAGAAAGTAAAGAGAATGGGTAAGATCAGAAATGGGGGATTCATTGGGCTTAGGAGATGTTGCTTTCCCCGGATCAAGTTCATTCTCATCTCTTCCTCAATTAATGCATTCATTGATCTCCTTGGCAATCTTAGATGATTGGATCCCAATTCCTTGGCAACCCAATCTCTCTAAGCTTGAACAATTGCCCAATTCCTTGATTTAATTGCTCATAGGAAGAGATGAAGTATGGTCACTGATTATACCACATGTATTTTTGAATCAAAGTGTTGGGAGGATTACATGTCACTATATCCGCCCAAACCCCAATTTGGTCCAACATGAGAAAGCATTTCTAGCATGATCTCCTCATCCCTTTTCTAAGGCTCAGAGGAGATCCAATCATGGAGAGTTTCTTTTCCAACACAACTAACCAATTGAATTAAGATCGAAAGCTTTCTAGTAAATCAAGAGAAAAGAAAGAGGATAAAGAATGAAAACTATAATTGATCCATCAAATTACAACAGAGCTCTCTAACCCAATGAAAGGGGGTTTAGTTGTTCATAGCTCTGGAAATGGAAGATGATGAAGAAGAATACATTCTCCAGTAACTAAAAGTGCAGAAAAGTAAATATACAAGGTGTAGTTCTCCAAAAGTGCCAAGCTTCTCTCTAGTTCAAAACTACTCCTATATATACTACTCTTCTTGATCTTCTAGTTAGTTCTTCAAGTCTTGGATATGGGCCTTTGATCTTGTGTTGAAGCCATTACAATCTTCAGTGGGCTCAGCTTTGTTTGCAAAAAAGTGTGAGTTAGGCATGGACGTTAGTTAGGACGTTAGTGGTGTTAACGTTAAGTGAGAATGTGGGTTCGAGAATGTTAGTGACGATCACCTTTTTCATTAATGTTCCAACCCAAAATGATCTACATTAACTTCAACGTTAGTGGTACTAACGTGACCACTAACTTTGCCTCTTAGTCCTTCGCAAACATTATTGGCACTCACTTTTTGCAATAACGTTGCCTTTTGCCCCCCTTCCCTACGTTAGAGTTCACGTTAGTATAGATAACGTGACTCTTAACGTGGGCCTGCCTAAGCTTTGAGAGCGTTAGTGACACTTACCTTTGTCATTAACACTCCAAACGCCCCTCCTTTCCAAGTTAGAGTTCACGTTAATTGGATTAACGTGGCCACTAACGTGGTAGTGGATGCCATCTCCAACGTTAGTGACAAAGGTGAGTGTCACTAACGTTGGCATATCATGCTTAGCTCCACGTTACTTCTCACGTTAGTGGTCTTAACGCGACCACTAGCGTGGGCACTCTTGGGTTGGTCTAACGTTAGTGACAAAGGTGAGTGTCACTAACGTTGGTATTTGATTCCTCATCCCACGTTAGAGATCACCTTAATTAGGTTAACGTGACTCTTAACGTGGCTTAATTTGTGCCTTTGTGGAATGTTAGTGGCATTCACTTTTACCAGTAACGTTGGAGCTCCTCTTTTCTTCCACGTTAGCTACCACGTTAATGTAGTTAACGTGGTAACTAACGTGGGCTATGATAGCTTCAAAGGCGTTATTGGTGATCACCTTTTCCATTAATGCTACAAGCTTTTCCCCATTCCATGTTAGTGACCACGTTAATTAGATTAACGTGGCTGCTAACGTGGTTCCTTCTAGCTTCCTTTGTTCTGAAATCAAGCAATTAAAGTGCATCAAAGCCTTGTTCCAAGTCATGAGATTATGCATCATTAACTATATCATTCAATTCTTGCCTAATCCTTATGAAATCATGTAAAGTTCACAATAATTGCTTGAATCAAGGTGTAAGTGTATTTTTATCCAAAATTTGCTTATTTCCTAAGAAAATGCTTGAAACTACCCTAAAACAGTAAAGAAAAGGTCAGTGAAACTGGCCTAGATGCCCTGGGATCACATTCGCGCAACTTTCTGTTTCAAACTCATTTTGCCAAAATTTAGGGTGACATGTTCGCGTGGGTGACGCAATCGCGTGAATGACCATGTTGTGAAAAATGACGCGGACACGTGGTGCACACGTTCGCATGGTAGGGCTTGTGCTTCTAGCATGGTTCCAGCCTCATTCTAGCCTAACATTCTGTCATACACCCCTTTTTACGTCGATTTTTGGGGCACGCGTTCGCGTGGGAGGCTATTTTTCAACATGATGTGGACGCGTCAGCTACGCGGTCGCGTGGGTGTATTTGTGCCAAAGGCACGCCTCCAGCCACGCTCTCGCGTGACTTTCTGTTCAATTCTCTTTTCTTCAGAACGCACCTATGATGCGGACACGTCACGTGCTTCCCCTTTTTTTATGCAGAATTCAAATGCAAATGCAGGTGAATATGCAGAAATTATGGATGAACACTTAAGAAAAAAAAAGAATAAAATGAAAATAAGAATAAAACAAAACAAAATAAAACTAAGACTGAAAAAGAATGAGTATACCATGGTGGATTGTCTCCCACCTAGCACTTTTAGTGAAAGTCCTTAAGTTGGACATTTGGTGAGTCCCTTGTCATGGTGGCTTGTGCTTGTACTGATCCTTGAATCCCCACCAATGTTTGTAATTCCAATGGCCTCCGGGATCCCAAACTAGGCGCAAAGGGCCTTCAAGCAAGTTAAAGCAAGTGACAAGGCCCTAAGAGTATTGATTGCTAGACTGAATTCTGGGGTCCCAAATCTTGCTTTTGCACCTGTCTTCTTGTTGGTCATCATGATTCTATCCGGGTGGCAAGCAATCTGAATTCTCACTAAAGTGGCCAAACAACTTTCTAGACCCATTCAGTTGAGATTTACACCAACCTTTGCATTTAAACTTTGAGCTTTCCACCATATTGAATCTTGCATGACGACTCCTACCACTAACCATCTCCCTCTTACTCTTAAAGCCACAAAGAGCTCTAAGTTGACCATCTGTCTACAGTAGCCCATATTCAAGTGGGAAAGTAAAGGATAAGGATAGGAACTTTACCCACTTGAACGTTGTGTTGGATGGTAATGGCCTTGGGAGAGGTATTTATAATGAATTTGCAAGCTCCACTCCCTTGTGCTCTTCTCTGACAACTTCCACCTCCTTGCAAGCTTTTTCATTTCAACCTCTTCCTCTTGGTAGCTTTCTTCCGATTCAATTTCTTCTTCATTGTTCACCAAGGGCATGGGAGGTTGTGCTTCTTCTTCTTTAATCTCCATGTCAAGTCCAATGGGAGAGGATTCAAATGTAGATAAGAATTCATTAATGATTGAATCCATCTCTTGATCGTCCCCTTCAAAGTCTTCAACCATGATATGCCTTGGAGGTAGTACACCCTCCTCAACAACAAATTCAAACTCCTTAGAAGGGGGTTCTATGACTGAGCTTTCCCATGGAGGTTCCACATCTCCTAAGTCTTCGACCATTTCTTCCTCTTCAACGATTATGGCTTCCTCTAATTATTCTAATACAAAGTCATGCTGCTTACTGTCCACCGGAGTTTCTAGCTTCTCCTTCATGCTACATTCTTCAGTAGATTCTCCATATGAAGCCATGGGAGTTCCTTGAGTGTCCAAACGTCGGGAGTCTAGTCGAATTATCTCTTGGCCTAGTTGTTGAATGGTTGCATTGAGTCGATCCACTGTCTTCTTGAAACGATCCTTTGACTCTTGTTTTGTTTGGATAGCATAATTAGGATCATATGGCTCATAGGGTGGTTAGCATGATGCATATGGGTTAAGGTCATACTGAGGTGTTTGGTTGTAGGGGACTTGGGAGTATGGTGGTTCAAAGGTGTGTTGGGGAGGCAGTTCATAAGCATATGGTGGTGGTTGTTGATAATCAAAAGAGTATTCACCATAGCTGTCATCTTGGTATGCCTCTTGGAAGGGCTCTTGGTTAAAGTATGTTGGTGGAGGTTGTTGCCAAGAAGGTTGATCAAATCCTTGTGGCTCCTCCCATCTTCGGTTGTCCCATCCTTGATTCATGTTCTCATTGTAATCTCCTTTCCCTGCAACATAATTGTAACCAGACTTATAGCCAAAGTTGTGAGAGTTCATGGTAGCTAAAGGAAATAAAAACTAATGAAAATAAACTCCTAAAACTAGAAATACCGACAACAATATAAGATAAAGATTTGAAAAAGGTTTAAATTTTGAATTTTGAATTTTGAATTTTAAAATTTAAATATTGAAATTTGAAATTTGATTTTTGAAATAAGATAAGATAAGATTTTGAAAAAGATATGATTTTTGAAAAAGATTTGAATTTTGAAATTTAAAACTAAGATAAGATAAGATAAAAATTTTAAAATAAAAATCTGAATTTTTTTTTGTAATTTTCAAAAAAATTAATTAAAATAAAGAGAAAAGATATTTTTGAAATTAATGAGGAAAGAGAAAAACAATAAAATGACACCAAACTTAGAATTTTTAGATCAAAGCAAAGAAAACAAACAAGAAAAATATTTACAATAACCAATAATAAGGCACAAGTTTGTAATTCCCCCGGCAACGGCGCCATTTTGACGATCGGACTTCTGCTGGTAAAGAATTTTATAAAAATAATAGCATTGTAAGTATAGTTTCTAAACCAATAGAGAATCCTTTCGTATAAAAGTTTGGTTGTCACAAGTAACAAAACCCAATAAATTTATAAACCGAAGTATTCAAACCTCGGGTCGTCTTCTCAAGGAATTGCAGGGAGGTGTGTTTTATTATTGATTATGGAAAAAGTATCTTTTTATGGTTTTTAAATAGGTTGAACAAGAAAAGTGAATTGCAAGAAATTAAATTAATAACTAATAAAGCTCTTGGCAAGGTATGAGAATTAGAAGTCCTATCTTAGTTATCCTTATCAATTGTGATGAGAATTGGCTTTTGCTCCCACTTGGTCAACCTCTAACTATGAAGGTATGTTAAGTGGATAAATCAATTTGATTCCTCAAGTCCTAGTCAATTCCTAAGAAAAGACTAGAGTTAGGGGAATTCAAATCAATCAGCAAAGAATTTCAATTTTCAATTATCAGCTGATTTTGATAACTCAAGAGTCTCTAATTACTCAACCAAAGCTAAGAGTGTAAAAAGCTAAATTAAAATCATATATCTGAAATACCTCGAATTATATTAAATAGAAAGTTAGATTGAACATAAGAATCCATAAACCAAATTGGCAACATCAAGTAATCAATTAAAGTAATAGATAAATAAAAGTAGAAGAAAACAAAAAGAAAAGTAAAGGAATATTAAACCTGGAAATTGAGAAGTAGAAATGCTAATCCTAAATCCTAAAACCTAAGAGAAAGGAGAGAGCCTCTCTCTAAAAACTACGTCTAAACCTAAAATTATGAATTATGAGCCTATGCTAAGTATTCCTTGAGTCTCTTCATGTTCCTTAGCTTTATTCTGTGTTTCTGAGCCGAAAACTGGGTCAAAACGCGGCCCAAAATCGCTCCCAGAGTGTTCTGTTAATTCTGCAGATCACGCAGGTCACGCGTACGCGTCATCCACGCGTGTGCGTCATTCAGCATTTTTTTTCTTGCCACGTGTACGCGTCGTCCACGTGTTTGCATTATTCGTGCAGACTCCAATCCACGTGTTCGCGTCAGGCACGCGAACGCGTCATTGCGATTTTCTCCATTTCACGCGGTTGCGTGAGCCACGCGTCCGCGTCGGTGTTCGCTGGTCATCTCCTTAGTTTCTTGTGTTCCTTTCATTTTTGCAAGCTTCCTCTCCATTCTCTAAGCCATTCCTGCCCTATGAAGCCTGAAACACTTAACACACGGATCACGGCATCTAATGGTATAAAGGAAAATTAAAATATACAATAAAAGGATCTATAGGAAGCAAGTTTTCAACCATAGAACAACTTTGGGAAGGAATTGTAATATCACGCTAATCATATGAATAAGTGGGCAAGAATTTGATAAAAACCATTCAATTAAACACAATATAAACCATAAAATAGTGGTTTATCACCCGCTCAAATGATGTAGTAGACGGCAACCTAGGTAGAGAAGTCTCCAACGATCTTGATGATGCCAGGGCATCTAGGCCAGTTTCACTGACCTTTTCTTTACTGTTTTAGGGTAGTTTCATGCATTTTCTTAGTGAATAAGGCAAGTTTTGGATGAAAATACACTCACACCTTGATTCAAGCAACTATTGTGAACTTTGCATGATTTCATGAGAATTTTGCTAGAATTGCATGATAAATTGATGATGCATAATCTCATGACTTTGGCTAGAGCTTTGATGCCTTTTAATTATTTGATTTCAGGGTAAAGGAAGCAATGAAGAACCACTTTAGTATTCACGTTAACCTAGTTAACGTGAACACTAACGTGGAATGGTAACAAGCTTGCAACGTTAATGAGAAAAGTAATCACCAATAACGCCTCCGAAGCCATCCATAGCTCACGTTATTTGCCACGTTAACTAAGTTAACGTGGTAGTTAATGTAGAAGAAAAAGGAAACTCCAAGGTTAAGAGAAAACATTAACACCAATAACGTTTTCCTCCAACGTTAGTGGTAAAAGTGAACACCACTAACGTTGGAGAACTTGGCAATGATCCACGTTAAGAGTTGGAAGAGTAAAACAAAAGCCAACGTTAGTGACACTCACTTTTGTCACTAACATTGGACCAACTAGCAGTGCCTACGTTAACTTTCACGTTAAGACCATTAATGTGAAAGTTAATGTGGAGTTGAGATCAAAGAGCCAACGTTAGTGACACTCACTTTTGTCACTAACGTTGGAAGATGGCATCACTACTACGTTAAGAGCCACGTTAACTTAGTTAACGTGAGTTCCAACGTAGAAAATTTGGGCATTTGGAGTGTTAGTGACAAAGGTGAGTGTCACTAATAATCTCGAAGGTGAAACACACCTATGTTAAGAGTCACGTTAGCTACACTAACGTAAACTCTAACGTAGGAACAAAAGGCATCAAGCAACGTTAATGGGAAAAGTGATTCCCATTAATGTTTGCGAAGGGGTATAAGCCAACATTATTGGGAAAAGTGAGTCCCAATAACGTTGGCCAAAATTTGAGAAAGCAACGTTAGTGGTCACGTTATGACCACTAACGTTGGATTTAACGTGGATACATGAGGGTGGAACGTTAGTGGAAAAAGTGAATGCCACTAACGTTCTCGAACCCACAATGGCACTCAACGTTAAATCTTACTAAATACCCAAGCCTAATTCATATTTCTCTGCAAGTTGGGCCCACTAAAGATGAGAACTGCTTCAACTCAAGATCCAGAGCCGACATCCAAGACTTGAAGAACTCACTAGAAGATCAAGAGGAGTAGTATATATAGGAGTAGTTTTGAACTATAGAGAAGCTTGGCATTTTTGGGAACTACTCTCTATAGATTTACTTTTCTGCACTTTTAGCATGGATTCTTCTTTTCTGCCATTTTTCATTTCTAGAGCTATGAATAACTAAACCCCTTTCATTGGGTTAGGGAGCTCTGTTGTAATTTGATGGATCAATTATAGTTTTCATTTTTCTTCTTCTTTCTTTTCTCTTGATCTTACTAGAAAGCTTTTGATCTTAATTCAATTGGTTAGTTGTCTTGGAAAAGAAACTCTCCATAATTGGATCTCCTTTGAGCCTTGGAAAAGGGATGAGGAGATTATGCTAGAAATGCTTTCTCATGTTGGACCAAATTGGGGTTTGGGCGGACATAGTGACATGTAATCCTCCCAACACATTGATTTGGAAATACATGTGGTATAATCAGTGACCATACTTCATCTCTTCCCATGAGCAATTAAATCAAGGAATTGGGCAATTGTTCAAGCTTAGAGAGATTGGATTGACAAGGAATTGGGATCCAATCACTTAAGAATGCCAAGAAGATCAATGAATGCATTGATTGAGGAAGAGATGAAAATGAACTTGATCCGGAGAACGCAACATCTCCTAAACCCAATGATTACCCCATGTCTGATCTTACCCATTCTCTTTACTTTCTGCCATTTATTTTCATGCTCATTACCCCAAATCTTCATTTAAGATTCTGCACTTTAATTTCTGTTATTTACTTTACAGTCATTTAAATTTCTGCAAGTTCTCAATCTAAATTCTGTTTAGCTCAACTAGCATATTCTTCTAACTAAATTTGCTTGACCAATCAATCCTTGTGGGATTCGACCTCACTCTATTGTGAGTTTTACTTGACGACAATTCGGTATACTTGCCGAAGGAAAATTTTGTTGAGAGACAAGTTTTCATGCATCAAGTTTATGGCGCCGTTGCCAAGGATTGATTTTGAATCAACAATGATTAAGTTTGAAGATCACTAGATTGAGCATTTTTCTTTTTGTTTATTTGATTCAGTCAATTTTCTTTAGTTCCTTTTAATTTCTTCCTCATCCCCTGCACCCTCTTTAATTTTTCATTCTTTCTTTCCTTGATTACAATTATGCTCACTAACCCACTAACTGTTTAATAATTTGCATCACTCACACTAACAATTACTCTAATAAGAATAGTTTCTTCATTTTATCTCCTGTTGTGCAATCTGTCTGTTGTATGACAGGGGGAAGAGAAGGAGTTTCAACATGATTTGATTCAGAACCTGAAAGGACCCTTTGGAGACTAAGAAGGGAAGCAAGAGGGAAAAGAATTGTTGGTGTCGAGGAAGAAGAGGAAGAGTACTTTGAACCCAACATGGAAGAGAATTTGGAGAACAATCATGAAGAAGAAGCTCATAATCATGCCAGAGAAGGCCATGCAAACCGTGCTGGGCAAGAAAGGAGAGTTCTAGGCTCCTATATCAATCCTAATCCAGGAAACTGTGGAAGCAGTATTCAGAAGCCCACCATACATGCCAACAATTTCGAACTAAAACCTCAGCTCATCACTCTTGTTCAGAACAATTATTCATTTGGAGGAAGTACTCAAGAAGACCCCAATCAACATTTAACCACCTTCTTGAGGATTTGTGACACTGTGAAGTCCAATGGAGTCCATCTAGATGTCTATAGATTGCTCTTATTCCCTTTTTTACTCAGGGACAAGGCATCTAAATGGCTTGAATCCTTCCCAAAGGAGAGCTTAACAAATTGGGAAGAAGTGGTGAACAAGTTTTTGGTGAGATTTTACCCTCCTCAAAAGATCAACAGGCTGAGAACTGAGGTGCAAACTTTCAGGCAACAAGATGGTGAGACACTTTATGAAGCATGGGAGAAATTCAAAGACCTAACAAGAAGATGCCCACCAGAGATGTTCAATGAATGGGTTCAACTTCACATATTCTATGAAGGTCTTTCCTATGAGTCAAAGAAGGCTATGGATCATTCATTAGGAGGCTCTCTAAACAAGAAGAAAACCATTGAAGAAGCCATAGATGTCATTGAAACAGTTGCTGAAAATGACTACTTCTATGCCTCCGAAAGAAGCAACACTAGAGGAATAATGGAGCTGAACCACATGGATGCATTGTTAGCTCAAAATAAGATGATCACCAAACAACTAGTAGATCTTACCAAGAAGGTGGAGGAGAACCAAGTTGCAGCAGCCATCACCTCATTATCAGCTCAAGGAGTAAACATAAGAGAAGAAGGTGACTGGGAGCAAGCCAACTATGTTGGAAACTCACCTAGACAAGTCTATGATCTATACTCCAAAACTTACAACTCTGGATGGAGAAATCACCCCAACTTTGGATGGGGAAATCAACAAGACCAAGGGCAAGATCAGAGATGCCACAACCTCAATTCCAACAACAATGCAACTCATCAACACACCTCACAGAGATCCTACCAACATCCATCTAACCACCCTCTTCGACCACCTAATCTCAACCCATCATCAATAACCGAGGATAGGCTCTCAATGATTGAGGCTCTATTTGAAAATCTATGCAAGGAAATTCAAGATAGTAAAGCTTTCCGGGAAGAAGTGCAATCCAACATGCAGAATCAAGATGCTATCAAGAAACTGGAAACACATATTGAATTCTTATTCAAGCAAGTCCTTGGACACAACAATTGCAGCAATATTAACTCAATACCAAAGGAGGAATGTCAAGCTATCACTCTCAGAAGTGGGAAGGAATTGAAGGAGACCCATAAGAAACCACCAGAGAAAAAATTGGATGAAGGACATAAGAAAGCTCAACCCTCAAACCCTAAGCCACATCAAGAAGGAGAAGCACTCAAACCATGTTTCTCAAAGGCTCCATACCCCCAGCAGCTGCAATTAAAGAAGAGGGGAGAGGACAACAAATTCTTAAGATTCTTGAAAATCTTCAAGAAACTACAAATAAACATACCCTTTGCTGAAGCAATAGAGCAAATGCCACTCTATGCCAAGTTCTTGAAGGAATTAATGACCAAAAAGAGAAGCTGGAAGAATAATGAGACCGTGGTGCTCACGGAAGAATGCAGCACCATCATCCAACACAAATTGCCCCAGAAATTGAAGGATCCTGGGAGTTTCCAAATCCCTTGTATCATTGGGAAAATCACTATGGAAAAGGCTTTATGTGATATAGGAGCCAGCATAAATCTAATGTCTCTAGCAATGATGAAAAAAATGAAAATTGAGGAAGCCAAACCTACAAGAATAGCCCTGCAACTAGCAGATAGATCATTCAAATTTCCCCATGGGATAGTAGAAGATTTGTTGGTAAAGGTGGGAGACTTTATCTTTCCAGTAGATTTTGTGGTATTAGACATGGAGGAAGGAACTAAGACTTCCATCATCCTGGGAAGGCCATTTTTAGCCACTGCCGAAGCCATTATTGATGTCCAAAAGGGTGAACTTGTCCTTAGATTACATGAGGAGAAAATGAAATTTAATGTGTTTAAGGCCATGAGTTACCCACACAACTCATTGGGAGAATGTATGAGGTTGGACTCCGTAGAAGCTTTGGTGCAAGAATTTCTTGAAGAAGGACTTGAAGCATCAACAGAAGAAGAATTAGGAGCAAGCGAAGAAGTTGCAGCCACTGAAATACATGTTCAAGGCATTCTAGAAGAAAAGGAGGAAAGAAAAGAAGTGCCCAAACTGGAGCTTAAAGCACTGTCAACCACTCTCAAGTATGCATACTTGGAAGAAAATAAAAGTTATCCAGTGATCATAAATTCAGCCCTCAGCCAAGAACAAGAGAAAGAGTTGCTTCAAGTCTTACAAAAGCATAAGGATGCCATTGGATGGACACTTGCTAACTTGAAAGGAATCAGTTCAGCCATATGCATGCATAAGATACTCCTGGAAGAAGGTGCCAAACCTTCCATTTAGTCCCAAAGAAGGTTAAATCCAGCAATGAAAGAAGTATTGCAGAAAGAAGTTATGAAGTTGCGGCAGGGAGGAGTAATCTATCCAATTTCAGATAGCCAATGGGTCAGTCCAGTTCAAGTGGTCCCCAAGAAAGGAGGAATCACTGTGGTGCCCAACGAAAGGAATGAGCTAATCCCTACAAGAACCATCACAGGCTGGAGAATGTGTATTGACTACAGGAAGCTCAATGAAGCCACAAGAAAAGATCATTTCCCACTTCCCTTCATGGATCAAATGTTGGAAAGACTTGCGAGACATGCATATTATTGTTTTCTAGATGGTTATTCAGGATATAACCAAATAGTGTTTGATCCAAGAGACAAAGAGAAAACATCATTCACCTGCCCATATGGAGTGTTTGCCTACAGGCGCATGCCATTTGGGCTATGTAATGCACCCGTAACTTTTCAACGCTGCATGCTCTCCATCTTTTCAGATATGATAGAGAAGTTCATTGAAGTTTTCATGGATGACTTCTCAGTATTTGGATATTCCTTCCCTAATTGCCTAAACCATCTTGCCTTGGTATTGAAAAGATGTCAAGAAACCAATTTAGTCTTGAACTGGGAAAAATGTCATTTCATGGTGACAGAGGGAATAGTTCTTGGCCATAAAGTTTCTAATCAAGGCATTGAGGTAGACAGAGCTAAGGTGGAGCTAATTGAAAAGTTACCTCCACCAAGTGATGTCAAGGCGATTAAGAGCTTTTTGGGATATGCTGGCTTCTACAGAAGGTTTATTAAAGATTTTTCAAAGATAGCCAAGCCCTTAAGCAATCTCCTGATGTCTGATACACCATTTATTTTTTATGAGAAATGCATGCTAGCATTTGAAAACTTGAAAAAGAGGCTATCCTCATCTCCTATCATCACCCCACCTGATTGGAATTTACCATTTGAACTGATGTGTGATGCATCTGAATTCGCAGTTGGAGCAGTGTTAGGGCAGAGAAAAGAAAATTTGGTGCATGTGATATACTATGCCAGCAATGTCCTTAATGATACTCAAAGGAATTATACCACTACCGAAAAGGAGTTGCTGTCAATAGTTTTTGCATTTGACATATTTAGATCATATCTTATTGGCTCTAAAGTTATTGTTTTCACTGATCATACAGCACTCAAATATCTATTTGCCAAATAAGAGTCAAAACCAAGACTAATCAGATGGATCTTATTATTGCAGGAGTTCAACATTGAAATTAGAGACAAAAAGGGCGTGGAGAACAAAGTGGCAGACCATCTATCTAGAATCCCTTGTGAGAAGGATGATGCCCATGATACAAGTGTAAATGAATTCTTCCCAGATGAGCAGCTAATGATAATTCATAAAGCACCATGGTTTGTGGATATTGCCAATTTTAAAGATGTCAGTGACTTACCCCCTGTAATCAACAAATATCAAAGAAGGAAACTCATCAATGATGCCAAGTATTTCATTTGGGATGAACCCTATCTCTTTAAGAAATGCTCAGATGGAATCCTTAGGAGGTGCATCTCAGAAGAAGAAGGACGAAGGGTCTTGTGGAGTTGCCATAGTGCTAGTTACGGAGGTCACTTTAGAGGAGAAAGAACTGCCGCAAAGGTGTTACAATGTGGGTTCTTCTGGCCCACTATCTTCAAAGATGCTAAGGAATTAGTGAGAAGCTGCAACGAATGCCAAAGGGCTGGCAACCTACCCAAGAGAAATGAGATGCCACAGCAATACATTCTAGAGCTTGAACTGTTTGATGTATGGGGAATCGATTTCATGGGACCATTCCCACCTTCATATTCAAACAAGTTTATCTTGGTGGTAGTAGACTATGTATCTAAGTGGGTGGAGGCAGTGGCGACCCCAACTAATGACAACAAGGTAGTCATAAACTTTCATCGAAAGAATATCTTCACCAGGTTTGGAGTCCCACGAGCCCTCATCAGTGATGGAGGGAGCCATTTCTGCAATAGACCATTGGAAGCCTTACTCCTGTGATATGGGGTGAAGCATAAGGTTGCCACACCTTATCATCCCCAAACAAGTGGGCAAACAGAGATATCTAACCGAGAGTTGAAAAGGATTTTGGAAAAGACTGTGGGGATATCAAGAAAGGACTGGGCGAAGAAGCTAGATGATGCTCTTTGGACATACAAGACAGCCTTCAAAACACCAATTGGAATGTCCCCATATCAACTGGTGTATGGTAAGGCTTGTCACTTGCCATTAGAGTTGGAGCACAAGGTCTCCTGGGCCCTTAAAATACTGAACCTAGATAGCACTACTCCTGGTGAAAAAAGGGTCCTGCAGCTTCAAGAATTGGAAGAATTTAGATCTCAAGCCTATGAAAATACCAAGATCTATAAGAAAAAAGCAAAAAGGAGACATGATCTCAATTTGGTACCCAGAAGTTTCAAAGAAGGGCAACATGTGCTTCTCTACAACTCTAGACTAAAACTCTTTCCTGGGAAACTCAAATCAAGATGGTCATGACCCTTTCTAGTCACAAAAGTCTCACCTTATGGACACATAGAAATAATGGAAGAAGGCTCAAAGAGAAGGTTCACTGTGAATGGACAAAGACTCAAACACTACTTGGGCAGCATGGGGGAGACCCCCAAACAGAAGTACAACCTCAACTAAGGAAAGAATCGTCGAGCTAGCGACGCTAAAAAAGCGCTTTGTTGGGAAGCAACCCAACCTGAGGTAATTCTCTTTTCATAAGTCTTCCAATAAAAAAATTTCAAGTTGCATTCTTTATAGTGTGAGGAACTAAGTTTGGTGTTACACACCAAAAACAATTCATGGGTGAATATAGGGCTCTAAGTTTGATGTTCCACCAAAACTCCAGCTGAAGAGTGCATTGCAACCCTTAGTGATAAAGCATTCCTCTAGCAATTAGAGAAACTTACTTGATAGAGGCTTAACCTCTAAGATATAGACTATTTTTTTTAGCTCATAGTTGTTTCTTAATAAAAAGCACACAAGGTTCTTACATGCATCCAATTTGTCAAGTTAGCAAAGAACTAAGTTTGGTGTTCACACACCAAGTTAAGTTCTGAAGCTCACAAGCACACATGCATGCTAACCCTTTTCCAAGTGTTTGGAGAACAAGCAACTTTTAATAGTGTTGCAGGAATTCAATCAATCTCAGGGAATGAGCATACCCCATCATCCAAGGAAACAGACAGGGATGCAAATATTAGGACGAGAATACCAAGGAAGATATCATGAGGTTGTTTCAACCCATCTCGAACTGCAAAACTCTAAGTGAAAAATGATTGAATAGAACCTGCATCTTTTACTTGTTCCTCTTTATTCACATCTAAATGTACTAGCTTAATGTCTTGAATGTTCACTTTCATATTTCTTACTTGTATGCTTGTCTCTTTAAATTAATCAAAAAGAAAATGTTATGAAAAGAACAAGAGTGGGGTTATTTTGTGAAGTGCATTCTGAATGTTTGTGGTAGGATGATTAGTAAGCTAAGTTGGTTCACCAAATAAGGAAAGAAAGCAACTATCTATCCTAAGTCCTATGTTTGAGACACACCCTTTGAGACTAACTAAACAATAAGATCCCAATAAGAAAAGAGAAAGAGCAATAAAAGAGAAAAAGAAAGAAACACAATAAGAAACAATGCTAGGCATCAAGGGTTTCAAATTAAGGCATGTGTCTGTGGTGTGTATGTACAAAGGATATACTTGGATGAATAAGCTCTTAGGGGTGCATTATCACTTGGTAACTTGGATTAACTAATCCAGGATTATCAGCTGAAAGTCCACTATCAAGAGTAACCTTTTCTACAGGACACTTAGTAACCCAAAGAGGTGCTGGCACCAAGGTCTCAAGAAAGGAAAAATAACAAACCATATGCCTGTGGTGTGTATGTATGAGGGAAAGAAACTTGAGGGAGTAAGTCCTTAGGGGTGTCTTAACACCTAGCACCTTAAACCAACTGGCTTGGGAGTGTTGGCTGAAAGCTTATCATAAAGAGTCGCCCTCTTACAAAGCACTTAGCAAAAAGGAAAAAAATAAACTTTGAAAAAGAAGGAAGGATCAATAAGAAAGAAGTCTCAAAGGATGCAATCAAGAAAGTGACTAAGGAGTTGTTAAAGGCTTGAAACCTAAAGGGAAAGAACCTAAGTTGCTATGCATGAAACCCCATAAACCAGGAATGCTACTTCTATTTTATCTTCTTGTTCTTTCATTTCATTCTTCTTATGCTTCAGTACTTGCTTAGGGACAATCAAGCTTTAAGTTTGGTGTTGTGATGCCAGGGCATCTAGGTCAGTTTCACTGACCTTTTCTTTACTGTTTTAGGGTAGTTTCACGCATTTTCTTAGTGAATAAGGCAAGTTTTGGATGAAAATACACTCACACCTTGATTCAAGCAACTATTGTGAACTTTGCATGATTTCATGAGAATTTTGCTAGAATTGCATGATAAATTGATGATGCATAATCTCATGACTTTGGCTAGAGCTTTGATGCACTCTAATTGCTTGTTTTCAGGGCAAAGGAAGCAAGGAAGAACCACGTTAGTATTCACGTTAACCTAGTTAACGTGAACACTAACGTGGAATGGTAAAAAGCTTGCAACGTTAATGAGAAAAGTAATCACCAATAACACCTGTGAAGCCATCCATAGCTCATGTTACTTGCCACGTTAACTAAGTTAACGTGGTAGTTAACGTAGAAGCAAAAGGGAACTCCAACGTTAAGAGAAAATGTGAACACCAATAACGTTTTCCTCCAACGTTAGTGGTAAAAGTGAACACCACTAACGTTGGAAAACTTGGCAATGATCCACGTTAAGAGTCACGTTAACTTAGTTAACGTGAACTCTAACGTGGAAGAGTAAAACAAAAGCCAATGTTAGTGATACTCACTTTTGTCAGTAACATTGGACCAACTAGCATTGCCTACGTTAAATTTCACGTTAAAACCATTAACGTGAAAGTTAACATGGAGTTGAGATCAAAGAGCCAACGTTAGTGACACTCACTTTTGTCACTAACGGTGGAAGATGGCATCACTACTATGTTAAGAGCCACGTTAACTTAGTTAACGTGAGTTCCAACGTAGAAAATTTGGGCATTTGGAGCGTTAGTGACAAAGGTGAGTGTCACTGACGCTCTCGAAGGTGAAACACACCTACATTAAGAGTCACATTAGCTACACTAACGTGAACTCTAACGTAGGAACAAAAGGCATCAAGCAACGTTAATGGGAAAAGTGATTCCCATTAACGTTCGCGAACGGGTATAAGCCAACGTTATTGGGAAAAGCGAGTCCCAATAACGTTGGCCAAAATTTGAGAAAGCAACGTTAGTGGTCACTGGTGCACGAAATTGTGATCATCAATGGTGCCATCAACATGGTACGCTCAATTGCAATCTCAACTTTTTATCACAACTTCGCACAACTAACCAGCAAGTGCACTGGGTCGTCCAAGTAATAAACCTTACACGAGTAAGGGTCGATCCCACGGAGATTGTTGGTATGAAGCAAGCTATTCTCATCTTGTAAATCTCAGTCAGGCAGATTCAAATGGTTATGAATGATTTATGAATAAAGCAAAAAATAAAGATAGAGATACTTATGTAATTCATTGGTGAGAATTTCAGATAAGCGTATGGAGATGCTTTGTCGCTTCCGTCTCTCTGCTTTCCTACTGTCTTCATCCAATCCTTCTTACTCCTTTCCATGGCAAGCTATATGTTGGGCATCACCGTTGTCAATGGCTACAGTCCCGTCCTCTCGGTGAAAATGTTCAACGCGCTCTGTCACAGCACGACTATTCTACTGTCGGTTCTCGATCATGTCAGAATAGAATCCAGTGATTCTTTTGCGTCTGTCACTAACTCCCCACAATCGCAAGTTTAAAGCTCGTCACAGTCATTCAATCATTGAATCCTACTCAGAATACCACAGACAAGGTTTAGACCTTCCGGATTCTCTTGAATGCCGCCATCAATTCTAGCTTATACCACGAAGATTCCGATTAAGGGATCCAAGAGATATCCACTCAATCCAAGGTAGAACGGAGGTGGTTGTCAGGCACACGTTCATAGGTGAGAATGATGAAGAGTGTCATGGATCATCACATTCATCAAGTTGAGGAACAAGTGATATCTTAGAACAAGAATAAGCTGAATTGAATAGAAGAACAATAGTAATTGCATTAATACTCGAGGTACAGCAGAGCACCACACCTTAATCTATGGTGTGTAGAAACTCCACCATTGGAAATACATAAGAACAAGGTCTAGGCATGGCCGAAAGGCCAGCCCCATGATCTAAGATAGCATAAGACTACTCAAAGATAGCTACCAAGATGAGAATACAATAGTAAAAGGTCCTATTTGTAGAGAACTAGTAGCCTAGGGTTTACAAAGATGAGTAAATTACATAAAAATCCTCTTCCGGACCCACTTGGTGTGTGCTTGGGCTGAGCGTTGAAGCATTTTCGTGTTGAGACTTCTCTTGGAGTTAAACGCCAGCTTTTGTGCCATTTTGGGCGTTTAACTCCCTTTCTTGTGCCAATTCCGGCGTTTAACGCCAGGCAATCTTGAGCTGATTTGGAACGCCGGTTTGGACCATCAAATCTCGGGCAAAGTATGAACAATTATATATTGCTAGAAAGCCCAGAATGCCTAATTTCCAACGAAGTTGAGAGCGCGCCAATCGGCCTTCTGTAGCTCTAGAAAATCCACTTCGAATGCAAGGAGGTCAGAATCCAACAGCATCTGCAGTCCTTTTCAGCCTCTGAATAAGATTTTTACTCAGGTCCCTCAATTTCAGCCAGAAAATACCTGAAATCACAGAAAAACACACAAACTCATAGTAAAGTCCAGAAAAGTGAATTTTAACTAAAAACTAATAAAAACATAATAAAAACTAACAAAAACATACTAAAAACATACTAAAAACAATGCCAAAAACCGTATAAATTATCCGCTCATCACAACACCAAACTTAAATTGTTGCTTGTCCTTAAGCAACTGAAAATCAAATAAGATAAAAAGAAGAGAATATGCAATGAATTTCAAAAACATCTATGAAGATCAGTATTAATTAGATGAGCGGGGCTTTTAGCTTTTTGCCTCTGAACAGTTTTGGCATCTCACCTTATCCTTTGAAGTTCAGAATGATTGGCTTCTATAGGAACTCAGAATCTAGATAGTGTTATTGATTCTCCTAATTAAGTATGATGATTCTTGAACATAGCTACTTTATGAGTCTTGGCCGTGGCCCAAAGCACTCTGTCTTCCAGTATTACCACCGGATACATACATGCCACAGACACATAACTGGGTGAACCTTTTCAGATTGTGACTCAGCTTTGCTAGAGTCCCCAATTAGAGGTGTCCAAGGTTCTTAAGCACACTCTTTTTGCCTTGGATCACAACTTTATTTTTTTCTTTTTTCTTTTTCCTCCCCTTTTTTCATTTTTTTTTTGTATTCACTGCTTTTTCTTGTTTCAAGAATCATTTTTATGATTTTTCAGATCCTCAGTAAGATGTCTCATTTTTCATCATTCTTTAAGAGTCAACATTCATGAACAACAAATTCAAAAGACAGATGCACTGTTCAAGCATACATTTAGAAGTCAAAAGTATTGCCACCACATCAAAATAATTAATTTGTTATAAAATTCAAAATTCATGCAATTCTTCTCTTTTTCAGTTGAGAACATTTTTCATTTAAGAAAGGTGATGGATTCATAGGACATTCATAACTTTAAGGCATAGACACTAAGACACTAATGATCATAAGAGACAAACATAGATGAACATAAGCATGAATTTTCGAAAAATAGGAAAATAAAGAACAAGGAGATTAAAGAACGGGTCCACCTTAGTGATGGCGGCTTGTTCTTCCTCTTGAAGATCTTATGGAGTGCTTGAGCTCCTCAATGTCTCTTCCTTGCCTTTGCTGCTCCTCTCTCATGAGTCTTTGATCTTCTCTAATTTCATGGAGGAGAATGGAATGTTCTTGGTGCTCCACCCTTAGTTGTCCCATGTTGGAACTCAATTCTCCTAGGGAGGTGTTGATTTGCTCCCAATAGTTTTGAGGAGGAAAGTACATCCCTTGAGGCATCTCAGGGATTTCATGATGAGTGAGATCTCTTGTTTGCTCCATCCTTTTCTTAGTGATGGGCTTGTCCTCTTCAATGAGGGTGTCTCCCTCTATGTCAATTCCGACTGAATAACAGAGGTGACAAATGAGATGAGGGAAGGCTAACCTTGCCAAGGTAGAGGACTTGTCCGCCACCTTATAAAGTTCTTGGGCTATAACCTCATGAACTTCTACTTCTTCTCCAATCATGATATTATGAATCATGATAGCCCGGTCTATAGTAACTTCGGACCGGTTGCTAGTGGAAATGATTGAGCATTGAATAAACTCTAACCATCCTCTAGCCACGGGCTTAAGGTCATGCCTTCTCAGTTGAACCGGCTTCCCTCTTGAATCTCTCTTCCATTAAGTGCCCTCTTCACAAATGTCAATGAGGACTTGGTCCAACCTTTGATCAAAGTTGACCCTTCTAGTGTAAGGGTGTTCATCTCCTTGCATCATGGGCAAGTTGAATGCCAACCTTACATTTTCCGGACTAAAATCTAAGCATTTCCCCCGAACCATTGTAAGCCAATTCTTTGGGTCCGGGTTCACACTTTGATCATGGTTCTTGGTGATCCATGCATTAGCATAGAACTCTTGATGGTGATCCATGCATTGGCATAGAACTCTTGAACCATTAAGATTTTGACTTGTTGAATGGGGTTGGTAAGAACTTCCCAACCTCTTCTTCGGATCTCATGTCGAATCTCCAGATATTCACTCTTTTTTAGTTTGAAAGGGACCTCGGGGATCACCTTCTTCATGGCCACAACTTCATAGAAGTGGTCTTGATGCACCCTTGAGATAAATCTCTCCATCTCCCATGACTCGGAGGTGGAAGCTTTTGCCTTTCCTTTCCTCTTTCTAGAGGTTTCTCCGGCCTTAGATGCCATAAATGGTTATGAAAAAACAAAAAGCAATGCTTTTATCACACCAAACTTAGAAGGTTTGCTCATCCTCGAGCAAAAGAAGAAAGAAGAGAGTAGAAGAAGAAGAAATAGAGGAGATGGAGATGGCTTTGTGGTTCGGCCAAGGGGGAGAAGTGGTGTTTAGGTTGTGCGAAAATGAAGGAGTGGAGATGGGTTTATATAGGAGTGTAGAGGGGGTGTATGGTTTGGCTATTATGGGTGGGTTTGGGAGGAAAAGTGGTTTGAATTTGAATGGTGAGGTATGTGGGGTTTTATGAAGGATGGATGTGAGTGGTGAAGAGAATAGTAGGATTTGATAGGTGAGGGGTTTTTGGGGAAGAAGTGTTGAGGTGATTGGTGAATGGGTGAAGAAGAGAGAGAGTGGTGGGGCAGGTGGGGATCCTGTGGGTTCCACAGATCCTGAGGTGTCAAGAAAAATTCATCCCTGCACCAAGTGGCGAGCAAAAATGCTCTTTATGCCAATTCTGGCGTTAAACGCCGGGCTGGTGCCCATTTCTGGCATTTAACGCCAACTTCTTGCCCTTTCCTGGCATGTAACGCCAGTCTGGTGCCCCTTTCTGGCGTTAAACGCCCAGAATGGTGCCAGACTGGGCGTTAAACGCCCATTTACTGCCCTTACTGGCGTTTAAATGCCAGTAAGTTTTCCTCCAGGGTGTGCTGTTTTTCTTTCTGTTTTTCCTTCTATTTTTGCTTTTTCAATTGATTTTGTGACTTCCCATGATCATCAACCTATAGAAAACATAAAATAACAAAGGAAAATAGATAAATATAACATTGGGTTGCCTCCCAACAAGCGCTTTTTTAATGTCAGTAGCTTGACAGTGGTCTCTCATGGAATTTCACAGATACTTAGAGCAATGTTGGAACCTCCCAACACCAAACTTAGAGTTTGAATGTGGGGGTTCAACACCAAACTTAGAGTTTGGTTGTGGCCTCCCAACACCAAACTTAGAGTTTGACTGTGGGGGCTCTGTTTGACTCTATTTTGAGAGAAGCTCTTCATGCTTCCTCTCCATGGTTACAGAGGGATATCCTTGAGCCTTAAACACAAAAGATTCTTCATTCACTTGAATGATCAATTCTCCTCTGTCAACATCAATCACAGCCTTTGCTGTGGCTAGGAAGGGTCTGCCAAGGATGATGGGTTCATCTATGCACTTCCCAGTCTCTAGGACTATGAAATCAGTAGGGATGTAATGGTCTTCAATCTTTACCAGAACATCCTCTACAAGTCCATAAGCTTGTTTTCTTAAATTGTCTGCCATCTCTAGTGAGATTCTTACAGCTTGTACCTCAAAGATCCCTAGCTTCTCCATTACAGAGAGAGGCATGAGGTTTATGCTTGACCCTAGGTCACACAGAGCCTTCTCAAAGGTCATGGTGCCTAATGTATAAGGTATTGAGAACTTCTCAGGGTCCTGTCTCTTTTGAGGTAATCTCTGCCTAGTCAAGTCATCCAGTTCTTTGGTGAGCAAAGGGGGTTCGTCCTCCCAAGTCTCATTACGAAATAACTTGTCATTTAGCTTCATGATTGCTCCAAGGTACTTAGCAACTTACTCTTCAGTGACATATTCATCCTCTTCAGAGGAAGAATACTCATCAGAGCTCATGAATGGCAGAAGTAAATCCAATGGAATCTCTATGGTCTCAGCATGAGCCTCAGATTCCCATGGTTCCTCATTAGGGAACTCATTGGA
>NC_029780.3:61881006-61882022 GCF_000817695.3 Arachis duranensis | reverse complement strand
GTCAGAGTGGCTCTGCTTAGAATTCTCTGTCTGTTGCTGAGAAGATGATGGAAAAAGCTTGCCATTACTAAACCTGTTTCTTCCACCATTATTGTTGTTGAAACCTTGTTGAGGTCTCTGTTGATCCTTCCATGAAAGATTTGGATGATTTCTCCATGAAGGATTATAGGTGTTTCCATAGGGTTCTCCCATATAATTCACCTCTTCCATTGAAGGGTTCTCAGGATCATAAGCTTCTTCTTCAGATGAAGCATCCTTAGTACTGCCTGGTGCAGCTTACATTCCAAACAGACTCTGAGAAATCATATTGACTTGCTGAGTCAATATTTTGTTCTGAGCCAATATGGCATTCAGAGTATCAATCTCAAGAACTCCTTTCTTCTGATTTATCCCATTGTTCACAGGATTCCTTTTAGAAGTGTACATGAATTGGTTATTTGCAACCATTTCAATGAGTTCTTGAGCTTCTGTAAGCGTCTTCTTCAGATGAAGAGATCCTTCAGCAGAGCTATCCAATGACATCTTGAATAGTTCAGATAGGCCATCATAGAAGATCCCTATGATGCTCCATTCAGAAAGCATGTCAGAAGGACACTTTCTGATCAATTGTTTGTATCTTTCCCAAGCTTCATAGTGGGATTCACCTTCCTTCTGTCTGAAGGTTTAGACTTCCACTCTAAGCTTACTCAATTTTTGAGGTGGAAAGAACTTTGCCAAGAAGGCATTGACTAGCTTTTCCCAAGAGTTCAGGCTTTCTTTAGGTTGTGAGTCCAACCATATCCTAGCTCTGTCTCTCAGAGCAAAAGGGAATAGCATAAGTCTATAGACCTCAGGGTCAACCCTACTGGTCTTGATAGTGTCACAGATTTGCAAGAACTCAGCTAAAAACTGATGAGGATCTTCCAATGGAAGTCCATGAAACTTGCAGTTCTGTTGCATTAGAGAAACTAATTGAGGCTTAAACTCAAAGTTGTTTGCTCCAATGGCAGGGATAGAGATGCTTCTCCCATAAAAGT
>NC_029780.3:61878613-61880812 GCF_000817695.3 Arachis duranensis | reverse complement strand
GTCTTTGCTCCTGCTCATATAAAAGAGAAGAGAACAAGAAAATATGGAATCCTCTATGTCACAGTATAGAGATTCCTTGAAGTGTCAGAGGAAAAGAAAAATAGAAAGAAGAGGTAGAAGAATTCGAACTTATCAAGAAAGATGGAGTTCGAATTGTGCATTGAGGAGGAGTGTTAGTCCATAAATAGAAGGATGTGAGAAGAGGGGAAGAAATTTTCGAAAATTAAAGAAAGAAATTTTGAAAATTTGATTGATGATTTTCGAAAACTAAGATTGAAAAAGAAATAAAGTGATTTTTGAAAAAGATTTTGAAATTAGAAATCAAAAAGATATGATTGAAAACTATTTTGAAAAAGATGTGATTAAGAAGATATGATTGAAAAGTTATAGTTTTGAAAAGATATGATTGAAAAATAATTTAAAAAAAAGATTTGATTTTTTAAAATTAATGACTTGGCTAACAAGAAAAGATATGATTCAACATTAAACCTTTCTCAACAGAAAAGGCAACATACTCGAAATGTTGAATCAAATCATTAATTATTAGCAAGTATTTTTAAAAATGGAAAGAAATCTATTTTGAAAAGATATGATTTGAAAAAGATTTGATTTTGAAAAATTATGAAAACTTGAAAAAATTTTGCATTAAAACAAAATCTTCCCTCTTGTGCCATCCTGGCGTTAAACGCCCAGAATGGTATCCATTCTGGCGTTTAATGCCCAAAATGATACCCTTTTGGGTGTTAAACGCCCAGCCAGGTGCCCTGGCTGGCGTTTAAACGCCAGTTTTCCTTCCTCACTGGGCGTTTTGAACGCCCAGTTTTTTCTGTGTAATTCCTCTGCTGTATGTTCTGAATCTTCAATTCTCTGTATTATTGACTTGAAAAGACACAAATTACAAATTTTTTTGGGTTTTTAATGATGAAGAATAATCAAAATGCAACTAAAATCAAATAAACAATGCATGCAAGACACCAAACTTAGAAGTTTGTATACTACTGACACTAACAAATTGAGAATGCATATGAAAAACAATAGAACACTCAAGACATGAGAATTTAAAGATCAGAGCAAGGAAATCATCAAGAACAACTTGAAGATTAATGAAGACACATGAATGAATTCAAAAATGCAAGAAGAATAGAAATATGCAATTGACACCAAACTTAAAATGAGACACTAGACTCAACAAGAAACATAAAATATTTTTGGTTTTTATGATTTTGTAATTTTTTTGTGCTTTTTCAAAAATTATATCGAAAAGAAAATAAAGAGATTCAAAATTTTTAGTAAGAATTCCAGGAATCATGCAATGTTAGTCTAAAGCTTCAGTCTAAAGGAATTAGACATGGCTAGCCAAGCTTAAGCAGGACATTGCATTCAAGAGCTAAATTGATGAAGATCAATCAGCTTTGGTGATGATAAGAACATCACCTTGAAACACTAGAATTCATTCTTAAAAATTCTGAAGAAAAATACCTAATCTAAGCAACAAGATGAACCGTCAGTTGTCCAAACTCAAACAATCCCCGGCAACGGCAGCTTAAATTCACTCATTTTCTCTAAATAAACAAGTCCTTTTATGAGTTTTGTTTCCATGCATGATGATATCAAGGAACATGTTAATTCTAGCCAAATTCATGCAAATGATTTAAGGAATGCATATATGAATGAGTATGAATGAATCTCATGAAATTTATTGCTTGAATTGGTAAGACTTTGAAGCTATTTCCCTTGTTGATGATAGGTGATGAAACAAGGAAGCATGGAAGCAAGAATGATGCAAGCTGGGCAAAGTTGGCGTTGCCAACTTGGGATTGGCGTTGCCAACTCCACAACACAAGGCAAGCTTGGTCCTGGAAGCAACCAAGGAGCAAAGTTGGCGTTGCCAACTTGAAGCTGGCGTTGCCAACGTCCACCCAAGCAATCTTAGAGAGCTAATTTGGAGCCTCGAGCACGTTGCCAGCCTAGAGATGAGGGGCGTTTTTGAGGACAACGCAGGCTAACAACGCCAAACAATCAAGCTTGGCCCTGGAAGAAGCAAAGTTGGCGTTGCCAACTTGAAGCTGGCGTTGCCAACGCCACACACAACCACACCAAGCAAGCTTGGCAACCCTGGAAGCAAGGTTGGCGTTGCCAACTCTAGAACCAAGTTGCCAACGCCACACACAAGACACAAGCAAGGAACTTGGCCCTGGA
>NC_029780.3:61877331-61878345 GCF_000817695.3 Arachis duranensis | reverse complement strand
GAAAGCTAACATTCAGAGCTTTCCAACCATGTATAATAGTCCATGGTGGAGCACAAGATTGGAGCCAAACCAGAGTCATCTTTAGGCCCTAAAAACAAGAACATGAAGTGAAATTCAAGAAAGCTAGAGATTGGCCTTGGGGTGTGGGTCGAGCACGTTGCCAACGTGCCACAAGGGGGGCGTGTTTTGCAACAACGCCAGCCCCAAGTCCTTGCCTTAGGAGAGTGATGCACGGGCACGTTGCCAACTTGGGGTTGAGGGTGCGTTATTCACAACAACTTGGCAACAACTTGGCAGCTTGACCTTACCTTCTTTGAGGAACCATAACTTGAGCTAGGAAAGTCCAATTGAGGTGATTCTAGTGGCATTAGAAAATAGACATCAAGAGCTTTCCAATGATGTATGATAGTCCATATTGAAGCTGAAGGTTGACACTCAAATTCTGGGCTACATTTAGCATGAAAGTAAGGCCAAGAAGAGGAAAAGCAAGTTGTTGGCAACAACTTGGGCTAGCAACGCCCAAGTCTCATACTTCATGCCCAGGAAATTGTCCTGCACGTTGCCAACGTGCATTTGGCCTGGCGTTAGTGCCAATAACGCCCTCAATGGGCCAGAATTGGTGCCAACTTGCTCTACTTCCCCTATTCCTCACAAAGGCCAGAAACTTCATCAATTGAGCCAAGAATTCAACAAAGAGGAAGCCCATCTTGCTAACCCACTTGAAGATCTTTAGGACTAGTATAAATAGAGATTGAGTTTGTACTTTTAGGGGACTTTTACACTTTTGAATACTTTTCAACACTTAGAATTTTTAGCACTTTTACTTAGCTTATTGTGAGAATTTCGGGGTACTCTCCCGAAAAGCTCATCTTTGGTTTTCTCTTGGAATTTTCCTTCTTCATCTTCAAGTTTTAAGCACTTCATTCTTCTTCTTCATCATCTTCCTCTACACTTAGTTTAATTTTTGTTAATGGCATTTGTTGTTGAGATTGGAGCTATGATTCACTAAACCCC
>NC_029780.3:61844874-61876644 GCF_000817695.3 Arachis duranensis | reverse complement strand
CGGCGCCAAAAACTTGGTGCACGAAATTGTGATCATCAATGGTGCCATCAACATGGTACGCTCAATTGCAATCTGAACTCTTTATCACAACTTCACACAACTAACCAGCAAGTGCACTGGGTCGTCCAAGTAATAAACCTTACGCGAGTAAGGGTCGATCCCACAGAGATTGTTGGTATGAAGCAAGCTATGGTCATCATGTAAATCTCAGTCAGGCAGATTCAAATGGTTATGAATGATTTATGAATAAAGCATAAAATAAAGATAGAGATACTTATGTAATTCATTGGTGAGAATTTCAGATAAGCGTATGGAGATGCTTTGTCCCTTCTGTCTCTCTGCTTTCCTACTGTCTTCATCTAATCCTTCTTACTCCTTTCCATGGCAAGCTGTATGTTGGGCATCACCGTTGTCAATGGCTACAGTCCCGTCCTCTCAGTGAAAATGTTCAACGCGCTCTGTCACAGCACGGCTATTCAGCTGTCGATTCTCGATCATGTCGGAATAAAATCCAGTGATTCTTTTGCGTCTGTCACTAACGCCCCACAATTGCGAGTTTGAAGCTCGTCACAGTCATTCAATGATTGAATTCTACTCAGAATACCACAGACAAGGTTTAGATCTTCCGGATTCTCTTGAATGCCGCCATCAATTCTAGCTTATACCACGAAGATTCCGATTAAGGGATCCAAGAGATATCCACTCAATCTAAGGTAGAACAGAGGTGGTTGTCAGGCACACGTTCATAGGTGAGAATGATGATGAGTGTCACTGATCATCACATTCATCAAGTTGAGGAACAAGTGATATCTTAGAACAAGAATAAGCTGAATTGAATAGAAGAACAATAGTAATTGAATTAATACTCGAGGTACAGCAGAGCTCCACACCTTAATCTATGGTGTGTAGAAACTCCACCAGTAGATTCGGTGGTATTCGCAATACTCTATCCAACTTCCTCCTCTCTTGTGTTTGATCGGGCGAGGGGGTGGGATGTTTTCAGTGTTGCATATCTCTCGGTAAATATCCACAAGGGACACCCGAAGATGGGTGTAGTTGTGGTACTTTCTGGATTTCTCAGCAGGTTGGTCTTCTTTTTTCTTGGACTCTTTATCCTTGTCCCGGGGTGGGTAGGAGAATCCGATCTTTGAGGTTTCTCCTAGTTGGGAGTTCTCCTCCATATTGATGTACTTTTCTGCCCGTTCTTGAACCTCATTAAGAGATGTTGGGTGCTTTTTGGATATGGAGTGCCTAAAGGGTCCTTCTCGTAGGCCGTTAATGAGCCCCATAATGACCACTTCTGTTGGAAGATTTTGTATGTCAAGGCATGCTTTATTGAATCTTTCCATGTAACTGCAAAGGCTTTCCCGATCTCCTTCTTTAATCCCTAGCAGGCTTGGAGCATGCTTGGTTTTGTCATTCTGGATAGAGAACTTGGCTAAGAACTTCTTGGCGAGGTCATCAAAGCTTGTGATCGACCTTGGTGGCAGGTTGTCAAACCACTTTATCGCCGTCTTGGTCAAGGTGGTCGGGAAGGCTTTGCAACGGGTCGCATCTGAGGCATCCGTGAGGTACATCTAGCTCCTAAAGTTGCTGAGGTGATGACTTGGGTTAGACGTACCGTCGTATGGAGTCATGTCAGGGCTTTGAAGTCCTTCGGGACTTTAGCCTTTATGATTTCTTTCGTGAACGAGTCTTGGTCCTTGTGGGGACTATCCTTGCGGTTGGACCGAGCAGTTTTAGTTTTGAGATCAGCTTCGAGCTTTAAGAGTTTGTCTTCCAACTCTCGACGCCGTCTTGTTTCTCTCCGGAGATCTCGCTCGGCTTCGCACTGACCTTTAGCTTCTTGTTCGAGCTGCTTGAAGCAATCCTGCTATTCACGAATGGTATCTAAAATTTTTGTGTTCTGAGTCTACTTGTCTCCCTTGGATTAGTGTGCGTCCTTTGGGGAGTTTGGTGTGGCATTTATGTTCTTAAGGGCATTCCTTCTTCTAATCCTGAGTTGTGGTCGTTGGCAGGGTTGTTTGCCATGGTGATGGGATGACTTCCAGGTTCCTCGGCAACGGCGCCAATGTTTCGTGGGTTACCAGAAACTTTGAGGTCGATCTCAGACGAGATCTTCTGGTGTGATCGGAGCTACCGTGTCCCACTTGTTTGGAGCTTGAGATGCGGCTAGACCTTGATCACCGGGGGGTGGTGGTACCTGCAAGAGACTCTGATGCTTAAGTTAGTATGGGCTTTATGCAAGTTTTTTTTTGTAGAATTGGAGTATATGTTATACCTGGGTGCTCCAGTGTATTTATAGTTGTGTGGAGTGACCTTCCTTGAGATAAGTTTGTTATCTTATCTTATCTTTTGTGGGTGAGATCACCTATCTTTTGGCCAGCCACCTTCAGGTGGGCTGCGATCCTCTGCTTTGGGCCTATTCGAGCCTCTATGGCGATTTGACTGAACTCTTTAGGAAGATGTCGGTGACGAGCCAACCTTATAAGAGTTCAATCGTTTTGTCTTCGTCCAACCCAGACCGTATAACTCGGTCCAGGGTATGAACACCCTTCTTCATCGATCTTTTAGATATTTATTAAAGTCCTTGACCAATCAGACTCAAGAGGAAATTCCGCGTGTGCTAATCTTCAAGCAACTGTTTCTGCTTTGTATAACGCGAGTAAAGACTAAAAATCAACTTCAAATAACTTTTATTCCTTGACTGAGTACATCGAATAGTTCCTGTTTCTAATCTCTCAACAGTCCCTTCTCGATACACCCTCCATTCCTCGAAATAAACTCCATTGCATTTCGAGTACCGCATTTTCGAAACCAAATATTTTCGATCAACAAATTGCCCCTTTAGGATTAACATGTTTTCCAATATTATGTAAGGATGAAATACTTAATCCTATCTCATTTAATTCTGCAACTATAATCAATAAATTTGATTTAAATAAAATTTATTAATCTTTCATTTATTTGTGCCCACGATGGCACGTTTCCCATTACTAACTGTTTCTATTTCTCCCACTTCATCTTCTCAAAGAAGCTTTTAATTTCAAATTTGAAAAAATGAAATATGAAGCGGTAGCGTTATTCACCTCTTTTATCTTCACTTAAAAAATCCTCACCGTTACACAACGTTAACCTTCCGTCTCCCATCTTTCACCTTTCTTCTAAAAAAAACTTGTTGCCAATCCTTTCTGAACTTACTCGTGCAAACTTCTCACTCCATAACTTAATCAATCACTAGGATTTTCTTTACATACTCATCAATGGCTTCCCCTTCTGTTCCCAAAAATTTATTTGCCCAAGACAAAGGTAAACACATCACAAACGAAACCTTCGAGCAATCTAATTTGAAGGTATTAAATTGATTCAATGATGTTATCATTGAAGACCTTAAGAATCTGCCAACTGACAAAAGGATTCTCATCTCCTTCACTGTCGATGACAACACTTGCTGCTTTGTTGGTCTTTTACAAACTCTGAAACAAACTGAAAAGAGTGCTCATTTTTTCCCTAGTGTGAGGGAGAGGATCTGCTTATTAACCAAGACTTTTTCATTGTCCCTTTTATCAACCACAAAAAACCTTTCAGAAACAACCCTAAAATCACCTCCCAAAATGCTGACTTTCTTGCCTGTTATCAATGCCTTAAACCAGAAGAAAGTGAACCTTGGAAAGCGTAGGGTATCCATGACCTTCTTCATTTTTTTCATTTCACACCGACTATTCATCATTGGATGATTGAAGTTGCATTTTATTTTTGGAATAAAACCACAAACAATTTTCATCTTCCTTGTGGTATGGTAAGGCCCACACTCTTAGATGTTGCTACTATCACTAGGGTCTCGATAAACAACCTGATGCACGAAAACTTGTCTCTCAACAAATTTCCCTTCGGCAAGTATACCGAATTGTCGTCAAGTAAAAACTCACAATAGAGTGAGATCGAATCCAACAGGGATTGATAGGTCAAGCAACTTTAATTGGAAGAATGTGCTAATTGAGCTAAACAGAAATTGAGTTGAGAATTGCAGAAAATTAAATGGCACGAAAATAAAGTGCAAAAATTAAATTTCAGAATCTCAAATGGGGATTTGGGGAGATGAACATGGAAATAAAGGGCAGAAAGTAAAGAGAATGGGTAAGGTCAGAGATGGGGGATTCATTGGGCTTAGGAGATGTTGCATTCTCCGTATCAAGTTCATTCTCATCTCTTCCTCAATCAATGCATTCATTGATCTCCTTGGCAATCTTAAGTGATTGGATCCCAATTCCTTGGCAATCCAATCTCTCTAAGCTAGAACAATTACCCAATTCCTTGATTTAATTGCTCATGGGAAGAGATAAAGTATGGTCACTGATTATACCATATGTATTTCCAAATCAAAGTGTTAGGAGGATTACATGTCACTATATCCATCCAAACCCATATCTGGTCCAACATGAGAAAGAGGAGATCTAATTATGGAGATTTTCTTTTCCAAGACAACCAACCAATTGAATTAAGATTGAAAGCTTTCTAGTAAATCAAGAGAAAAGAAAGAAGAAGAAGAATGAAAACTATAATTGATCCATCAAATTACAATAGAGCTCCCTAACCCAATGTGCGGGGTTTAGTTTTTCATGGCTCTGGAAATGGAAAATGGTAGGAAAGAGTACATGCTTTCTGTTCCGGGGGTTTATCTGAAACTCTAGGTCGATCTCGGATGAGATCTTCTGTGCTGGTTGGGGATGTTGTGTCCGACTTGGTGATGGTGCTGATCCCTCGTCCCAGAGGGTGGGGGGTACCTGCAAGGGACTCTGATGCTTAAGTTAGCAAGGGTCTTAAGCAGGTATTGAGTAGAATCAGAGTATGAGTTATACCTGGGTACTCCAGCGTATTTATAATAGTGTAGAGTGACCTTCTTAGATAAGATAAGTTAGTTATCTTATCTTTATCTTTTATCTTTTGAGTGAGGTCATCTTATCTTCAAGGGAACCGCCTTTATCTCTACGAGCTTGGGCTGCCCTTGGATTCGAGACGTGTTCCTCTGTTTGGGCCCTTTATTGGGCTTTCCTGTGACTTGGCCGAGCTCTTTGAGAAGAGGTCGGGTCGTCCTGACCTGAAGAGGTCTGTCGCTTTGTCTGTAGAACATTCCGGGTCGGAGAGCTCGACCCAGGGTATGAACAGTGCCACTGCTTGAGCTTGGTCTTTATTTGGAGGTTGAGTCTTAGTTTTTAGGACTTCGAACCTTCTCGGGTGAAACCAAACTCGAGCATTTGTCGACTTTATCTTTATAGAGTTCCTTTTGAATGCGGAACATTTTTGCTTCCTTTGAGAGCATGCGCTTTGTTTTAGCATCCTAGTCTTGGAATGTGCAAGGGTTTTAATGCCCTCATTAATTGGTTTTTAATGCCCCATTTCTCCTGGTTTCCTTTATTTCAAATTTTGTATCCTAGAGATGGTTTTCTTTTCCTTGTAACTTCCCCTCTTTTTCGCTGCTTTCATCATTTTTTCTCTGTGACGCTTTGGTATTCGCTTGGTGCTTCCGCTTCGTGGTCGATTCTTCACTGCTCCTTTTCAAAGCTTTCTTCCTTCTTCCAGGTTGGTTTTTGCTTTCTCTTCACTGTTTATTTTTGCTGCTTTCATTTTTGATTTTTTTGATGATGTTCTTGATTTTGTGTGTTGGGAAGCTTGAATTTTTTCCTTGCTTCTGTACTTGGTTTATTACTGTGATGCCCTGTTTCCTGATCTTCTTTCGTCCTTATCTATGCTTTGGGTGATCTTCTTGGTTTTGGCTTCTTTTTAGGGCTTCGTGTGTTGCCGTTGATTTCCGTACTGCTGTTTTGAAAAAGGTTGCTCCTTTGATGACTTGTTTGCTCCATTGATGATTTTGTTTTTGTTGATGACTTTCCTTTGACTTTGCCTTTTTCTCCTCAGAACGCTTGTTTTGTTTGAAAGAGGGTTTTATCTTTGTAGCTTTTTTTGGGACTTCACTTTGTCATTGCCTCCAAAGGACACCCCTGGACCCTGGTGTGCGTCTTGGGGTTTTCCTTTTACTATTTTTGTGTGCTTAAGGTCGCATTTGTTCGAGTTGCTTCCTTTTTGTCCGAACTTGCTTTTTGGGGTTAGTAACCCATTTCCTTTTCTTCGTAGGATTAGTTGGCCATGTCGTCTCGCAAAAATATTGTCGAGGCATCCTCTAAGGTACCTGAGGGGATGTCCGAGTGGTTGGACTCCCTGGTGTTGCTGTGTGTATCCCTAGCTAATTCAGAATTCTACACAGAGCTTAGAAAACACTATCAAATCTGTAGTAGTGAGAATTAGGAACGCACCTATGAGTTGGTGGAACCCGATTCTGATGATAGGGTCTATTTTCCTACTTTGATCTAGGGAGAGCGTCCTTTCTTTTATGCATACTATTTCTTCTTCAGCCAGATGGATATTACCCTTCCTTTTACTTCCTTTGAGACCGACTTGTTGTGGTCTTGCAACGTGGCCCCATCTCAGCTTCATCCGAATTCTTGGGGCTTTATCAAGATTTTTCAGAGGGTTTGTCATGAGTTTGGCATTCAACCCTCTTTAACCCTTTTTCTGTATCTCTTTGTGTTGACCAAGCCTGGGACTACCAAAAAGAAAGCTTCTTGGATTTCTTTTAGGTCGGCCCAGGGACATAAAGTCTTCTCCATGTATGATGAGTCTTTCCGCGATTTTAAGAATTATTTTTTCAAGATCCGAGCTGTTGAAGGAGCTCGTCCTTTCTCCTTGGATGAGAATGGCGAGCCTTGTTTTCCTTTAGAGTGGCAAAGGAATGTAGTTGTGTCTAGGTATAACTGGGAAATGTTAGACGAGGTCGAGCAGGCCTTTGTCGCTACTTTAGAGGATATTTGGCGGGAGCCTCCTCATCTTGAGACCAAGAAGTTTCTGGGGGATCCATCCTTGATTCGCGATGTACTCGATATTTTATAAACTGTACTCCTATGTCATTTGTTTTCTGCTTTCCTTTCTGGATATTCATAAGTCATTTGTATTTTTCTTATTTTTCAGAGATGTCGAAGAATAATGACTCACTGAAGGCCTTTAAGAAGGCGAGGAAGGCTACTGCGGCTCAGAACGTCCCGGTCAAAGTGACCGGGGAAGGGTGCCCCCAAGTTTTGTCGAAGCCATCTATTCCGAGCTCTCCTGGGCCGAGGAGGATGATCCCGACTCCCCGGGTTCGTTTGGTTGACCCGCCTTCGTCTTCAGTGGGTACCTCTGCTCCTCCAGTTGCCCCTCCTCCAAAAAGACTTCGGACTGTCGAGCGATTTAATCTTGGTGCTTCGGATTTTGATGCGGTTGGGTTTGTAGATCAACAGATTGCTCCTTATGGTGTCATGCCTACCGACGATGTATCCATTCTTCGTCATTTAGAATTTATTACTCGGAGTGGTATTAGTCTGGCACATAGGGGAGCGGCTTTATACCGAACTGCTCAAGATCTTCCTATTCATGCTACCAAGGCTTTTATGGAGGAGGCAAAATCAGAATTTGACTGAATTAAGGGTTTGATGGAGGAGCTCGAGGTGGAAGTGGCCGAGCTGAAAAAAGAGCTGAAGGGGGAGAAGGCCCGGGCTGTTGGCCTGGCGGCTGCCGCGCAACTGGACGAGGATATGGCTCAAAAACACAAGGATAGCTATGTTACTACCTATAGAGAGGTGATGGAGCTCAGGAGTAGGCTGGAATCTATTCAGGCCGATTACTTTGAACTTAAAAGTCATCTCGTAGGTAGTGTTACTGCGGCTTATGAGAATCTGAAAGAGCAGGTTCGGGTTATCGCCCCGGGAGCTGATCTTGCCTTATTTAGCTTGGATAATATCGTGAAGGATGGTAAGATTGTTCCTGACGATCTCGATGATGATGATGATGTCGTCCCTCCTCCGGTCACTTCTGCCAAAGCCTCTGTTGTCCCGCCTTCCTTAACCTTGGCAATTGAAGCTACACAGCCGGAATCTGATCCAGACGTCCAGATTTTGAACCAGGATGACGGGACAGTGGACGCATTTCCCCTTCAGACTCGCCTTCCTTCTCCCCAGGATGCTGCTACTGGGAAGCCTTTGGATCCTCTATAACTTTTCTGATATGCTTATGTATAGCCCGGTTTTTTTGGGCTTTTGAACTCTTTACTTTTGTAAGTTTGTGATCTCTGACTTTGGATGCTCCAGTTGCTACTTTAGCAACTTTATTTTGAAAAACAAAATAGTTTCTCTTGCTCTTGGGGTCGGTTTCAAGCGGCCTCTTGAGTCTTGTTTTATGGTAACTTCCTTGTTTCTTTGTGATATGCTTGCTTGCAGCTTTCTTTAGCACTTTGCCTGGAATCTTCAGAGTGTTTTTTCCCGACCTCTTTCGATTGCCTTTGTGCCTTAGTTGAAGTGTCCCTTTTAAGGCTAATTGTTTGTTTGAGTATTCTTTGATAGAATACTTTATAGATTGATTTTGGCGAGGTCGAGGTCTTTCGGGTCGAGTTATCTCCCCTCTGTTGGTTGATTCTCTCAGTTGATCTTTGAGTTATTTATAGTAACCCCTCGGGTGTACTTTTTATAACTTTTTGTAGCTTTAGTCCGGCTTCTTCATGTCAGTCCCTGTTCTGTTACTAGGTAATCCTTTTTCTTGGATCTTGTTCAGATCTCTTTTGGGGGTTTACCTTTTGTAACTTTATCTTTTTTTTTGGGCCAACTTCATCATGTTAGGCTTTGCGAGTTACTTGATAATCCTCTTTCTTGGACCTTGTTCAGGTCTCTTTCAGGGTTTTATCTTTTGTAACTTTATCTTTCCGGTCCAACTTTGTCACGTCGGGTCTTGTCGAGTTACTTGATAATCCTCTTTCTTGGACCTTGTTTAGGTCTCTTTCAGGGATTTATATTTTGTAACTTATCTTTCCGGGCCGACTTTGTAACGTCGGGCCCTGTCGACTTACTTGATAATCCTCTTTCTTGGACCTTGTTTCAGATCTCTTTCAGGGATTTATCTTTTGTAACTAATCTTTCTGCGCCAACTTTGTCACGTCGGGCCCTGTCGAGTTACTTGATAATCCTCTTTCTTGGACCTTGTTTCAGATCTCTTTCAGGGATTATCTTTTGTAACTTATCTTTCCGGGCCGACTTTGTCACGTCGGGCCTGTCGAGTTACTTGATAATCCTCTTTTTTGAACCTTGTTTCAGATCTCTTTCAGGGTTTATCTTTTGTAACTTATCTTTCTGGGCCGACTTTGTCACGTCGGGCCCTGTCGAGTTACATGATAATCCTCTTTCTTGGACCTTATTTCAGATCTCTTTCAGGGATTATCTTTTCTAACTTTTTTGTAGGAATCCGACGTCCTCATGTCGGGCTCTTCGAAGTTATAGTAATCCTCATTTATAGGGTTGGCCAGACCTCTTTCCAGGGCTTTACTTATAACTTGAGTTGTTGTGGCTGGTCTGACTTTTGTGCCGGCCAGTCTTTATGTTATTTTATAGCAATCTATTTTATTAGGACCTCATCAGGTCCTTTCTATGGATCACTTTCTATAACTTCTTGCATTATTCTGTTTTCATCTTTGCCGATTTTGTAGATTTTGGGTTTTAACCCTCGTTTTTATCGTGATCGCGCAGTGAATTCGGTTTTCACTTTTCGTCGATCTGTAGCTTTATAATCGGGCGATGAATGTTTTCAGAATAATACGACTTGAGCGTTTGTAGAGAATCTGAACAAAATTTATTAAGAAAGAATGCAAATATAAATAAAGAGTTAATTTCCTAAATCGGGTGATTTGTAAGTCTTGGCGGGGCGCCTCGTTAAAAAACCTTTTTTCAGGAAAAAAAGTGTGCCTTAACCGAGATCTTTTATCACCCCTAGCTATAGTACCTTCTTAGGTTGCAGGCGTGCCATGACTTGGGAAGCTCTCGCCCGTCGAGTTCGGAAAGCCTGTAATAGCCCTTTCCCAGCACTTATATGACTCGGTAGGGTCCTTTCCAGTTTGCTGCCAGCTTTCCTTCTCCCGGTCGAGTTGTTCCGATGTCGTTTCGTATTAGAATGAGGTCATCCTCAGTGAAGGTCCGTCGTATTACCTTTTGGTTATACCTGGAAGCCATTCGTCGTTTTAGTGCCTCTTCCCTTATCCGGGCTCTTTCTCAAATTTCCAGAAGTAAGTCGAGCTCTTCCCTTTGAAGTTGGTGATTGGCTTTCTCGCTAAAGTGGATCACTCTGGGTGACCCTTCTTCGACCTCCCCTGGGATCATCGCCTCCACTCCATATGCTAATCGGAAGGGTAATTCCTTTGTGGTGGAATGTGGCGTCGTTTGATATGCCCATAGAACCTGTGGGAGTTCCTCAGCCCAGGCTCCCTTTGCATCCAGTAATCTCCATTTCAACCCTGCTAATATAACTTTGTTAGCAACTTCAACTTGCCCATTGGCTTGGGGGTGCTCAACGGATGTGAATTGTTGTTTTATATTCAGGTCGGCCGCTAGTTTTCTGAAGCCTGCATCTGTGAACTGGGTACCATTGTCTGTAGTGATAGAGTATGGAACTTCAAACCTTGTGACGATATTTCTATATAGGAATTTTTGACTTCTTTAAGTTGTGGCATTGGCCAGGGGTTCTGCCTCGATCCATTTTGTGAAGTAGTCTATTCCTACTATGAGGAATTTGACTTGTCCTGATCCTTGAGGAAAAGGTCCGAGGAGATTGAGTCCCCATTTTACGAATGGCCAAGGTGAGGTTATGCTGATGAGTTCCTCTGGCAGAGCGGTGTGAAAGTTGGCATGCTTCTGACATGGTGAGCACGTCCTTGCAAATTTTGTGGCTTCTTTTTTTAGAGTTGGCCAATAAAATTCTGCCCGAAGCACTTTTTTGGCGAGTGTCTGCGCTCTGAGGTTATTGCCACAGATGCCACTGTGTACTTCTTTTAGGACGTCTTGTGTTGGAAGTCGGCACGCATTTTAGCAGTGGTATCGAAATCCCTCTTTTGTATAGAATATTATTTATGAGGGTGTAGTATTGTGCTTCTCGTTTTAACCTCTTTGCCTCTTTCTCATCTGTGGGGAGAACTTCTGTTCTGAGGTAGTTAATTTTGGGAGTCATCTATCCCTGATCGTGACCTGTTATGGCTAGGACTTTTTCTTCTTTTGAGATTGATAGATTCTGTAGAATTTCTCGTATGAGGCTTCTATTGTTGCCTCCTGGTTTGGTGCTGGCTAGTTTTGAGAGTGCATCGGCCCGGGCGTTTTGTTCTCGGGGTATGTGACGAACCTCATACTCTCCGAGTTGTTCGAGCTGTTCCTTGGTTTTGTCCAAGTACTTTTTCATAGTGGGATCTTTGGCTGTGTAGCTGCCTATTATTTGTGAAGTAACTACCCGTGAATCACTGAAGATGATAAATTTTTGAACTCCAACCTCCCTAGCCAGCCTCAAACTAGCTAGTAGTGCTTCATATTCCGCTTGATTGTTTGAGGCAGGGAACCCGAATTTGAGGGAGAGTTCGATTTGGGTCCCCTGGTCGCTTTCAATTATTACACCTACGCCACTTCCCGTTTTATTTGAGGAGCCATCCACATATAGATTCCATTCTACGGGGATTTCTGGTGTGTCTGTAAATTCCACAATGAAGTCGGCCAGATACTGAGATTTGATGGCTATCTGAGCTTCGTATTGAAGTTCGAATTCGAACAACTCGACTACCCATTGCAAGATTCTGCCTGCCAAGTCTATTTTCTGTAAGATTCCTTTGATGGGCTGGTTGGTCCAAACTTTAATGGTGTGAGACTGGAAATATGGGCGAAGTCGTCGAGATGTTATTATGAGAGCATAAGCAAACTTTTCTATTTTCTGGTAGTTCTGCTCGGATCCTTGTAACGCTTTGCTGATAAAGTATATGGGTTGTTGCCCACTGTTGTCTTCTCGGACCAGTACTGAGGCTATTGCCCGATTTCCCACTACGAGGTATAAGATGAGTGGTTCTCCTTCCCATGGCCGACTTAATATAGGTGGTCATCCGAGAAATTTTTTGAAGTCTTGGAAGGCTTGGTCGCATTCAGCTATCCATTCAAACTCCTTTCCTTTCCTTAGAGTGGCGTAGAAGGGGAGAGATCTTATTGCTGATCCAGCCAGGAATCTGGACAAGGCTGCCAACCGCCCGTTGAGTTGTTGTACCTCTTTGATACAAGTCGGACTTTTCATGTCGAGTACGGCCTTACACTTGTCCGGATTTGCCTCGATTCCTCTCTGTATGATCATAAAACCCAAGAATTTACCAGCTTCTACTGCGAAGGTACATTTCGCGGGATTAAGTCGCATGCCGTGTCATCTTATGGTGTTGAATACTTGTGTCAGGTCGAATAATAACATCTCTTCGTTTTGCGTCTTCACTAGCATATCGTCTACGTAGACCTCCATGATCTTTCCGATATGATCCGAAAAAACTTTGTTCATTAATCTTTGGTAAGTGGCTCCCGCATTTTTGAGACCGAAGGGCATAACAATGTAGCAGTAATTTGCCTTTGGGGTTAAGAAAGAGGTTTTTTCTTGGTCGGGTGGGTACATTGGGATTTGGTTATATCCCAAGTATGCGTCCATAAAGAAGAGGTATTTGTATCCGGAGGAGGCATCTACCAGTGCGTCGATGTTTGGGAGCGGATAATGATCTTTTGGGCAAGCTTTGTTGAGATCGATATAGTCGGTGCACATTCTCCACTTCCCATTTGACTTTTTTACCAAAACGATATTAGCAAGCCATAGCGGGTATTTGACTTCTCTTATGAAGCCTGCCTCCAGTAGAGCTCGTACCTGGTCTTCCACCGCTTTAAAGTGTTCTGGTCCTAGCTTTCTGTGCCTTTGTTGTACCGACCGAGATCCTGGGTAGACTGCTAGCTTGTGACACATTAGTTTGGGATCTATGCCTGGCATGTCTGCGGCCTTCCACGCAAAGAGGTCGGTGTTGTCGCGTAGGAACTGTATGAGTGATTCTTTTATGTCCCCTTTTAGGAGTGTGCCGATGTTGGTTGTTTGGTCCGGGGTGTTCCCGATCTGAATTTTCTCTTCCTCTGCCTCTGAGGTTTAGACTTTTGTTGTAACAGCGGCGCGCCATCTTCTGATCTGCCTTTATCGTGGCTATTCCTCCTGTAGTTGGGAACTTCATGCATAGATGCAGAGTCGAGACTATTGCACCGAGCTGATTTAACGTTGCCCGAAATATTAGGGCATTGTACGCTGAGCTTACGTCGACGACGATGTAATCTATTTTGAGTGTTCTTGACTGACTTCCTTTTCCGAAAGTTGTGTAGAGCGAGATGTATCCCATCGGTTGAACTGGGGTATCTCCTAGCCCGAACAGGCTATCCGGATATGCTCTGAGTTCTTTTTCTTCCAAGCCGAGTTTGTCGAAATCAATTTTGAATAAGATATCGGCAGAGCTCCCCTGGTCTATCAACGTGTGGTGAAGATTTGTGTTTGCCAGTATAATAGTGATGACCATGGGATGGTCATGCCCTGATGCAACGCCGGATGCATCTTCCTTGGTAAAAGTGATCGCCGGGATTTCAGGTGCGTCCTCCTTTTCTGCAACGTGATATACGTCTTTGAGATGTCTTTTGCGGGATGATTTGGAGATTCCTCCACCGGCGAATCCGCCGTGTATCATGTGGACATGTCTTTCTGGCGTCCATGATGATCGTGCGGTTGGTCCGACATCTTCTGCTCTTCTTCTTTTCCTTTGTTCATCATCATGGGTGGCCAGGTATCGATCTAGCTTTCCTTCTCATACGAGCTTTTCTATGACATTTTTTAAGTCAAAACACTCATTGGTGGAGTGCTCGCGGATCCGATGGTATTCACAATATTCAGCCCGATTTCCTCCTCCTTTTTTGCCTTTGAGTGGTCGAGCTGGTGGTATTTTTTTGTGTTGCAAACCTCTCTGTAGACATCCACAAGAGACACCCGAAGAGGGGGTGTAATTGTGGTATTTTTTATTTTTTTCTCCATGGCGATCTTCCTTCTTTCAGGAATCTTTGTCTTTATCCCGAGAGGTGAACCCGGCCTTTGAGGTCTCTCCTAGTCGAGAGTTTTCTTCCATGTTAATGTACTTTAACCCTCGTTCTTGAACCTCGTTCAAAGACGTGGGGTACTTCTTTGATATAGATTGACTAAAAGGCCCTTTTCGCAGGCCATTAATGAGGCCCATGATATCGGCTTCTGTTGGCAGGTTTTGTATATCCAGGCATGTCTTGTTGAATCTCTCCATGTAGTTGCGCAGGGTTTCTCTTTCTCCTTGTCTGATTCCTAGTAAGCTCGGCGCATGTTTAGCTTTGTCCTTTTGGATGGAGAATCTGGCCAGGAATTTCTTGGCCATGTCGTCGAAACTCGAGATGGATCTAGGAGGGAGGTTGTCGAACCATCTAATTGCTGTTTTTGTTAAAGTAGTTGGAAAGGGTTTGCAACGAACTGCATCTGAGGCGTCGGTGAGATACATTCTGCTCCTGAAGTTGCTGAGATGATGGCTGGGATACGTAGTGCCATCGTACAAGGTCATGTCTGGGAGTTTAAAGTCTTTTGGGATTCTTGTCTTCATGATCTCCTTGGTGAATGGATCTTGCTCCTTGCGGGTGCTATCTTCGGGAGTGGATCGGCTGGGTTTAGTCTTGACATCGGCTTCAAGTTTTAAGAGTTTGTTCTCCAATTTCCGGCGTCGCCTTATTTCTCTTTGTAGATCCTTCTCGGCCTCTCGTTGACGTAGAGCGTCTTCCTCAAGTTGTTTTACCAATCTTGAAATGCATCCAGGGCTCCCTCGTTTGGGGAGTTCTTATTGTTGATTTGGGGAGTATCTTTTGGTGTGGAGTCTGGGTTTTTATGCGGCGTTCTTTCTTCTAGATCTGAGGTGTGATCGTTGTCATGATCGTCCGCCATGGTAATGGGATGACTTCCGGGTCCCCGGCAACGGCACCAATGTTCCGGGGGTTTATCTGAAACTGTAGGTCGATCTCGGACGAGATCTTCTATGTTGGTCGGGGATGTTGTGTCCGACTTGGTGATGGTGCTGATCCTTCGTCCCCAGAGGGTGGGGGTACCTGCAAGGGACTCCGATGCTTAAGTTAGCAAGGGTCTTAAGCAGGTATTGAGTAGAATCAGAGTATTAGTTATACCTGGGTGCTCCAGCATATTTATAATAGTGTAGAGTGACCTTCTTAGATAAGATAAGTTAGTTATCTTATCTTTATCTTTTATCTTTTGAGTGAGGTCATCTTATCTTCAAGGGAACCGCCTTTATCTCTACGGGCTTGGGCTACCCTTGGATTCGAGACGTGTTCCTCTGTTTGGACCCTTTATTGGGCTTTCCTGTGACTTGGCCGAGCTCTTTGAGAAGAGGTCGGGTCGTCCTGACCTGAAGAGGTCTGTCGCTTTATCTGTAGAACATCCCGGGTCAGAGAGCTCGACCCAGGGTATGAACACTTTCCAAACTAGAAAATGCAGAAAGTAAATATAAAGAGTGTAGTTCTCCAAAAGTGCTAACCTTCTCTATAGTTCAAAACTACTCCTATATATACTACTCTTCTTAATCTTCTAGTGAGTTCTTCAAGTCTTGGATATGGGCCTTTGATATTGAGTTGAAGCAGTTACAATCTTCAGTGGGCTCAGCTTTGTTTGCAAAAAAGTGTGAGTTAGGCATGGGCATTAGTTAGGACGTTAATGGCGTTAACGTTAAGTGAGGATGTGGGTTCGAGAACGTTAGTGACAATCACCTTTTCCACTAACGTTCCAACCCAAAATGATCAACGTTAACTTCAACGTTAGTGGCACTAACGTGACCATTAACGTTGCCTCTTGGTCCTTCGCAGACGTTATTGGGAATCACCTTTTCCAATAACATTGCCTTGTGCCCCCTTTCCCTGCGTTAGAGTTCACGTTAGTATAACTAACGTGGCTTCTAACGTGGGCATGCCTAAGCTTTGAGAGCGTTAGTGACACTTACCTTTGTCACTAATGCTCCAAACGCCCCTCCTTCCCACGTTAGAGTTCACGTTAATTAGATTAACGTGGCCACTAAGTGGTAGTGATTGCCATCTCCAATGTTAGTGACAAAGGTGAGTGTCACTAACGTTGGCTTATCATGCGTAGCTCCACATTATCTCTCACGTTAGTGGTCTTAACGTGACCACTAACGTGGGCACTCTTGGGTTGGTCCAACGTTAGTGACAAAGGTGAGTGTCACTAACGTTGCTGATTGGTTTTTCATCCCACGTTAAAGTTCACGTTAATTGGATTAACATGACTCTTAACGTGGCTTTATTGTGCCTTTGTGGAACGTTAGTGGCAATCACTTTTACCACTAACGTTGGAGCTCCTCTTCCTCCTCTACGTTAGCTACCACGTTAATGTTGTTAACATGGCAACTAACGTGGGCTATGATGGCTTCGAAGGCGTTATTGGCGATCACTTTTTCCATTAATGCTAGAAGCTTGTCCCCATTCCACGTTAGTGGTCACGTTAATTAGATTAACGTGGCTGCTAACGTGGTTCTTTCTTGCTTCCTTTGTCCTAAAATCAAGCAATTAGAGTGCATCAAAGCTCTGTTCCAAGTCATGAGATTATGCATCATCAATTATATCATTAAATTCTTGCCTAATCCTCATGAAATCATGTAAAGTTCACAATAATTGCTTGAATCAAGGTGTAAGTGTATTTTCATCTAAAACTTGCTTATTTACTAAGAAAATGCATGAAACTATCCTAAAACAGTAAAGAAAAGGTTAATGAAACTGACCAAGATGCCCTGGCATCACAACACCAAACTTAAAGCTTGCTTGTCCCTAAGCAAGTACTGAAACATGGGAAAAATGAATGAAAGAACAAGATAAACAAGTAATCATTATAGAAGTCAAATTCCTTGGTTATGGGGTTTCATGCATAGCAACTTAGGTTCATTCCTTCACTGGTTTTCAGGCCTTTATCATACCCTTGAACACTCACTTGATTACATCCTTTGACACTTCCTAATTGTTGATCTTCCCTTCTTTTCCAGGTTTTATTGCATTCTTTTTAGGCTAAGTGCTCTGCAAGAGGGCGACTCTTTATGATAAGCTTTTAGCCAACACTCCCGAACCAGTTGGTTCAAGGTGCTAGGTGTTAAGACACCCCTAAGGACTTACTCCCTCAAGTCTCTTTCCCCCATACATACACACCACAGGCACATGGTTTGTTATTTTTCTTTCTTGAAACCTTGGTGTCCAACACCTCTTTGGGTTACTAAGTGCTCTGTAACAAAGGTTTCTCTTGATAGTGGACTTTCAGCTGGTAATCCCGGATTAGTTAACCCAAGTTACCAAGTGATAAGGCACCCCTAAGAGCTTATTCATCTAAGCATATCCCAGAACACCACAGACACATGCCTCAATATTCAAACCCTTGGTGCCTAGCATTATCTCTTATTGTTTTTCTTTCCTTTTCAACTCTTATTGCTCTTTCTCTTTTCTTATTAGGATATTATTTTTTTGGTTAGTCTCATAGAATGTGTTTCAAGCATGTGGTTTAGAGCATATAGTTGCCTATATACCTTGTTGGTGAACCAACTTAGCTAATTAATCACCATACCACAAACATTCAGAATTTACTTCACCAGATGACTCCACTCTTGTTTTTCATAACAACTTCCTTTTGATTGACTTAAGGGGACAAGCATACATATAAGCAAGATGAAAATGAAAGCTAGGGCCTAGACCAACACACTTAGACCTAAACAACGAAATCTTAAAGACAGAATTGAAAATTCCTAAGGTACTATGGATGCATGTTCTATTTCATACATGATTTTCCTTATTTAAAGCTTGAAAAAGGATAGAACTAAGAAAGAACTCCATCATCTTTCACTTATTGGAATTCTCATGTCCCTTTGTCTTGGGATCCTCCTTGATTGCTTGAGTCCCCATTTCCTTTGCGCTTCCCGATCAGCTTTTTCCAGAAACCAGCATCCTCCATCTTCTTCTTTAATGCTTCCTTTTGCCCAGTCATATAAGTTAACTTAGCCTGAGTGTTTATGCTAAACTCTTCCCGATGCAGTTGCCGTCCTTCATTGAGCATGCTGAACTCATTGAATGCTTTCATCTGAGCTAACTGACGTTGGTTGAGTTCTTGAAGGTGTTTGTCTTGGTGCTCTTGACTTTCGGTTACTTGATTGATGGCTTAGGTGAGCTGGGAGTAATGCTCCTGTTGCAGTTCCATTTGTTGTTTTTGCCACTTCCTTTGTTGACCCATCCAATTAGAGAGTAGTTCTTCTTGACGATCCATCCTTTTAGATTGAACATGCAGTTGTTGCTCTTGTCCCTCCATATAGCTCCTTGCCAGATCCTCAATGGCTCCTTGAATGTGAACCAGATTTATGTTGGTCGGATCATATTGCTCTTCTTGCTGGTACCCTGTTTGTTGGGGTTCTTCTTGGTGAGGTTCTTCTTGGTGAGGCTCTTCTTGTGCAGTTCTTTTCCTTATCTGAGGCCTTCTTTGCTGTTGAGCGAGTGCCACATAGTTTATACGTTAGAGCGTAACTAACCTCCCTGGGTTTACACATTTTGGATTGTTATCTTTGAATACTACATTGGCTTTCATACATAGTCTAAGGATGGTGCTGGGGTACCAAAGTCTAGCACTAGGATCATTCTTCTCGGCTGAATCTTGGATTCCCTCAGCTATAATTTCATGCACATTGATTCCTCCACCCTTTATTAAGTAATGTACCATAGTAGCTCGAGCAATGTTGACCTCAGAATTGTTTGAGGCTGGAAGGATAGATCTCCTCACAATCTCAAGCCATCCCTTGGCTTCCGGGATGAGGTCTCCTCTCCTAATGAACCGCGGCCTCTTATCCAAGTACCTTTCCCAATCAGATCCTATAACACACATATCGTTCACAATTTCTTCAAGTTCATCCTCGTCGGGGACATTGCTTATTCTTACTTGATAACTGAGCTCATCAAAATATGGCGATCTCAGCTGAAGAGTCCTTGTTATAGCATTGGGGCTGAAGTCCACCTCTGTTCCTCTCACATAGATTTTGAAGGTGGGGGCCCTAGTATTGTCTTCTCTGGCCACATTGGTGTAGAACTCCTTGATGAGGTTTGCATTTATCTTTGCTTCTGGGTTCGTGAGCTTTTGCCAACCCCTCTGTTCAATCTTCTCTCTAATCTTTGGGCACTCATCTTCATTGAACTGGAATGTCAACTCTGGAAATATTTTCTTATTTTTTATCTGTTCAAATTGGAGCTCATGAAAGGTGGTCTTGAATCTCCCTGCATCGAAAGGAATGCTCTCCAACAGTTCCTTCCCCTTTCGCCTCTTGGAGCTTGATGATGCCATGAATGAGACTTGGTGTATAAAGATGTTGAGTGTGTGTGTTCGAGAGAAAGAAGAGAGATGGATTGGAATGAGAGTTGTGTATGGCAAGGTGTAGAGTAGTGGCCATTTATATAGGAAGATGATAGGTGATTGAAGGGTGTAGATTGATGGCATGGCTTAATGGTGAACGGCTGGGGTTTGGCATTGGATGGTCACAAGGATCACTTCTTTTATGAGGGTCTTGGTTCGGTCCCCAAGGCTATCCTACTCCTAATGTTGCATGGCAACATTTCCCAAGTTACTCCCCTTGAAGACAAGTGTGTAGTTCCGTGGGTGAAGTGGCTGAATCCCCCCTTCAATTGGTTGTCCCATCAAGTTCTTCCAATATTCCTTTCAAATTCCTTGCAAAATAAAAGGAGAGAGAGATTATTTTGAATTGTGGCAGTGAAAGAAAAAAAACTTTCGGAGGCTAGCTACCCCCCATTTTTTTTTACTAAGAGCCATTCATGAATGTAGACCAACCGACCAATTAAATGCCCATGCATGCAACATTGGTGACACCAAACTTAGTTTGTGATCATATGGTGTAACAGGATTTGATTAAAATTCTAAAATTAACATAATATGGGTTGTGTTCAAGCTCTCTTAATGTGCCTTGAACACCAAACTTATCATTTACCATATGCTGCATGTAGAGATTCTTATAGGTGTTTGTCAAAGTTGATTTTAAATCCATGAACTTTGCTTTATTAACTACTTATTAAAGATTAAAAGGAAAGTGTATAGAACATGGGTTGCCTCCCATGAAGCGCTTCTTTAGCATCATTAGCTTGACGTTTGGCCTTTGTCAGGGTGGTTGGTATTGTTTCAAATCTTCCCCCCTTGCAGTGAATATGTTTCCATTGGCTTTGTTGAGAAGTTCCACATGTTCTAAGGACAAAATTTTGCTGATGGTGTATATTTGAGGTAGCTGAGATGGGATGGTGGGGAGATGAGGTGGGATGAGTGGAAGATAAGCAGAGACCACTTCATCTCCTAGAGAGAAAGCCTCTGTAGGAATCTTATTATTCCTCCATCCCCTTGGGGCCTTCTTCTTTGTTTGCCTTGATGTTACCTTGCTCCTTGTGGTTCCTTCTTTCAGGAGGGTTTTGTTGCTTGTCTCATATGACTCTGGTGAGTCTAGCTCATCTTGGGTCACACTTGGTTGTTGTTCCTTCTGACCATATTGCTTGTTAACCATAGGAGTTCTTAGGTCTGGTGCTTGTGCTCCCTTGTTTGGCTCCTCCATCAGCTCTTCATTATGCTCTTCCTTTGACTTTTTGTTATCATGATCTACTTCTTGTGAGGGTTTGAATACGTTGAAGGTGAAATGTTCATCATGTATCTTCAATACTAGCTCTCCTTGCTCCACATCTATAAGCACCCTGGCTGGAGCTAAGAATGGCCTCCCCAGGATGATGGGATGGATGTGATTTTCTTCCATCTCCAAGATCAAAAAGTCTGTGGGGAGGAAGTAGTTTCCAACCTTTACTAACATGTTTTCAACCACTCCTATTGCCTGTTTTTGAGTTTTGTCAGCCAATTTGATGATCACGTCTGTGGGTGTCAGCTCATTGATTTGAAGCTTTTTCATGAGGGATAGAGGCATCAAATTGATACTTGCTCCCAGGTCATAGAGCACCTTATCAATCATTGTCTCTCCTATAGCATAGGGAATGTGAAAACTCCCTGGATCCTTTTTCTTTGTAGGTGGTTCTGTTTGAATGAGAGCACTGCACTCCCTGTTCATCACTATTGTTTGCCCACCCTTCAGTGAACTCTTTTTGGCCAGCAGCTCCTTTATGTACTTGATGTAGGAGGACATCTGCTAGAGGGCCTTAATGAATGGTATATTTACATCAAGGGATGCAAACATGTCGAGGAACCTTGAATACATTCTCCTTGCTACACCACCTTTGAGCCTTTGGGGAAAGGGTGCATATGGGTTCAGGGTCTCTCCTTCCTTTAGCTCCTCCCTGTGTGTGGGATGGGATGCGTGGTTTCTTTCTTCATGCTTTTCCCTTGGAATGTCTTGGAGATGTTATGTTTGTGTGTGCACTTCCTCCACACTCCTCTCGTCACTTATAGTGATCATCTTGTATTCTTCCCACCTTACTTTCTTTTTTGCTCCTCTTGGGTTCTTCTCTATGTCACTTGGGAAACTATCAGTGGGTTTGGAAAACTGTTGAGATAGATACCCCACTTAGGACTCCAGCCTCTTGATGGTGTCTCCCTGGTTTTTTATATTGGCTCGCACTTCATCCTTGAACACTCTGTTGTCTTGGAATTCTTTACATATGTCTTCAAGTAGAGTCTCAATTCTAGAGAGTCTATCCTCGGTTAGTGATGGTGGGTTGAGGTTAGGTAGTTGAGAAGGGTAATTAGGTAGGTGTTGATAGGATCTCTGTGAGGTATGTTGATGAGTTGCATTGTTGTTGGAATTGTGGTTGTGGTGTCTCTGGTCTTGGCCTTGGTCTTGTTGGTTTTCCCACCCAAAATTAGGGTGGTTTCTCCAACCAGAATTGTATGTTTTAGAGTATGGATCATGGGTCTGTCTGGGCGAGTTTCCAACATAGTTGGCTTGTTCCCAGTCACCTTCTTCTCCTACATTCACTCCTTCTTGAGCTGGTGATGAAGTAATGACTGCTGCAACTTGGTTTTCTTCCACCTTCTTGGTAAGATCTGCTAACTGCTTGGTGATCATCTTATTTTGAGCCAGTAATACATCTATGTGGTTCAGCTCCATTACTCCTCGAGTGTTACTCTTTTCAGAAGCATAGAAGTAGTCATTCTCAGCGACAGTCTCAATGACATCTATGGCTTCTTCAATGGTTTTCTTCTTGTTTAGAAAGCCCCCTGATGAATGGTCTATGACCTTCTTTGACTCATAAGAAAGACCTTCATAGAAAATGTTCAGTTGTACCCATTCATTGAACATGTCTGGTGGGCACTTTCTTGTTAAGTCCTTAAACCTCTCCCATGCCTCATAAAGAGTTTCACCATCTTGTTGCCTGAAAGTTTTTACCTCAACTCTCAGCCTATTAATTCTTTGAGGAGGATAGAATCTTGCCAAAATTTGTTTGCGACGTCTTCCCAATTTGTTAATCTCTCCTTCGAGAAGGATTCCAGCCATTTAGATGCTTTTGTCTCTGAGTGAGAAAGGGAACAAAAAGAGTCTATAGACATCCTGATGAACACCATTAGACTTCACAGTGTCACATATTCTTAGGAAGGAGGTTAGATGTTGATTGTGGTCTTCTTGGGCACTTCCTCCAAATGAGCAGTTATTCTGAAGAAGGGTGATGAGTTGGGGTTTTAATTCAAAGTTGTTGGCATCTATGGTTGGCTTTTGGATGCTACTTCCACAATTTTCTGGAGTTGGATTGATGTAAGAGCCTAGAACTCTCCTCTCTTGCCCAACATGATTCACAGAGCCTTCTCTAGCATGGTTGGGAGCTTATTCTTCATGGTTGTTTTCCAAGTTCTCCTCCATGTTTGTTTCAAAGTACTCTTCTTCTTCCTCAGCACCAACAACTCTTTTCCCTTTTGCTTCCTTTCTTAATCTACGGAGGGTCCTCTCAGGTTCAGAATCAAAGAAAGTTGAAGCTCTGCTTTTTCTCCCTATCATACAACTAACAGAGCACACAGCAAGAAATAAAATGGAGTGATTATTCTTGTTAGAGTGATTATTAGTGTGAGTGGTGCAAATTATCAAACAGTTAGTGGGTTAGTGAGCAAAATTGTAAGTAAATTCATAGAAAAAGAAAACAAAAAGGGGATAGGGGATGAGGGAGAAAATTAATTGAAACTAAGAGCAAATGACCAGGCAAAGTAAACAATAAAAAGAAAATGCTCAATCTAGTGAACTTCCAACTTAATCATTGTCGATACAAAATCAATCCCCGGCAACGGCGCCATAAACTTGATGCACGAAAACTTGTCTCTCATCAAATTTCCCTTCGGTAAGTATATCGAATTATCGTCAAGTAAAAACTCACAATAGAGTGAGGTCGAATCCAACAGAGATTGATTGGTCAAGCAACTTTAATTGGAAGAATGTGCTAGTTGAGCTAAACAAAAATTGAGTTGAGAATTGCAGAAAATTAAATGGCGGGAAAGTAAAATGTAGAAATTAAATTGCAGAATCTTAAATGGGGACTTGGGGAGATGAACAAGGAAATAAATGGAAGAAAGTAAAGAGAATGAGTAAGATTAGAGATGGAGGATTCATTGGGCTTAGGAGATGTTGCATTCTACGGATCAAGTTCATTCTCATATCTTCCTCAATTAATGCATTCATTGATCTCATTGGCAATCTTAAGTGATTGGATCCTAATTTCCTGGCAATCCAATCTCTCTAAGCTTGAACAATTGCCCAATTCCTTGATTTAATTGCTCATGGGAAGAGATGAAGTATGGTCACTGATTATACCACATGTATTTCCAAATCAAAGTGTTGGGAGGATTACATGTCACTATATCCGTCCAAACCCTAATTTGGTCCAACATGAGAAAGCATTTCTAGCATGATCTCCTCATCCCTTTTCCAAGGCTCAGAGGAGATCCAATTATGGAGAGTTTCTTTTCCAAGACAACTAACCAAATGAATTAAGATTGAAAGCTTTCTAGTAAATCAAGAGAAAAGAAAGAGGAAGAAGAATGAAAACTATAATTGATCCATCAAATTACAACAGAGCTCCATAACCCAATGAGAGGGGTTTAGTTGTTCATGGCTCTGGAAATGGAAAATGGTAGGAAAGAGTACATGTTTTCCAAACTAGAAAATGCAGAAAGTAAATATAAAGAGTGTAGTTCTCCAAAAGTGTCAACCTTCTCTATAGTTCAAAACTACTCCTATATATACTACTCTTCTTGATCTTCTAGTGAGCTTTTCAAGTCTTGGATATGGGCATTTGATCTTGAGTTGAAGCAGTTACAATCTTCAGTGGACTCAGCTTTGTTTGCAAAAAAGTGTGAATTAGGCATGGGTGTTAGTTAGGACGTTAGTGGTGTTAACGTTAAGTGAGGATGTGGGTTTGAGAACGTTAGTGACAATCACCTTTTCTACTAACGTTCCAACCCAAAATGATCAACGTTAACTTCAACGTTAGTGGCACTAACGTGACCACTAACGTTGCCTCTTGGTCTTTTGCAAACGTTATTGGGAATCACCTTTTCCAATAATGTTGCCTTGTTCCCCCTTCCCTACGTTAGAGTTCATGTTAGTATAACTAACGTGACTCCTAACGTGGGCATGCCTAATCTTTGAGAGCGTTAGTGACACTTACCTTTGTCACTAACGCTCCGAACGCACCTCCTTCCCACGTTAGAGTTCACGTTAATTAGATTAACATCGCCACTAACGTGGTAGTGATTGCCATCTCCAACGTTAGTGACAAAGGTGAGTATCACTAACGTTGGCTTATCATGCTTAGCTCCACGTTATCTCTCACGTTAGTGGTCTTAACGTGACCACTAACGTGGGCACTCTTGGGTTGGTCCAACGTTAGTGACAAAGGTGAGTGTCACTAACGTTGGTGATTGGTTCTTCATCCCACGTTAGAGTTCACGTCAATTGGATTAACGTGACTCTTAACGTGGCTTCATTGTGCCTTTGTGGAATGTTAGTGGCAATCACTTTTACCACTAACGTTGGAGCTCCTCTTCCTCCTCTACGTTAGCTACCACATTAATGTAGTTAACGTGGCAACTAACGTGGGCTATGATGGCTTCGAAGGCGTTATTGGCGATCACTTTTTCCATTAACGCTACAAGCTTGTCCCCATTCCACGTTAGTGGTCACGTTAATTAGATTAACGTGGCTGCTAACGTGGTTCCTTCTTGCTTCCTTTGTCCTAAAATCAAGCAATTAGAGTGCATCAAAGCTCTGTTCCAAGTCATGAGATTATGCATCATCAATTATATCATTAAATTCTTGCCTAATCCTTGTGAAATCATGTAAAGTTCACAATAATTGCTTGAATCAAGGTGTAAGTGTATTTTCATCTAAAACTTGCTTATTTACTAAGAAAATGCATGAAACTACCCTAAAACAGTAAAGAAAGGGTCAGTGAAACTGGCCAAGATGCCCTGGCATCACAACCCTGTCGCTACATTCGACATGAAACCCTCCAAATCCTATAAGATAAACCAAAGAAATTCTTATAGTGATTTTATTAATCACAATATGGGTCATGAAGGTGATCCTGTCATCGATGATGAGCATGTGGCCTTTTGTACTATTGGTTGAACACTATTATTTTCTGCTGAAGGAGCATCTCGATGCAAATATTGTTCCTTCTTTTTGTTGCTTTGCTTCATGAGGGCCACAAATTTAACTTGGCCAAGTTAATTTTAGGACATCTATATGATGAATTGGGGCATTTAATCGATTGCCCTCGGAAAAAATCTTCTATTAATACAGGAGGTCCCCTTTGGTTTTAACAAATATGGTTAAATGCTTTTTTCAAAAATCGTATGAAACATGATGGAAAAACTACTTCAGAGAAACAATATGTTGAAGGCTTTTGATTGGCTACTTTCCAGCCAAACTTTAAAGATGCTACTTCAACTGAAGACCTCTTCTGGGCTGCTTTTTCATTACTTTATTCATGCCAAAGCTTTTGAAATGAAGATATAATGTTTACTCCTTTCCTACATTGGAACTGTGGCCCAGCTTGGTTCGAATGTCTCCTTTTCCCTTTCGATGAGATTGGTAATACCTTGGATAACGCAACTTGGGCCAACTTTTTTGCTGCTCAGGTATTTCCAATCAGAATACCCCAATACAAAATGGAACAATTTAAACTAACTCTTCATGCTCCCCATTATGTCGCAAGACACATGGGTTTCTCCCAAGCTCTTCCAGCTCTTGTTCCTCGAAAAGAACACATTTTGTCACATCGAATTCCACTCGAAGAAAGGTATCCAGAGATGTATCGACGTCAATGATACACATTGAAGCCATTATTCTCATTTATATCACATTCATAATGAATTTGTCACTAAGTCTTTTGTTGAGTGGTGGAACAATTACTATTCTCGATACACGCATTCCTTAGACGACATTAAAGGATCTTTGATTAAAACCTTTCAAGGAATGGAGGCTTCACCTAAAAAGACTAGAAAACGAAAAAATCGAAGTCGCCAAATCAACCAAGCAACCGAAACAAAAAGTCCAGAAAATTTCTACCAAGGCCACCAAATCGACAAGAGTACGGACATGGCTAACTCTTCTTATTGATCCTGTTTATCATAATATATATTTTAGAAAAACTTTGTACTAACTGTACACTTTTAATTCCAGAAACAATCATCGAATGAAAGCATCTCTGATGAAAGTGAACAACCTTCAACGAGACAAACTTCTCCTCATTTGAATGTTTTTTCCTCATCTTCAAATGAATTTGATTCAGAAGATTCCTCAGAGACGTCTTCATTTTCACATCTCCAAAGCAGGAAATCTAACCATGTACAATTATTTGCTGATTTAAACTTTTTCTCATTGATTTCCATTTTATTTTACTCACAACTATTTCTATATTGACAAAGGCTAGGAGGGATGTTCAATCTATCCCCTCTTCACTGATTGGACAAGTTGATTTAGAGGGGTAAGGAAGCCACCATTCGAATTTGTCTTCTCCCGTTGATTAAACAATTTCTCCTCACACACAAAAAACTCAATAGCCATCATTACCTGTTTAGCCAATAACCACCATTATCACCCCTACTCATGTCATCAATTCGTCAATCATTAAAGAACAAAATCAAATAGATTTAGATAGAGAAAAATCTCATTCTCTTTAAATTGTGAATAATTCAACCCTTTCTTCTCCAATTAATACAAACCGTATCCTCAATTCTCCTCTCACACAAACTGTTGGTTCACCCGTGCGAGATACCGAAGAAACAGTGCCGTCTCCTAAAGAAAGTGCAAGAATCGAAGATCCTTCAGATCTAATGAACCAATCTGGGCCGTCATTCCCACCAACTCCCAAATCTGCAAGGGAACCTCCAACCACTGCTTCGAACCCGTCTAATTCTATTTTGGCTGAACTCTTAGCTATTTTGAATGGGATTACTGTTGAAGAGGGTACACCCACTTCAACTCTGAATGTGGAAAATCTTCCAACACCAAGTCTTCCTAAGAAGCTCTCTCAACAAACGTTCAATTAATTGATCTCTCTGCTTAAGTTTTTAGATCATACTGTTGAAAAATGGGCTTCCCGAAGTGACTTAAATAGCATCTTAACTGATATTTTGAATTCTTCTCATGAATTCCAGGTTCCACCTCAACTTTTTTGCAGTAGTGAAAAGATTTGAAAGAGTTTCTAATAATCTTTTCATTTCTCAAGATAAATTAAAAGAAGTGAAAGAGAGGCTAACTGTAACACCCCAATTACCCTAAGCTTTACCTCTAGCTGTAAAGAAAAGGTTAATCAGAAGTTACGACAGTTCTAAGGCTTATATATATATATATATAGGAAAAATAGTATAATCTAGAAGCAGACGTTCACACGAAGCTAACGCATAATATACAAGGTATAGGTATAAGAGAATAAAACATATATAAATATAATAATATAATAATCATAGAGAACTAGCCGCAGCATGCGGAGTTTAAGCTGACTAGTTACAAATATAAAATTAAAGAGTTTTGGAATTTAAAACAGCTTATACAACCTATCTCTCAAGTAAGCCTCTAAGGCCATAAAGATAAAACACAAAAAGATGTGAGAGTAACTATAACAAGGTAAAATAAATTAAACCAAGGAGGAACCATGCTCTGCTCTGTCAAATCTGCAATCTCACCGAAGTAGATTACGACCTGCATCTGAAAAACAACAACAAAGTATGGAATGAGAACCGGAGGTTCTTAGTATGGTAATAGTGCCCAATGATGTAAGATGTAATGCTCCAGGACGCAGAATGCAATCCTAGATCTCCACATCACATACGAATATTCAAGCTTAGAACAAAATAAATAAAAGAACTTAAACCATAAACTAGGGTTATCTAAACTTTGGGGAATTCTAACAAATACTAATCACACCGCTGTATCCCACAGCCTTCGCCAACCTCACCTCCGTGTGATCCCATCGCCACCACCTACCTAACCTCCTTAGCACCAGTCAAACATAGAAAAAAGCGAGCAAGCAAAGAACAGGTAATATTCATATACAGCAAGTAGTTCAAGAAGCAAGTAGGCATGTTATACATTTAGCCAAACACAAGTAAACAAAGCAAACAAGCATATAGAAGATGCACATGATGAATGCCTAGCCTATTGGCTTGTGATATCACTTGTCGGTCCATAAATGCCAACCCGACACATCCTTTCGGATGTCGCTTTTCTGCCGCACCCACGAATATAGTGTCGGGCACACTCTATTAACCCACGGATATAGTGTCGGACACACTCTATTCACCCACGGATATAGTGCGGAGCACACTTGCATGCGTAACCCAAGGATATAGTGCCTGGCACACTCTTGCAGCAGAAAATATTATCAATCATAGTTCAATCCCAAGGACATAATACCCTGCACATTCTCATACTTAACCCAAGGATATAGTGCCTGGCACACTCTCATTATTCAACAATATCATCATTTCTCTTTGAGTCTTCAACTCATTATAACCATTATCAATTCATTACTTCCATTCCGGCTCATTAGTTCATCAATTTCCCAAATCATTGTCAACAATCATCATACGCACCACTCTTCCTTCTCTCTTAACTAACTACTTGATGAGCGGATAATTTATACGGTTTTTGACATTGTTTTTAGGTAGTTTTTAGTAGGATCTAGTTACTTTTATGGATGTTTTCATTATTTTTTATGCTCAATTCAAATTTCTGGACTTTACTATGAGTTTGTGTGTTTTTCTGAGATTTCAGGTATTTACCTGAGCAAAACTCTGATAAAAAGGCTGACAAAGGACTACTGATGCTGTTGGATTTTGACCTCCCTGCACTCAAAATGGATTTTCTGGAGCTACAAAACACCAAATGACGCACTCTCAATTGCGTTGGAAAGTAGACATTCAGAGCTTTCCAGCAATATATAATAGTCTATGCTTTATTCAAGATTAGATGACGTAAACTGGTGCTCAACGCCAGTTCCATGCTGCATTCTGGAGTCAAACGCCAGAAACACGTCACGAACCAGAATTGAACGCTAAAAACACGTTACAACTTGGCATTCAACTCCAAAAGAAGCCTCTGCACGTGTAAAGCTCAAGCTCAGCACAAGCACACACCAAGTGGGCCCCAGAAGTGGATTTCTGCATCAATTACTTACTTCTGTAAACCCTAGTAGCTAGTCTAGTATAAATAGGATATTTTATTATTATATTAGACGTCCGAAATCCTGGATTGTATTTTTGATCCTGTGATCACGTTTTGGGGGCTGGCCATTCGGTCATGCCTAGACCACCATTACTTATGTATTTTCAACGGTGGAGTTTCTACACACCATAGATTAAGGGTGTGGAGCTCTGCTGTACCTCGAGTTTCAATGCAATTACTACTATTTTCTATTCAATTCGACTTATTCTTATCTAAGATATTCGTTGCACTTCAACATGATGAATGTGATGATTCGTGACACTCATCATCATTTTCACCTATGAACGTGTGACTGACAACCACTTCCGTTCTACCTTAGACCGGGCGCATATCTCTTGGATTCCTTGACCAGAATCTTCATGGTATAAGCAAGAATTGATGGCGGCATTCATGAGAATCCGGAAAGTCTAAACCTTGTCTGTGGTATTCTGAGTAGGATTCAGGGATTGAATTACTGTGACAAGCTTCAAACTCGTGATTGTTGGGCGTGATGACAAACGCAAAAGAATCAATGGATTCTATTCCGACATGATCGAGAACCGACAGATGATTAGCCGTGCTGTGACAGAGCATTTGGACCATTTTCACTGAGGGGATGGGAAGTAGCCATTGACAATGGTGATGCCCTACATACAGCTTGCCATGGAAAGGAGTAAGAAGGATTGGATGAAGGCAGTAGCAGAGATTTAGAAAGAGCACAGCATCTTCATACGTCTATCTGAAATTCCCACCAATGATTTACATAAGTATTTCTATCTTTATTTTCTGTTTATTTATTAGTATTATTCAAAAACTCCATAACCAATTATTATCCGCCTAACTGAGATCTACAAGATGACCATAGCTTGCTTCATAGTAACAATCTCCATGGGATCGACCCTTACTCACGTAAGGTTTATTACTTGGATGACCCAGTGCACTTGCTGGTTAGTTGTGCGAGGTTGTGAAGAAAGTGCTGAGTTATAAACGCGCATACCAAGTTGAATGCTATTGTTGATGATCACAATTTCGCGCACCAAGTTTTTGTCACCGTTGCCGGGGATTGTTCGAGTTTGGACAACTGACGGTTCATCTTGTTGCTCAGATTAGGTAATTTTCTTTTTGTTTTATTTTCAAAAATTTTTTTCAAATATCTTTCAAAAATTTATCACCTATCTTCGAAAATTTTTAGAGTTTTCAAGAATGAATTCTAGAGTTTCATATAACATGTTTTAGCTTGGCTGGCTATTAAGCCATGTCTAATTCATAGGATTTTGATTGAGGACTTTGGATTCATTACTTTCTTTTTTCTGTATGTTTTTCAAAAAATATAAAAAAAACAAAAATATTTTGTGATTCTTGTTTGAGTCTTGTGTCATGTTTTAAGTTTGGTGTCAATTGCATTGTTCTTGCATTTTTCAAAAATTCATGCATTCATAGTGTTCTTCATGATCTTCAAGTTGTTCTTGGTAAGTCTTTTTGTTTGATCTTTAAATTTTCTTGTTTTGTGTTATATGATGTTTTTCATGTGCATTTTTGCATTCATAGTGTCTAAGCATTAAAGATTTCTAAGTTTGGTGTCTTGCATGTTTTCTTTGCATCAAAAATTTTTCTAAAATATGTTCTTGATGTTCATCATGATCTTCAAAGTGTTCTTGGTGTTCATCTTGACATTCATAGTGTTCTTGCATGCATCATGTGTTTTGATCCAAAATTTCCATGTTTTGTGTCATAATTGTGTTTTTCTCTCTCATCATTAAAAATTTAAAAATAAAAAAATTATCTTTTCTTTTTTCTCTCAAAATTTCGAAAATTTGAGTAGACTTAGTCAAACAAATTTTTAAAATTCGTTATTTCTTGTAAGTCAAGTCAAATTTTCAATTTTAAAAATCATATCTTTTCAAAACCTTTTCAAAAATCAAATATTTTTCATTTTTCTTACTATTTTTTTCAAAAATTTTTAATTTGAATTTTAAAATCTTTTTCTTATCTTTAATTCATAATTTTCGAAAACTTTATTAACAATTAATGTGATTGATTCAAAAAATTGAAGTTTGTTAGTTTCTTGTTAAGAAAGGTTCAATCTTTAAATTCTA